>NC_081572.1:39057136-39102486 GCF_022355385.1 Mustela nigripes
TGGATGGGTGGATGAGTGGATGGGTGGGTGTGGGTGGATGGATGGATGAGTGGATGTGTGGGTGTGAGTAGATGGTTGGATGAGTGGGTGGGTGGATGTGGATGGATGGATGGATGGATGGATGGATGGATGGATTGTTAGATGGGTAGATGAGTGGATGGGTGGGCTGGGTAGATGGATGGATGTCTGAATGGATGGATGAATGGATAGATGGATGAGTGGATGCGTAGATACAAATAGATGGATGGATAAAAATGAAACTGCAGAGGGTGTCTGCCCATGAAACCAAAGCTGGAAGGAATCTTAGAGAGCTTCAGAGGCATATCTAGAGCCAGTACGGGCCAAGGTAAAAGTCGTGTTGGAATGAGCCAAGTTAGAGTCTTTCTTTAAAGAAACTCTCTTGCGTTTAACATAAACAACTCACCATTTTCTGCTCTTATTGTCTCCCACTCGTAGACATTTTTGCAATGGATATACCTGTTTATATTGGTCACAAACCATGGGTAGTTCACTTTTCAAATTGATGGTTGTTGCTAGTCAAAGTGCTGCAGCAGCTGCTACTACTAGTTTCCAGCCAGCACAATGAAGAGCTCTATGTGTGACCTTGGTGCAGGATCGGGGCATTGCTGAATTCTGATTGGGTGACTCCTTCTCTGATCCAAACAGTCCAAACACCAGTCAGGGATGCTCCACACAAAAGGGCAGGTTATGCTTACTCTTTTTGCAAGGAAGTCACATTCTGTATTTTATATAGTTTACAATAATTTGCCCAGCCTGAGCATTTATCTGATCTCTGTGACTATTCAACAATGAGTAGTTTTTAGGTGTCTACAGATGAAGCCTCCCCAAATACATTTCCTTCAGTTCCTATTGCAATCAAATGGCAGTGTTTAGCTAAGTTCCAAGACCACATCTGTGATTGACTAGTGATGTCTGCCATGTACCCAGAATGGGGGAAGGAAGCAATCACCTGGTTTGCAGATGAAAAAGCTAAGTAACAGCAGAGCCAAGATTCCTATGTCTCCTGGCCCCCAGTCAGGAGCCTTGCAGTTGGACAGACCTGGGTCTGCATCCTGCCTCTGCCACTTCTCAGCTGTATGGTGTTGGGCACGTTGCCTGAATTTGCTCATCTGTAAAATGGGGATGATCGCATTTAACTGGCAAGGTTATTGAGAGGATGAAACTGTTTAATGAGTCTATGCACTGTTTCCCATATGGGGGTCTGAAGAACACAGGCTCCCAGCTCTCAATTCTCTGCCCCAGCCTCCACCTACCCACCCAGGAATTGTCTTTGGCCTCTGGATCCCACTCCCTGTGGCCAATCCTTTCAATGTAGGTAGTTGTTAAAGATGCTGCATTCCAATTCCATGACCATAGCCGCTTAAATGCTCCAGTCCTCCCAGATACACAATGATGGCATGAAAGTCTGCACATAAGGTTGCTGTGGGAATTCAAAGATTCAGTACAAAGAAGGTGCTTCGTAAGGATTCAGTAAATATCAGCTATGTCTATACCATCAACTCATCTACAGTCTTTCGGGCACATAATACTTCTTCTGGCAGGGTCACTGTGAGGCTCAAGAGAGACGATATTCTTGAAAGTGCCTACTATGCGGCCTGGCACATAGCAGGTGCACTCAAATCGGCACGTGTTCTTACTGCTCAGTCACTAGACTTTTGCTTCTTCCCAAGGCCACCTCTTCTGCTTTCACCTTGTGAGTTGAACTGTCCCTAAAGCCAGCAGGGCTGGGGGATGGAGCTCCCTCCCTGCTTGGGTGCTGCCTACAGGGACACGTCTCCCCTGAGACCCCACTGCTGCCTCTGTGACTGACTGATCAGTAGATTTGATTTTAGTATTTTATTTGATTTTAGTAGTGTTTAAAAGGAGCGCAATATAATCCTTTGCGAACACATTAAATCATTCTGCAGGATTCAATAAAAAACATCAAACTGAAAATTATGTCTCAAAAGCAGACTCTGAGTTCCCCTCCATTTGGGTGGGCAAGGCAGAAGTTTGCACTTGGCGGTGGGAAGTAGAACGATGAGGGGGAGATCACAGGGCCTGGCCAAGAGGAGGGGACCTCATGGTCACCTGCTCCTGGAACGTGGGACCTCTCAGAGCACAGTACACTTAGAGCCCTGCCCATTACAGATGAGACAGAATCTCAGAGAGGTTGAGCAGCATGCTCAAGGTCACAAAGGAAAACCTGCCATTGACCCGTCCAGGATTTGGTTTGGTGCTGAGCCTGCTTCAGTGCAGAGCCTATGGGGACCAACACGGTGGACCCTCTGCTCCTGTGTGACTTGGAGAGGGCAACCCCTTGCACTCATCCTCTGTGCTTAAGCTAGGAGAAAGCAGGAAGGGGCAATTCATTTGATAAACAAGTATGAAGCATGTACTATGTGCTGGACCTTGTACTAGAAGCCTGAGATCCAGGGGGCAGGGAGAGATATGGATACAGTTGAAGAGGGGATGCCAATTAGGACAAGCATCTGGGACCAGCTGCCAGACTGCCTGCCACCTTGAATAAAGGACTTCTATAGGTGCTTCCTTAACCTAAAGACAGCGAACACGTGTTAATACTGCACCGGTACAATGGCTATTCTCATCTAGCCCTCAAGGAAACCCTATGAGTTGTAAATCATTAGTTCTGTTTTGCAGATCAGGAAGCTGAGGTCCAGAGTAGTTAGGCAACTTAGCCAGTCAATGATGCGCTGTGTTCTGCCCACAGAAGATAGGCCCCCGGGAATTTAGGGACATTCCTACGATGCTGGCAGAAGCAAGGCTTCGGCAAACGGGAGCCCCATTTTATTCCCCTCTCCAGCCCCGGTACGCCCACAGCAGCATCCCAGCCAAGGCCTGAGTGTGGGCTGCAGACAGACGGAAAAGGCCAGGGAGCTTGGCCAGGGAGCTTGGAAGTCGCTGACTTCCTCCCTGTTGTTCAAACTGCAGACAGGCCCATGGGCAGCTGCGCTAACTGCAGCGCCACCTGGTGGCACATCTCGGGATCTCTGGGCTAGGGGACGCTGGGAAAGCCAAAGACTGAGGAACAGCACAGGATGTCCCCAGGCAGGGAGGCAGAAAACACAAGCTTCTCTCTCTATAGTAGAAACGACAGCAGACAAAAGCCTCAAGACAGCGGAGCAATGAAAGCCAAGCACCAGAATATTCAATCACAAAAGTGCTGAGTTCTTTGTTCAGTTCATAAATTCCAGCAATTATCCAAAGCCCCCAGTTCGGTGGCATAGTGGAAACACATGGTAAGGGAGGATGAGATGTCAAGTATACGCAAGAACACTTCAAGGCTCCATTCTGGGCGACTCTCCTGTCTCCCAGCTCCAGACCCCTAGATCCAGTTGCTTGGCATCATCTGGACTCAGCAAGAGTCCTTATCCTAATAAACCCAACTCAGAGTAATTCGACCCCAAAAGGGCAGAGATTGCTGGTTACAAACCTGTAGGAGAGTAGAGGGGGAGCTGAGCTGTTTGGTGCATGAATGAAGGGGCAGAGAAACATGAGGGTGTTTATTAGGTGAGATGGGGCTGGGAACTAAGTCTCGGTGAGCACCTGCCAGCTGCGGGACGCTGATCTCATTTGATCAGATGAGGACACCAACAACTGGGGTGGGGGAATTACCAAAGTCATGACAGCTGGCCCAAGAATGAGTGGGGCTCAAGATTCTGTCTAGCTCCTTTCACTGCCTCTAATTCTTCTGGTAAAAGTATAGGTTTAAGGTCTATAATTAGACATAGGGATGTAAGAGACCTTAGGAACCATCTCATTTACTGCACACCCCATGCTTAAATCGCTCTCCCCATCCCAGCCAGGGATTCATGTCACTTCTGCTTGAACACCCCTCAGGATGGGGAATTCACTCTCAAGACAGTGATTTTATTACTGAATCATGCTAGTAGGTTAGAAAGTTGAGCCAGAATTTATCTTTCTTTAGGATGAAAGTCATGCATGTCATGTGCCTACCACAGAGCCTGCCGTATCAATAAACATTATCATCGTCTTCATTTCCTTTATTACCACTATTCTTGTATCTGTCTTTCCCGTGGGAAGCCAGAAAACAAATCTCATTCTTCCCTGAGACAACCCTTCAGATATCTGAAGACAGTGCTTCGGGGTCCCCCTGAGGCTTTGCTTGCCCGGGATAAACAAATACTCCAACCTACTTTCAGATACTCATTGGTAAGCAAGAGTCGATGCTGTACAGGCAGGGATTTTCCAGCTGCTACAGTGTGTGAGTCTTCAGGAAATCTGATGGCACAGACAATGAACCAGACACAGCAAGGTAGTGGTGGTACCCAGGTCATGACCTCTGTAGCAAAAAGGAAGTGGTTGATCCTGAGCAAACGAGGGCTGATCTCCATCAGAGCTTTACCAGCCACACTCTTGGTTGAGAATTATGGAAACCTGTTCCAATAGGAGAAGAAGAAATGAGCTCCCCCTCCAGAGTTAATTTATATCACTTTAGACCTTAGCATTGCCAAAAGTCAGGATTATTTTTTCCCAAAGCCAGTGTATGTGTTTAATGATCCAATACTGAGCAACATAGGGGCCCCAATCCATTCTAATCAGACAATAATTCCTACCCCCTACCCCCATCCCCTAAACTTCCCTATTTATAGATGGGAAAACTAAGGTCCAGAAGAGAGCAGTGATTTATCCAAGGTCATACAGGAAATTTGTGCAAAAGCCCAGTCAACTCGTGACTTCCAAAAAGATAAAAGAGTAAAACAAACCATGAGAAAGGAAGAAGAAAGAAACCATGAGATTAAAAGGAAAAGGCTCTGAAAAAGCACTCCTTGGAGTGTTTCTCCCTCCCTTCCTCCCACCAAGTTACTCTAGAGGCAATATAGCATGATAATCACAAGACCAGAGTCAGAAATTCCCAGGTCCATCTGCTGGCTCTGCCACTGAGTAGGTTCATGATTTTGGTCAGGCTACTTAACCTTTCTGATGCTCAAGTTTCTCATTAAAAAGTGAGAACAGGAGCATCAAACCTCAAAGGAGTTCTGTGAATGTTAAATAAAGTAAGTATAGAGGCTTTCAGTTCCCAGTCATGGTGGAGCAGCTTAGATCAGACAAACTCTCCTGAAAATATCAATTACAAACTCTACACAAAATATTTTAAAGCTACAATTTGATGGCACTGGGAAGAGACGAAAAGCAGGTAGAAACTGGAAGATACACAGCCCTTGAAGAAAGGGAACCACACAGAGTGAAGCACACACTTAATTCACATGACCTCCCCTGGAAGGCATGCCAAGTTCTAAGGGAATCCTGAGGATAGAGCTCAAGCAGGAAGCAGCAGCCATTGTGTTAAGAAGTCAGAAGTAAGAATTCAGGGTTGCCTGAATGTCTAAAAACTGGGAAAAGAAATCCTAAAAATGATGGCCCCTCTCCCAGATGGGGAGCTCCCACATTTTTATATTGACTTCCCTAAAGTCCTATCCTGAACTTCAAACTTCATAGAGATAGAGAGAAACTCCAAGAAGCTCAGGAGAAAAACACCGGTTGAAAGAAATGGGAAGTAATTTCAGCAGGTGCCATTTGGGGGGTGGGAGAGACAGACTTGAAATTCAAGTCCAATCAAGTTGGAGAGACTTAATAAGCACCTCAGAACTTCCACTGAAATCCCAGAAGAGTCATTCCTCAGGAGTTAAGATCACATCTCAACACAAAGAGCTATAGTCCAAAACTAAAGGCAAAACTAAAATATGCCCATCTATAAACAAAACCTAAACAGAGCCTCCACGAAATCAACATGATTCACCATGAACTTAACTGCCTAGAACCCAATACTATTCAATGGAAGATAACTGACCCAGAGTCACTATAAAGAGTTATTCACAATGTCCAGTATATAATTAAAAAGGACTATGTCCCCATATGTAATCAAAATTATGAGACATGTAGAAAAAAGAAGGAAAATATGAAAAAAAAAAACAGTCAAAACAGATCCACATATAGACCATGTTGGAATTAGAAACAGCAACTTTAATATAACAATAATGAGCATGTTAAAAAATTACAGAAAGATGTAAATAATGAGAAACTTTTAGACAAGATATGAAAACTTCTTTTAAAAGGTCAACCGGATGAAGTCCCAGAACCTAAGTCAGGTTCGGTGGGGTGAGGAGGTTCGGAGTCGACGACTAAAGAAAGAATTCTTAAGATGTCATTGGTGCAAAATGGTGGTTTATTAAAGCACGGGGACAGGACCCGTGGGCAGGAAGAGCTGCTGCCCCGGGTTGTGAGGGTGAGCATGTTATATACCCCACGGTTGGGGGGAGGTGGTGAAGGAATGGGAGATTTCGACAGAGTTCTCACATGCTAGGGAGGGCCTACAAGGTGCCGGGGGGAGTCTTTGCCCTTATGGCTTGATCAATGTCATCTTTAGGTCAGACACTAACATCAAGATAATTGGGGGATTCTTGGTGGGGCATTATGATCTGGCTATCATTTACATTCCTTTCTACCCCAGTCTCCTCCAGTTTATGGTGGGAGGGGGACATTAGGGCTTCAGGAACCAAGAGTTATTTGCCTCTGGAAATTTGTGCTATTGATAAGGTAACCTCCCTGTTTAGGTCTCTAGGACATCTTGTAGGGCAAGGGAGATTCCTGTTCTGCAGGATTGCGATCCCTGCAAGTTAACTATTTATCATTTTATGGCAGTCAGGGGTGTCTGAGGAATGCTACACATATGGAGGGGAACAGGTGAAGAGGGGGTGCAAGGCGCCAGCTTTTGCTTTGTCCTCAGCCAGCCTCCTGCTCCCTCATCAAACCTACACCTGAAATATATAATTACCTGCAATAGAAAAACTATTGGGATTATCAGAAGACTGGAGAGAAAACAATAAATGAACACCAGACTTGAAGGCAGGTTAACTGAAATTATTCAAATGACACACAAAAAAGAAGAAAAGAGAAAGACTGATAAAAGTAAACAGAGCCCCAGTGACTTCTGAAACAGTATTAGGCAGACCAACATACATATAAATAGGATCCCAAAAAGAACAGAGACAGAGAATGGAGGAGAAAGAATAATTGAAGAAATATTGTCTAAAAATTTTCTCAATTTGTTTAAAAGCATCATTCCACAGATTCAGGAACCTCAGTTATCTCCAAGCAGGATGAACACAAAGAAAACCACATCCTCGTATGGTACAGTCAAAATCCTAAAAACAAAATAACAACAACAAAATCTTTTTTTTTTTTTAACAACAACAAAATCTTAAAAGTAGTCAGAGGAAAAGAGGCATAATACATAGAAGGAAGCAATGACAAAATTATGACTGATTTCTCATCAAAAACAACAGAGACCAGAAGACAGTGGAATATCTTTGAAATGGTAAAAAAAAAAAAAAAGACACTTAACAAGCTGGAATTCTACACACAGCCAAAATATGTTTCAAAAATAAAGACAAAATTAACACATCTAACAGATAAATAAAAACAGAGACTATTTGCCACTAGTGAACCCATACCAAAAGATATGATAATGTTCTTCCACTTGAAGAGAACTGATAGCAAAGGAAATTCAGATCCACACAAAAGATAATAAACAGCAGGGGTGCCTGGGTGGTGAAATCAGCTAAGCATCTGAATCTTGGTTTGTCTCTGGTCCTGATCTCAATGTTACGAGATGGAGCCCCACATCAGGCTCTGTGATCACCGTGAGTCTGCTTGAGATTCTATCTCTCTCTCTCCCTCTGCTGCTCATGCTCTCTCTCTGTCTCAAATAAATAAATAAATCTTTTTTTTTTTTTTTTTTTTTAGTGAAAATGGTATATATGTGGTTAAATTTGAACATAAGTTTTCTTTCCTATCTTAACTTCTCTGCAAGTCAGGGGACTACTGAAGGGAGAAATAGTAACAGTACGTTGTAGTGTTTATAACAGATGTAAAATATGTGACAGCAATAGCATAAAGGACAGGAAGAGGTGTAAAAAGAATTATATGTTGTGGTATTATATGAATTCAGAATAGATCTGATAAGTTAAGGGAGCATCTTGTAAATCTTGGAGCAACATCTAAAAATAATAATAATACAAAGAGGAATAATTAAAAAGGCTATAGAAGAGAGGGAATGATTTATGAAAACAATACTCAGTTAACCCAAAAGGAGTAAGGGAAGGTAGAACAAAGGAAGAAATAGCAGTGGAGGGCAAAAAAGAAACAAAGAGCAAGATAGTAGACTTCAACTCAACCATATCCAGAATGATATTAAATATAAATGGATTAAACCCTCCAATTAAAACTCCAAGATTGTTAGATAGGGTAAAATAGCAGCTGTTTACAGGGGATGTACCTTAAAGATAAAAATATTCTGGCAGGTTAAAAGTAAAAGGGTGGACCAAAAAATTAAAAGAAGAGGAAAAGATAAGTAAGCATAAGAAAGCTGGTATATCTATATATATATATACAAAGTAAACCTCAAGACAAATTATTGCATGTGATAAAGAGGGTCGTTTCACAATGACAACAGAATCAATTTCTCAAGAAGATATCATGACGTTAAATATGTATATGCCCAATGATAAAGTTTCAAAAATACATGAAGCAAGAATAGATGGACCCAAAGGGAGAACCAGAAATATCTATAGTCATAATTAGAGATTTGAACACTTCTCTCTCAGCAACTGATGAAGGATGAGATAAAAATTCAGTGAAGACATAGAAGATTGGAGCAACACTATCCAACAACTTGACCGAATTGCCTTTTATTAAACACCTACACCAACAATTACAGAATACACATACTTTTCAAGTGTACATGGAACATTCACCAAAATATACTATATGCTGGACTATAAATCAACCTCAGTAAATTTTATAGGAATGAAACCATGGAGAGTATGTTTCCTGATCAAAGTATAATTACATTAGAAATCAAAAACAAGGGGCACTTGGGTGGCTCAGTGGGTTGAACCTCTGCCTTCGGCTTAGGTCATGATCTCAGGGTCCTGGGATCGAGCCCCGCATCGGGCTCCCTGCTCAGCAGGAAAGCTGCTTCCCCCTCTCTCTCTGCATGACTCTCTGTCTACTCGTGATCACTCTCTCTGTCAAATACATAGATAAAATCTTTTAAAAAAAGAAGGAAATCAAAAACAATAAGGAAAAAGAGGTAATACAAGTTACCAATATCAAGAATGAAAGAGAGAATATCACTACCAATTGTACAGGCATTTAAAAAATGTTAAGAGAATATTATATACAAGTGTATGCTAATAAATTCAAAAACTTAAGATTAAATGAACAAATTCCTTGGAAAACAACACAACAAAAGCAGCACAAGAAGAATTGGAGAGTCTGATTTTCTCTAAATCTACTAAAGGAATTGAATTCATAATTAAAAAGCATCTCACATACGCACACACACCCTATCACCAAGTCCAGATGGCTTCACATTTAGGACAGGAATGATACCAAGTCTACACAAACTGAGAAAATAGAGAAGGAAACACTTAAATGTTTTATGAAGTTAGCATAACCACAATACCAAAACCTGACCAGGACAGTATAAGAAAAGTAAAATAAATTCACTATCATTCATCAGCACAGATGCAAAATTCCTCCACAAGACATTAGTAGGTCAAAGACAGCAATAGATAAAGAGGATAATAAATCATGACCAAGTGGGGCTTTTGCCAGAAATGCAAGGTGAATTCAGCATCTACAACTCAATCAGTATCATTCATCTTATTAACGAAATAATGGAGAAAAATCGTGGGATCATCTCAGTGGAAACAGGAAATGCATTTGTCAACACTCGACACCCATTAACGATAAAAGTGCTCAGCAAACTAGAAATAGGAGAAAACTTTCTCAATCTGAGAAGAGCATCTAAGAAAAACACATATGTGTAACATATTTAATAGTGAAATAATGAACCCTTTCCTCCTACAATCAGGAACAAGGTAAGAATAGCATCTCTCTTCCATTTTTTTCCAATGTTACACAATATACAGTTTCTGGCCAATGCACCAAAGCAGAGGGGGAAAAAAAGAAATAGAGACCAGAACAGAAGAAATAAAATTCAGCAATAAAAAAGGCATAAACTACTGAGACAAGGAAGAACATGAATGAATCTTGAAAACATTCTGCTGGGAAAAAGAAGGCAGACACAGAAGAGTACATGCTGTACGCTTCTATTTACATAAAATCCTAGAGCAGGCAAAACTAATTTATGACAGAAAGCATATCGGTGATGGCCTGAGGGTTGGGAGGTGACTGCAAATGGGGACTTCTTGGGGTAAACAGAGCTGTTCTGCACCTCGAATAGGATGATTATTACCAGCGTGTACACACTTGTAAAAATTTATTAAGTTGCCCATTAAAATTGATGCATTTTATTATATGTAAATGACATCTTAATGAGGGATTTTAAAAGTAGGAAGATTATACACCATTCAGAAAATAAAAAAGTAAGCCACAAACTATAGGAAGTATAGAGACATTATTCTCAGGCCACATATCTGAAAAAGGACCTGTACCCAGAACATATGGAGTCTCTTACAGTTTAATAATGAAAGTAAAAAGTTAGCAAGTTTCTTTAATGGGCAAAAGACTTGAGAAGACATGTCACAAAAGATAATATATGAATGGCCAATTAGCACTTAAAATTGTGCTCAAGATCATCAGTCATCAGAGAGCTGCAAACAGAAATGACAACGAGATATACCTACACCCCTACAAGAAGGTCTATAATTAGAACTGTGGACGAAATCAATATTAGGCAAGGAGGCGAAGTCACTAGAACTCTCATTCGCTCCTGGTGGGAATGAAAGGTAGTTCGACCACTGTGGGTAATAGTTTCACAGTTTCCATACAATTATCCCCAGACCTGTCTTATGAATCAGCTATTCTACTCCTAGCCATTTACCTAAAAGAAATTAAAATACCTGTCCAAAAACTGAACTGACTTGTACATAAATGTTAATCAGGACTTTTTCATAATCACCCAAAACTGGAAACAATCCAAGTGCCCACCCTCAAGTAAATGGCTGCAGATTGTGGTGTATTTATACATGGAAAATTATTCAGCAATTTTAAAAAATGAACTAATGCACATGACCATGTGGATAAATCTAAAACGTGTTGTTGAGCAAAAGAAGCCAGGCACAAAGAAGAGCCCAGTGTAGATTTTCATCTATATGAAGTTTGAGAACAGACAAAGCCAATCTCTATGGTGATAGAATCTATAACAGAGACTGGCTGGGTGGACAGGGGTTGATTGGAAAGGGACAGGAAGGAACTTTCTGGGGTGATTAAAAATGCCTTGGGTCTTGGGTCTTGGGGTACCTGGGCACCTCAGTAGGTTGAGCAGCCGACCCTTGAGCCGCTCAGGTCATGATCTCAGGGTCCTGGGATGGAGCCCTGTTGGACTCTGCACTCAGCAGGAGTCCACTTGAGATCTCTCTCTCCCTCTTCCCCTCCCCCACACTCATGTTTTTCTCTCTCCCCCTCCTAAATAAATAAATTTTTTAAAAATCTGAAGTCTAGATTTAAGTGATAGGTATACAGGTGTACACATTTTTCAGAATTTGTTGAACTGTGCTCTGAAAACACACGCATTTTATTGCTCTTTTATTCCTCAGTTTTTAAAAAAAAAAAAGATAGGTATAAAGGAATTAGCTTGAGGCTTAACACATAGTAAGGCTCAGCTATTAGTTTCCCTCATTCTTCACCTTTCCCGTCTCTAGTAGGCATGTACCGTAGGCATGACAGCAGTCTATGGTCACTGGATCTCTGAAAACAAAAGTGACATTTTCCCCAAAGAAGTCGGTCCTTAGCATGACCCTGGAGAGTTGCTCTAGTCTGGGCCATGGATCAAAAATAACACTGATTTGTGTTATTTCTTCCTGGACCCTCCTGCAGTCCCTAAACCTAGGTTTAGACTCTCAATGTCCCCAGCCAAGAGGGTAGAATTTAGTTGGGTCATTCCAAGGGACTCGAGATGACAAACTCGGAAGTAGAAAAACAAGGGGCATGTGTAAGAGACTTTGAGATCAGCATTTCGGGGAGGGTTACAAGACAGGAAAACTAGGATTAGAACCCGACGCTGAAAGCCTCTGAGCTCAGTGGGGTTAGATGGTTACACAGGAGATGCGCAATAATTGTTGTTGACTGAATAAGTGAATGAGTGAGATACTGGAGCTGTCCACGCTGAACCTCCAGGGCTGACTGCTGCCCCCACCTTCCTGTCTTGCAGCTCACATACCTGCCCCCACCCTGGGGCGAGTGCCGATCCTCAGAGATGGGACTCGACTTCTTTCCTGTTTACAGTATCACCGCCTGTCGGATTGACTGTGAGACACGCTACATTGTGGAGAACTGTAACTGCCGCATGGTCCACATGCCAGGTCAGTGCCGGGGGCAGCCTGGGACCTTGTCTGCACTTGGCGCCCCAGTGGGAAACACTGGACCCACTCCACGAGGATCCACAGAGATGCTGTTCTAATAAGGCTAATATTTGATCCCAAACACTTGGAGCGCAGATAGAAGCATCCAGACTAGCAACCAAGGCAGCATCCTGGTGTCCAGTAGTGTCCAGATGTTTGAGGAATGTTCCTTCCAGTGCTCAATATGTGTGCTAATTGTCTGCTGCTGTTACCTCCTAGAGTTTAGTGTCCAGGCATCTGAGTGCTTGCAGTGCTTGAATCCTCGTATGGTACCTGTTCAAACACCCGGGTGTCTATTGCTTTCATCCAGATGGCTCATTAGAGAGGGTCAGCTAATCAGACACAGAAATGCAGGAGGTGAATGGTGGGAGGGCCAAATCGAGCATGAAGAGTTTGGTTTCTCGGCAGAGAAGGAAGAGTGACAAGCTGGGGGCAGGGACATTGGCTTCTAAGGCAGATTCCTCCATTCACCTGCTGTGCAACCAGACACAAGTTACTCAGCCTCTCTGTTCTCACCTTCATTATCTTAAAACACAATCATTAGTTGTTATGAGGATAAAATTAGGCTAAAATATAAAAGTGCAAAAGTCAGTGGTCATTGTATTAGCACATGGGGAGAGGAAACCAAAAGTACTATTGACTAATGACCTACTATGTGTTGTAAACATCACTGTGATATTTCATGGCCACTATTTCATAGTGTTATCATACTTTTATTAATCAGACACTTAGTTGTCTGTTTTAGATCAGACACAATTGTCTTCTGTTATAACCAATGCTGAGAGGAACACGATTCTAGCCCAATTCTGAATTATTTCATCAGTAATCAACAATTTTCCTAGTAATGTAAATGGATAAGTGTTAATCTTTGAAATTGCCTCTGAGGCTCCCAGAAGACAGAGCGAAAGGGGAAACATATCAGTTAAATTGTTACTGCTGGAAAGGAGGAAACGTATCAGCTCTCAGCTCTTGAAAAAGGTGTTCATGGACATAGTAAAGAAAGGACATTGTGATAGGTTTAACTTTAGCCCTTGGAAGAAAAAAAAAAAAAAAAAAAACCAGAAAAAAATGTGGAGGTGTGTCAGGATTTCTACAGAAACCAGAGAGAAGAATGGAGCACTGTTAAGTGTTGCCCGCCTGGTACTCAGATGGGGGCAGCAGCCAGTGAGGTCCCCCCATGGGACCTGAGCCAAAAGCAAGGAGAAGACTAATCATTTCACTCATGACACTCTTACTGGCATCTCGGTTACTAGTGTGGAATAAAGGGCAGAGCAAGAGGAGACTTAGAAAGCAGCCCTTGTTGGAAGGAGCTCTGACCTCAGGGTCAGACTGGACTGGGTTCAAAGCCCACCTCCATTCCTGCTCCTTCTGGTGTCCTGGGAATGCAGGATACTGAAGCCTCAAGTCTCCCACCAGTAAAACAGACACAGTGTGTCCTGTTTCAGGAGGTACCCATGTGAGTTATAGGCAATGATGCGTGCCAGATGTGGCAAGTGCTTTCCACCACCTCTCTGCTTTCAGCCATCAAGGCTTTCTCACCCATCACCCACCTGGGCTGGCTAGACCAGCACAGCAATCTGGGAGAATAGGCAGACCCTATTATTGCCTACCCAAGCTCAGAGAGCAGAGCAGATCCAATCCCTGGTTCTGGGTACACTGCACCCCAACTGCCCTCAGGGAGCTCTGATCTGTGGTTCCCTTCTGTGGAGGTTCCCCCTCTGAATGCTTCCTGGGGACGCTAGCCCTCCTGGCCACAGGATGCGTGCGCCTTCCCCAGCCCAGGAGGAAGAAATTGCTGCCTGAGTACCTCTCCCTGTGTCTCTTCTTTGCAGGGGATGCCCCTTTCTGTACTCCTGAGCAGCACAAGGAGTGCGCAGAGCCTGCCCTAGGTCAGTACTGGGGGACAAAGGGGAGGGGCTGAGATTGAGACTTCAGAGGCCATCTTGGGGTGGGAGAAATGGGGTAGATGGGGAGTGGAGGAGGAGGAGAGGCTGACTGGGCGGCGGGCGGGCGGGGCACTGCAGGGACAGGAGAGGAAGGTGGAGAGGAGGGAGCAGAGAAGGGTGGGGAGGGAACAGACTCAGGGATGCAGACGAGGGATGCAGGAAGCAGATGAGGGCTGACCAGGCACTGGGGGAGAGAATGGGAATAGAGGGGTGTGGGTAGAGATGGGTGAGGCTCAGGGGAAATGGAGAGCACTGGGGAACATAAAGGAGAGGACAGACATGGAGAGAAGATGGACAGTGGGCATCTGGGTGGACACCGAAGGAGTTGGGGGAGAGAGGAGGAGCGGCCAGCGTGTTTATCTCCCTCGTCCAACCTCCCACTGGGGCTTGTAGTTTGGAGTAACTGCTGGATTCCCCCACTGGAAAACTTTGGGTGTGGGAGACCCCACCAGCCTCGGGTGCGGGAGATTCTACATCCCCAAAGCTAGACCCACTCCACCTGCCTGCTCTCTCCAGACCTGGGAAGTGATTTACAATCAAGACAAGCAGAGAGGGAGTTTAATTCATAGAGACTCCATTTCATTCAGCAGCTGTACCTGCTGGAGCTAAGCTGGGATCTCTCTGGACTCCTGTGTCTAGATGCTTCCAGAAGGATGGGAGTTGGGGGGGGGGGTCACTTAGAGAGAGTGGGAGACTTCTGACATGTCCGAAGACAGCTCTCTTTGGAGTATGGATTAGAGAAAACCCGTGGGTAACACTGCGATGATCAGAGAGACGGAAGGAGAAAAGTGATTGATGTCTTTAGCCACCCTGTCCTAAGAGGAAGGGGGAAGCTTGAAGGAAAGAAGCATTCCTGATGCAGGGAGATTGCTTCTAGGGACAAGAATTGGGGATCTTTGCTTGTGCCCTAACCCAGCAGGCAGACAAGGCTACCTCTGGTTAGGAAGGAGCCATAGAGGGACTACCACAGAGCCCTGGGTTTCAGAGAAAATGGTCTCCCACATTCGCCCTTGGCTGGAGGCCCACTTTGTGGATGAGAACACTGAGGTTAGGAGCAGAGAAGGCGGCTTTGGGAAGCTGAGGGCGCCAGGCCTCCCTGGGAGCCCGTGCTCCAAAAGTGGGACCTTTTCAACAATTTTTAAAGGGCCATGTAGCAATAAAGGATCAAAGGAGAACAGGACCAAGAAAAACATAAAGTGGGCACTTCTTTTTATGAGCGTTCCCACTCTCACCAACCTAGAGCTCGAGCCCAGCTCCCCTTCTCTCTGCAGCGCCCCGCCCCTCTCTGACCGGGGAGGGCACACCTGCCGGAGCCCCGCCCACACACCTGCCGGAGCCCCGCCCACACACACGACTAAGCCCCGCCCCTCTCTCCCCTCCAGGTCTGTTGGCGGAGAAGGACAGTAATTACTGTCTCTGCAGGACACCCTGCAACCTGACCCGCTACAACAAAGAGCTCTCCATGGTGAAGATCCCCAGCAAGACGTCAGCCAAGTACCTCGAGAAGAAATTTAACAAATCAGAAAAATATATCTCGTAAGCGAAGTGGGCATGGTGGGCAGCGGGGAGAAAGGAAGGGTCGAGGAGGAACTGGGGGCGATTTGAGGAAGAGGGCAACAGGAAGCAGTCGGCGCCCTTTGGCAGACATGAATTGAACTTGGCTGTGGGACAAGCTCTGTGTTTAGGACTCAGAAAGCAAAGACAAAGATGGTTAAGACGGAGCACCCTGGCCTTTAAGGAGCCTGAAGGAGTTTTCCAGGGAGGCCTTGCGCATTCTCTTACATTTGCCGGGAACGCTTTTTCTCTCACACTTTACCTAGCTGGTTCCTCGTTGTGCAGGTCTCTGTCTCAAGGTCATCTCCTCAAACCCCTGAATGAATGCCCCACCCTTTATTTTTCTCTCCAAGCACTCTGGTGTTTTCCTTCAGAACGCTCGCCCAAGTGTGTAATTCCATATTCGTGTGTGTGTGTGTGTGTGTGTGTGTGTGTTCCCCACTAGACTGAAAGCCCCCTGAAGGCAGGAAGAGCCTTTGCTTTGGTTCTGTGCTGGAGAGTGCCTGGCACATAGTTGGTACTCCAAAAATGTCTTCTAACGGAATAAATGAATGAGGTCCATGGGAGAAGAGGTGTGCCAGGCAGAGGCTGAGCAGAAAGGATCGGCACAGGGCAGACAAGGGGCAGGCCAGAGAGAGCCAGGGCAGGCCATGTGTCACCTTGTAGGTGGAGCTGGCCATGCGGTGGGGGACAGGGAGAGACTTTCCCCGGAGACAATAGGGAGCGTCCAAAGAGCTTTGAGTGGACGAGTGACAGCAGCAGAACTTTCTACACAGATGGAAATGTTCTGAGTCTGTGATGTCCCACACGGGAGCCACTAACCACATGTGGTTCTTGAGCATTTTAAATGCAGCCTGTGTGACTGAGGAGCTGAAATGTAACTTTTTTTTCAGTGTGACTTCGTTTAGCAGTTTTAGGAAGATTCCTCAGGCGGCAGGTGGACAGGACAGATGGGAAGCCAGAAGAAAGGGTTGGAGGCTGGTGGGGGCAGGTGCCATTACCCAGGCAGGGGATGGTGACCCTTACTTTGAGTGGTGCCTCTGGGAGCCCTGCAGGGGAAAGGGGATTTGCATCTCTCTCCCCAGCCACTCTCTCCTGCCAACACTGCTGCCAAAGCCCAGCCTGGGGCAGCTTTGGCTCGGCAAGTTGAGAACAAGGGGCACCAAAGCTGTTGTGACCAGCAATGAAGGAGACGGCCCCGCTGTTGAGCACATGTTCTGCCAGCAGCGATGACTTTTCCTGCCAAGGTGTGTCTTGTTAACACACCTGCCTAAAGGAGCAAAAGGGAACCCCCAGCCAGATCTAGATTTGCTCCCTAAAATCCCTCCCTGATCCTGGCAGTTGACTTGGCAGTGCTAGAGTCGGGGGCTCCCACTAGGAGAAGCTTGTAGTAAATCCAAGTAGGAAGACACCTGGGTGGCATGGTTGGTTAAGCATCTGACTCTGGGTTTTGGCTCAGGTCGGGATCTCGGGGTTGTGAGATCGAGCCCCGCATCAGGTTCCACACTCAGTGCGGGAGTCTGCTTGAGATTCTCGCTCTCCCTCTCCTTCTGTCCCTCCTGCTCCTCTCTCTCTCTCTCTCTCTCTCTCTCTCTCAAATAAATAAATAAATCTTTAAAAAAAAATCCAAGTAGGAACTTGGGTTGGGGAGGCTTTCAGGAGTGGGTACGGGGTACCCAGGAGGTCAGAGGGCTGAAGCAAGGCCAAAGAATGAAGAGCTTGTTCAGAAAGTACTGAGCTCCCCTAGGGGTAAGGAGCCAGGCAGACTCTTTGGGGGCGCAGAGATCTGGACATCAGGCAATACTCATGGAAAGGACACAAAGAAGGGACAGCTGAGGGACAGAGGGGCAGAGCTGATACGTGCCTCTTGTCTGTAAAGAGCACTGGGCTGGGAGTCAGGACTCTTGGTTCCAAGGCCAGCTCTGTCACCACCCAGCTCTGACTTTGGGCCATTTGTCGCACTTTCATGGGCTCAGCCTCACCCGCTGTCAAGGGGAAAGCTGTGTCAGGTGGGCCGTGTGGCCCCTGAGGGTTCTCACCATGTATGGTCCTGAATATTCCCTCTGCAGAGAGAACATCCTTGTTCTGGATATATTTTTTGAAGCTCTCAATTACGAGACAATTGAACAGAAGAAGGCATATGAAGTCGCTGCCTTACTTGGTAAGTCAGTGTCCATTACTCGAATTCCCACAGGTCATGGTGGGGCGTGGGGAATGGGGTGGGCAGTAGGGTCGGCAGGCAAGCGGGTAGATAGATACACTTGTGGAAGAGTCTGGCCTTTTCGTGCTCTGATTACTCTCTCTGTCCCAGAATGGGAGGGACTCCGGTGTGGTGGGCGCGTTCGTCCCAGTTCATGCCCCAATGTAGGCCTTAGTTTCTCCATGGACACAACGAGGCAAGTGAGCTAAAAGGTCTCTTGGGGCCTTTCCAGCGCTGCCCTGTTGGATTCCGTGGTCTTCTGTCCTGAGGTTGGAACGAGCCTCGGGGCCACAGCAGGGAGAGGGAGTGGTCCAGTGGAGCGAAGGCTGCACTGTGGGCGGTCCCCAGGCAGTGAGGGCCCCCGGATGGAGCCCAGCCTGGAAAGCAGCATCGCATCCTGGAGGCCAGATGTTCCCCATGGACTGAGAGTCCTTTGTCAAACACAGAAGAAGGGCCACACATCCCCAGATGTCTACAGACCTGACTGCCAGCCCCACACAAGGTCACACCTGCAACCCTGGCCACGTGAGCATGTAAGGGATGAGGGACCTTCATTTCAATCCCGCCCCGCCCAGGGCAAAACCCACAAGACTCCCGAAGGTGGCCAGTTAAAAGATCTGCCCCGGGGGCCCTTCTCCCGACTCCTACTCACTCTCAAGAAAGGACATGATGCTGTCCCTACAAAGAGAATTAGCTGCGCTTGGATCTGTGAGCGGGACCCCGGCAGAGGGGGACGGCAGGTGTAGAGGGAAGCAGACAGGCACAGCATCAGACCACTGCATACCAACTAGAAGGATGAGGGCATGTGGCCTCTCCTCACTGCACATCAGGTCCCTCATCTGTATAAAGGGTCTAATAAAAGTACTTGATGATTTTGTTGTGAGGGTTAGCTGGCAGGGAGCACCAGCCCACAGACCGCCCATGAAGAATGGTTTCTGGTACCTGGACAGTCACCATGCCAGGCGCCCAGGTTCCAGCTGCTTCCACTTGCTGTCAGAGGATCTCTGACCCTCTCCCAGGAGACTGGGGGCTTGGCCACAGCAGAGACTCAGCTGGGTTAAGGTGGCTGCCACTTGGGTCTCAGACACTGTTGTGGTCAAAAGGGACTGAGCCAAGAGACTAACACTTTAGACTCAAGGTAGAGGTCATGCTCTGGGGATATAGACCCCCCTCTCCCTACCTCTGTCATCTTGTCACCTTCATTTCCTAAGGAGAACTCAAGACAAGGCTCTTCCCTCCCCTCCCCAACACAGGCTCACTGCTCGCTCTCTCACACACACACACACACACACACACACACACACACACACACTGAGGAGGGTCTGAGTTCTGGATCTGTCAGAAAGGATAGCTTCTCCCTGCATCAGCTTTGAGGACAAGCGTGTTCCCAGCTTCTTGTTCCCACTCAGAATAGCCTGCTGAGGAGATCATGCTGCCATCTGTACCGCCTGTGCTGGGAGCTTGCCGCTCGCAGACCCTCAGCCATCAGGCCCTTCCCTCAGCACCGTGCAACTCACCCTCCCCACCCTGGGCACCCTGCACATGCCCTCAGGCCACACAGAGCACACCCCAGCCCAAAGCTTACACACACACACACACACACAAACACACGCGGGCCTCACGCGGCAGAGGCACATCTGCACAGATGCACTACGTGAGTACATGTACTCAGTCACGTACACCTGTCCATACACGCAGACATGCTCCCACAGCTTGCGCACACTCTCACGCGCGATGCCCACCTCCACAACGCCACACTCACACACACTGGGACCTCTCAGCGTCCCTACCCTAGACCTAAAAAGCCACCTGCCTAAAGCCATGGACAGCCAGACATGCTCGCACAGAGTGCCCTGATGCATACCCCACCCTCGGTCACACCGCTTGTGTGTCCAAACACACACCTCACACCTGACAGGTACATGGGGAAGTACACACTCCCCAGGGCATGAGAGAGAGAGCAGGGGGAGAGGAGGGAAGGGAGTCATTGGGAGCTCAGCTCCAAGCCCCACCGGGAGGAACCCCCTCCTCGCCCTCTCTGCCTGCTCACATGGGACTGTGGCTGTCGGCCTGCCTTGCCACAGTCAGGGATAGAGGGCAGATGGAGCCAACAGAATGTTCTCAGACCAAGAGCCTGTGGTCTCCAGGAAGAGTGGGCACCCATCCTGGCAGCACCCTCTTTTCCCAGCACTCTCCCTGCTTAGCCCAGCAGCTGAGAGTCAGAGTTCCCAGGTGCCAGGACCTCACAGTGGTCTCCTTTCCCCTCCCCTCCAAATGTCCTTTGAAGGCAACGCTACTGAGAAGGTCAGGGTTTCCAAAATCACACGGCAAGCCAGTGGCAACTCTCCAAACTCAGATCCTCCGAGCCCTCTGCTCTACCACACTGCCTCCAGAGCAAAGCATTGGGGCTTTGGGGGGACTAGGACCCCATGGTAAATCTGAGAACAGCTTCTCAGGTAGGGACCTTCCCCCTACAAACACTTAGGTACACACAGGTTAACATCTCATATTCCGTTTTAAAGGGTCTCCGACCATCCACAGCCCCCACATGGGGAGTTGTTCTCAAGCTCTGGTGGGCAAGAGAGCCCTGGGAACTTAAAAACTCCTGACTTTCAGACCCCAGCCCCAAGAGTCTGATTTTATAGACCCGGGGTAGGTCCAGACATCTACACTGAGTACAGGTGTCTCAGGAGGGAGAAGACCCGGAGACCAGTCAAGAAAGACTTTGGTCAGTCAAGAGAGACTGTGTACCCCACAGCAAGAACTCCTACTCTAGAGAAAGACCAGATTGAACATTTACCCTCAGGTGGGAAAGTGAGGGGATGCTTCCTATGACCTTATCCCAAGGGTGAGAGGTGTCCTGAGTTGGTCCTGGAGGCCTTGTCATGATGGGTGAGGGAAATGGGTCTCTTGGGTCATTGCTTCCAAAACCCCCAACCATGGCATCCAACCCATGAGCCTTGGGCTAGACTACTCTTGCCCCAGGCAAGGACCACACACTTCTTGTCTCTATTCCCAGCCCAGAGCCAAAGGGCCCTCTCCAGGTGATTCTGAAGGTAAGAGAATAAGCGGTTAGCCTGTGAGGTCTACTCCAGGCCCTCCAGTAAGCCCTCAAGTTCATTCCCATCACCACTGGGTGCTGTGCAGTGAGAGAGGGAATTGTCCAAGGCTTGATCTGTCCCCGGGCCAGGCTTACCATAGAAAGGGAACCTTTGCAAAGGTCTGGTTTCTGAGTTCGTCTCACCCCTTCCTAGAAACGCTGTGACTAAAGCCAAAATCTTTGATCTTTTCTGTCTCTCCAGGTGATATTGGTGGTCAGATGGGATTGTTTATTGGTGCTAGTATCCTTACAATACTAGAGCTCTTTGATTATATTTATGAGGTAAGATTGGGGTTGCTCGTGGGGAAGTGACCCTATGCTGGGACCCTTGTCCTGCCTGGATGTTCAGAACCAAAGCGCAGGGGAGAGGGTGACCTCTCTCCACCCAGAGCCTGCTTTCTTCTCCCTGTCCATGGACATTGTCTATCACCAAGTCCTAGGCAGGGAGGAGGGGTGGACCCAAGAGAGACAGAAGCCGACTCCTATCCTCAGGTTGCTGGAAGAACTATGGGCTGTCCGCACTCAAAGGGAGGGAGAGGAAGGGTTGAGAAGGAGAAGAGCCAAACCTCAGGCCAGCTCTGAGACCCTCCCACACAAGGCCAGCTGTTATGGCTTCATACATATGTGTGTCTGTGCCCACACACTCACAGCACATGCACACACATGCCCTCCATGCACACATACTTCTGCCACGCTTACATACATCACCCACAAACACACATGCACACTGTACACATACCACTCACACATACACGCTACAGCCACACAACACACACACACACACACCTGCCCTCCGGCTGGCCCGTCACCTGAGTAGTGCGTGTCTGGGTGCAGGCAGGTTTAGAGAAGGGCCATTTCCTGGCAGAGTCCTGAGCGAACAAGAAGAGTAAGGGTACGATCCCTCAGCGTCCCCCAGACCACCTGAGTTTTGTGCGGCAAAGGAGCCTGCAGAGGGCTGTCCTTGGCCAAAGCCAAATGGGAACCCCTGTGGGGAAGTGGAGGACCTCTGAGACCAGGGCCCTCGGGAGTGCCACACTCCACCTCCCAGCATGGTGACCTTGTTCCCCAAACCCAAATCAGGCCCCAAGGCCAGATCTTACTCTGCTTTGTTTATTAATTTTTGTGAAATAAAAGCTTCTGCTGTATAAAGTGATGGAGATTACATACCAGGGAACACGTGGAATGCCTACCCTTTATCACTAAGAATCAAATGTTACGGACTCACGGGTGCCCTGACCTTATAAACGAGTGTGGCTGTCAGGCCTCATCCCCGAGGCCCAGCCTCAGAAACAGGCTCCCGGGCTGCTCATGCACACCCCCACCTGGTCCCCAAGAAATGACAGTCAAGATGCCAGCTGGGGCCCTCCTGTGACCACTTGCAGTCTCTGGCTCCTGCACCAACACCTCACCCAGCCCAGGGAGGTCCCTCTGCCTTCTCTCCCCCATCCCCCAGCCTGACCAACCCCCAACCCCGTCGCGATTCTCTTGCAGCTGATCAAAGAGAAGCTCTTAGACTTGCTTGGCAAAGAAGAGGACGAAGGGAGCCACGATGAGAACGTGGTAAGGGCAGCGCCCATGCCGTTGGTTGCTCGGTCCCCCAGCCTCTGCCGGCCTTATGAGACCAGAGGTCAGGGCCAGGACGGCAGGAGAGACACACCTCATTGCACACTTTAACTTGGCTCATCGGAGGACACCCCCACTGAGCCTCGGGGCTTGGTGGCGAGCACTGGATGCAGCGATCCCAGAGATGCTTGCAAGGGGAGGTCCTGTCTGGCCCAGTGGGGCTTGTCCCGGACCCAGAGGGCTACTGCTCTCATCTTACGCCTTGGGAGACGCAGGGAAGTTCTGCACCCTTATTCCTCGGGGTAGCAAAACACAAGTAAGGATGTCACTGGTACTCGACTCCCTTTGAAGGGGACAGGGAGGTTGGGCCCCCGTGAGGTGGGGAGCAGCCGTGATTCCCATCGAAACTGCCAACTACTCGTTGCCAGGGCTGTGTATTTGACGCCCTTGAGGTCCAGAAGCCCCAGGTCCCCCGGCTGGTGAGTGGCAGAGCTGGGCGCAGAGCCCCCTGACCACAGCCCACTCTGCCTGCCTTCCCTGGAGCAGCCACAGAGGCAGCACCTCTCAGGGCTGTCCGCTCTCCTTCCCAAACTCGGCCTGCTCCCAGCTTGTCCCTGGACACCCACTAGGTGGCCGCCCTCCCGGCCCTCCCCTCTAGCCCAAAGTCAGCAAATCCCAACTGAGGCCAGCCCCTCCTCCGAGACAGACCCTCATTTCTGTTCCAGACTCTAGTTCTCCAGCCACCTCCCAGGCTGAAAATCTCTGCCTTGGTTCCCTCGGGCCCCTGCAGCTCTGGTGACCCGAATATGGCATCTGTGGAGGGGAGGGCAGGTGAAAGGGGCCCGGGCTCTGGGCTCTGGTCCCTGTGTCCCAGCTGCCGGCCTGAGCATCTGCAGACCCACAGGAACCTCAGGGGGTCATTGGGATTGAGCAGCCCCTGCCTCTAAAGCGGGCAGCAGTGCCTCCTTTGTAGGAAGTGCTTGGCCAGTGGAGGTTCCCTCCCTCTTCCCATCCCCCCTCTGCCCTCAGAATGTCACAGAGTCACAGCCTCCCTCTGCCGCCTCCCCCTCCCCCAGCCCCATCCTCACCAAGTCTCCCCCACATTCTTGGCACAGCCTCCTAGGCAGTGTCTGCTCCCATTCCTCCCAGCCTCTAGCCCTCTGCAGCCGGGGAGTCACTGGGAAGACTCCAGGCCCTCCCAGCCCCGCCCTGCTGAGACTGCTTTCTTCTTGGGGCCAGCTGAACCCTAAAGGACCACTGGGGAGCCGTGACTACTCCGGTTCTGACTTTTGGGGGTCTCCCCACTTCCTACTTGGCCTCAGCCAGTGGAACCCCCTGCCCCAAGCCTAGAACCCCAGAGGCTCTATCTCCCCCACCCCAGGAAGGCCTCAAGGGGGACCCCCGCCCTCCTGCCTCAGAGCTAGAGAGCACTCAGAGGTAGCTTTGGGCCATACCTTAGGGGTACATCTAGAAGAGAAGTTCAAACCAGCCGCTGAGCTCCATCACCAGGGAGCCCTCTCCCCACCCTGGGGGCACTTAGGTGGGCAATGCTGAGGACTCTGAAGACCCCCGCCCCGCCGGTCTCGTGCCCCACAACAGGGGATGCCTGGGGCAGGAGCAGCAGGGCGAGCCCCAATAGAGCCCACCAGCAGGGGGGCCTCAGCTCCCAGGGCCTTGACTGGGCTGCCAGTGGCATCGTGACACCATTTTGCAGAATGAGTATCAACCTCCGCTGTCCCCTTCCCTCCAGAGCACTTGCGACACGATGCCAAACCACTCTGAAACCATCAGCCACACTGTGAATGTGCCCCTGCAGACGGCCCTGGGGACTCTGGAGGAGATTGCCTGCTGACAGCCCTCGGACCGCCCGGCAACCCCCAAACAGACCTGGAGGCCCAAGACCCAGGACAGGGGACAGCAGGCACAGGTGCGATGGCCCCTGGTGACAGAAAGAAGAGCCCCCTATGCACACATAGCAAACTCTCTGCCAAAACCTCGCTGCGGCCACGTCTGATGCGACGTGTCCTCGGGCCCCACCGTGCGTCCCTCTTAGGAGAAATGAGTCACGCTCCGGAACTGTCCGAGAACCCACCTGCCATCACATCTCACTGCCAGATGTAAAAAGCACCTGCATGCTGAGACCGCTCACGGCGCCACCTCCACGTCTGTCTCTCTACCTGACTCTCCTCCGCGTGCTCCCCGCAGCCACTCTGCGGCCACCCAGCGGGACCAGGTTCTAGCCCCGAAGTCGCCACCGCGTGGCCACGCTGGGGTCGCAGCTGCACAGTCAAGAGGGAAAGCGCAGAACTCTCAACCACGTCCGGTCCTTGTGTACTTTGTGAAGGTTCTGAACCTGCCCTCAAACCCCTGCCCTCCCCCGAGCTGGCCCCTGGGCTGACCAGGGCCCCCCACCCCCTACCCCCGTCCCAGCGCCTGGTGGAGGCAGGGTGGCCTGGGCGACTCCAGCACTCATCCATGGGACCCACGTCATTCTGCTGTCCCCGTGACCTAGCTTGTACAGTCCGATTCTGTTTCTTCTTCGGGGGGCTTGTTTTGTCTGTCTGTCGGAGATCTGTTCTGTTTGGTTTGGTTTTTACTTTCCAAATTTGGGTTTTGATGTTCTGAGGTTTGGTTTGATTTAGTTTTTCCATTTTCTCTGGCATTTATTTATTCGTGCTTCCAGTCACGGTCATATTAAAAGCTGGTCTTGTGGAAACAGCTGAGTTGGTGCTGCCTTGTCCCCCATACTCAGGTCTCCCTCCCCCCTCAAAGCCTTTCGAAAGGGCCAGGCCCGCCGGGTCAGAGCCCACAGATTACATACATGTCAGGTTTCCTGGACCAGCGCCTACTGTTAGAAAGTGTCTAGAGGAAATGCACTTCTAGTCTGTTCTAAATCTTTAAAAACTATTGACTGCAGCCTTGTAAATGACTATTAACACATCACAGCTTGTGGTCTGAACGGCACTGTTGGCGACCACAGACATGTGGCTTGAAGAGAGGGAGGCAGAGAACGATGCCTAAACCTAAAAACCATGAGGGAAGACTTCCCACCCCTCTGCCCCTCCTTCCTCTGTCCCAAGGCCTCTGATCCTGTCAGTGAAATCCGAGCTGTCCCACGTGGCAGCCTTTCCAGACCCTCTCTCTGCACCCCACCTCCTCACCCCCCCTTCAGAGGTCACTCTGGCTTTCTGCTTGGCTCCGCACAATGGCTGAGGGGATGGTCAAGGGGGAATGTTGGGAGTAGGTGCCTCATGGGGAGAGGGGAGGCCTTTTCCAGCCCCTCCCACCAAAAGGGGCTTCCTGTCTGGGCAGAATCCTTGCCCTCATGGCATCACGCTGATTCCCCACTTCCCCCATTCAGGGCCTGCCCCCAAAGCCCCGCAGAAAGGCTTTGTGTGGCATGTGCTGCCTTTTTCACGCACAGGTGCGCAGAAAACACTGGCTGGACCAGGAGTTCGGGGCTCTGGCCCCGGCTCTGCCTCCTGATCTCTCTGCTGATCTCAAACCCCCTCGGTCCTCTGACCCCTCTCCCCTCCCCATCTGCTCACGCAAGAAGACTGGTATTTCCCCAGCCACCAGCTGAAAAGAGCCTGGCACCAGGAGTTAGGAATGCTGTCCCCAGGGCCTTCCTGCAGTAGCTGTGTGACGATGGCCACGTGCTCCTCTCTGGACTCAGCGCCCTCAATTTGAAGATGAAATTAATCGCGTACCTGTGTCTTCATGCATGATCTCAAGAGGCACCTTCATACTCAAGGCTCACGATAGAACTGCTGTCCCTGCTCAGGGGGACACGTCAAAGCAGCCACACCCAGGCCGAGGCGGTGGCCAGGGGGCAGCTGGGACACAGCATCCCTGAGATCCCTCCTCCCAAGCTCCCTCTCAGCTGGGCTTGCCTGAGGCTGTCAGCAAAGCTGGGCTTTAATCCTTAGGAGCCAAGTGCAAGGCTGCTGGAAGGCACCCTGTTTTTGTCCTTTTACTGTGGCTGTAACAGATGTAGTGGTTTACAATACAACTGTGTTGCCTTCGAGTTCTGGAGGTCACAAGGCTGGCACGGATGTCACCGGGCTACAATTTGTGTCAGCGGGGCTATGCTCCTTCTGGAGGCTCTAGAAGAGAAACCATTTCCTCCCCTTTTCCAGCTCCTTTTCCACACCCACGTTCTGTGGCTGTTGGCCTCTTCTTCCGTCGGCCAACCCAGCAATGGTGGGTGGAGTCCTTACGTCACACAGCCGTGACTTCCTGGGTCACCTCTCCCTTTATCCCAGACCCTCTCCTGCCTCCCTCCTCCACTTTTGAGGGACTCCTATGATTATACCAGGCCCTCCTGATAACCCATGATAATGTCCCCATCTCGAGGTCACCAACTTAATCACAAATGTCAAAGTCTCATAGGGTAATGTGTTCACAGGCTCCAGGGATTAGGATGTGGCCATCTTTGGGAGGCATTAGTCTACCTACCAAAGCCCTTTTGGACCATGTAGCCTACTGCCCTCTTTTTCCAAATGAACAGACCCAGCAGAGGAGGGGAGGGACTTGCCTAGCATCACATAGTCGGTTAATGGCCTTGCCAAAGCTACACACCCAAGCTCCCAGGCTCATAATTCCATCTCTAGACCCACCAAAAAGCACAAAGCAAGATGAACTGAAAGTGATCATTTTTTCCAGACTTTCCCAGGGCGCGGAAGTCCCTCTCCTTAAACAAACACATGCATCACTGCATCAGGCCGGAAAATGTCTTTCCAGTGCCCAGACTGTCAGATGCAGAGGAACAGTGAGTGTCCTAAGACCGCTCCCAATGGGGACAAGAACAAATGAAATGTCTATTCAGTGAGTTGGGAATCTACGGGAGGCTTCTGTCTTGTTCCAGTTTAACAAGTTTTATAAATGTTTTGAAAATTTATGTCTTAAGATACAATGTGAACTGCTTCATTGGATTTTGGGCTTCCTTTTCAAAAAAAAAAAAAGAAAGAAAGAAAGAAAGACTGACTTCAGATCAATTTGTGATGGAGCACAGAATATTCTAGAAGGCTGGGATTGCTTCGGGCCTCACATACGTACACGTTCCTTCTGATCTGGAGATTCCGGTTTTATTCATCTTGGAGCAGGTCTACAGAGTTAACCTGTTCAAAAGGGAAAAGATAGGAGATTCAAGAGAGCCAATTAATAGCCTACTAACCAGTTGTTAGGAATAGCCTACTAACCAGTCACTAGTAATAGCCTACTAACAAGTCGTTAGTAATAGCCTACTAACCAGTCACTAGAAATAGCCTACTAACCAGTTGTTAGGAATAGCCTACTAACAAGTCGTTAGCAATAGCCTACCAACCAGTTGTTAGATCCTACTAACAGATCGCTACTAACCAGTCGTTAGCCAAAGACAGAGGTGTATGCCTGAATGCTTGGGAGTGTTGCGGTGTTTTGTCTTCTCATTTCAAACAAGTAGCCATGGGTGTAATCATTTCCTTAGTGAAGACGTGGAGACGTTTGGTAGACAGAGGAGACTTGGCGACGTGTCATGTTTTCTAGAGGGACCCCCCCCAACCAAAGATGTCAGGAAGACCAGGAATGTGGAGCAGTCACAGACTCAAACCGCAGGTCAAATTATCAGTCATCTCAAAGAACCACATCAATCGATCAATCAAATAATGGCACATAACCTCAGAAAGAGAATCCGCGGGGCTTGCCGCAGTGAGGGGCAGCCAGAGGAAGAAACATTTCCGTGAGCAGCCACGCCAAGGACGGGGCTGGCTCTTTGCACGCTGTTGCTTTGTTGTTTTTGGCGGAGAGAAACCGGAGTGATTTTCTTTTCCTCTTTCCAGCTAGAAGCTATTTTTGTAAGAGTCTTTATCACAAACACGCCTAGCCAGAAAGGTTCACAGAGGGGCTCCGGAGAGGTGGGAAGGAGGAAGTTCAGGGGCCGACACCGTCCAGGGGAGTGCTGGGTGGCTACTGTGTTTGCTCAGGGGACACTCAGCTCAGCCTGCCTGAGCCTAGAGGCCCAAGGAGAAACCTGAGACCTCTTCCTCCACAAACTCAGAGATTTTAATTTGATTCTGTAATTTAACCTCGGAGCAGAGGTGAGGACCCCCCAGAAAACACCAGTGAAGGAGCTGCCTGTTATAGAATAGAGGCAGCGGCTCCTGGAGGCCACGGAAGCTACCAGCCCTGATCCACTCACAGCCAGGGCAACCCAGCACAGTCTAACAAGCTTCCCGGCCTAGCGGGGAAGGGGAGACACAGGAAGAACACAGGATCACTATTTATTTCAACTCCCATTGATTGGCTGTCCATTATGCGCCGGGCACTGGCCCCCAAGGAATTTACTATCTGAGCAGGGATGCTGACAAGTAAACAGGTGACTACAAAGATGAACCCAAGTTCAGGGAATGAGAGCGCAGCAGAGGCCAGGCTTGTGAGGTGGGGAGTGCTAGAGAAGGGACGCCACCATGTAGGTCCAGGGAACCCGAGTAAAGAAGGGAAAGGAGAAAACATCCAAAATGACCACTTGGGCACAGACAGATGCAAAGGATGAGGGGCGGGCCAAGGTGGAAGCCCTCAGCTCCTTCCCCGGCTCTCCAAGTGTCTGTGAAGATACGTCCCAGCCGAGGGTTGATTGATTTAGCAAATGATTCTCTCCCCATTCATCTGAGACTCCTGGCACATGGAATCATTTTGTGCACGCATATGAATATTCCGAGGGCTGATAGGTTGGGCGCCTGTGGGGCCAGAAAGTCCCTGGGGACCAAGAAAACAGGTCAGTGGGAACCAACCCAGCCTGAGGACAGATGGCAGGAAGAGAGACCCTTACTAATGCGATTTAACATTTGTGGAAATCTGTGCTCCCCGACTTTGCAAGAGGGAAGCAACAGTGAAAAAGGCTTTCGACAGAGAGTCAAAGGATTGGCTTTTCAATCCATTTCTGCCATAAACGGACCATATAACATTGGGCAATGTACTTCACTTCTCTGGGCCTCGGTTTCCCCCTCTTTAGAAGAAGAGGGGGTGGAAAACAAACAGATAAGCCTTTGGTGTGCCCCAGCTCCAACAGTCTATGAGTGTAAGACAAGAATGGGGGTCAGGCACCCCAGCAAGTATTTAATGATGCTGGGTTGGGGGGGTAATTATGAGGATTAAATGAGCTAGGGTAAATACCTTCTCCCTTTTCTTCTTTTCTTTTTTTTTCCCCATAAAACACTAATTCTTCATCTTTCTTGGATTCAAAATAAGTTGAAAGCTATGAGCTCTCTCCCCGGGGGGGATTAAAAAAAAGTGCACATGGTCACAGAGATATACGTGCAATTTTGTTTTTTATTTCAGGAGGGTTGCGGACCCCCCGGAGCTCCTCTGTGATCCTCCAGGGGTGCCCTGAGGCGAGGCAAAGGCTCCCTGGTCCAGAAAGTGCCTTTCTCCTCCATAAAAGGGCCACCACGCCACAAAGAGCAACCAACATTTCTTCTCCTAAAATGGCATAATGGCTGTCATTTTTCAATTTACAGGAGGGGAAAAAAGAAAGCTAGATAGGATTTGATCAATTTCAAGTTTTTCCTCCCATAATTTTTTTTTAAACCTTCGGCACCTGCCACAGCTTGTGTGCTAATGAGTTCCCACAGATGGCAAAATGAATGAGCGAGCAGAAAATGAATGTGAACAGAAAACCTTGAGATGTGATTTCATAAAAACCATTTTATGCATGCGATGATTTCGAGGGCCGAGGAGACCTGTATACATAGAAAGCCACAGCGGCATCACTTGGCAAACCTCCCCGTGGCCTGGTTCTTGAAACGTGGCCGCCGGCCTGACGGTGTACGTGTAGGAAATGCATGCCTTGTGGTCCCTGGCTGCTGTTGAGCCCCGGACACACACACACACACACACACACACACACCACTGTGGACACCTCATTCATTTCTGAGCAGGAAGGTAATGGTGCTTCTTTAAAACACAGAACACCGCCACCACCACCACCACCACCACCAAAAGAGCTCTTGAAAATGGATGTGAGTGAGGCTTTGGGATGGGGAATTTGGCTGCCTTGTGTCCTTGAATCTGCTCTCCACGCCATGCCTCTGAAGGAAGTGGTTCTCGTGGCCCACTTCTCACCGTCACAGGTCATTTGTCTTCCGTGGCGTTCGGACTTCGTGGTTTCCTTTCCAAAGGAATTAAAAGAGAGGCCCAAGACAAAGTGAGTGGCGGGCACCAAAGCATACCCAACTGAACCAGCCTTAGAGGGAGGAGGTCAAGGATCAGCTGGAAGGAGATATCCCAGCGCCAGGAAGGGTCTCTGCCCAGAATCCCTCACTCCGTAGGCATTTTCTGCATGCCCATCGCGTGCCAGGCATTGAGGAAGGCACAATCCCGAGGGGTGCTCAGAGCCTGGGTGGGCAGAGGTGGGCAACAGATGTACATGTGAGAACCTGAAGGGCAAGAGAGCTACAGTGAAGGTGCACAAGGCACAGGACGCTGGGTCTGTCGGCCAGGCTGAGGCCGGGCAGGTGTTGGCCAAAGCCTAGAGACATGGGTGGGAATTGCCTGGCAGCAAATACCTGAGCTGAGGCTTGGAGGTGGTGGCAAACTTGGAAGGTCTGGGGAAGGACAGATCCCTCCCTCCACTGTGCTTCCCACCCCACCCCACCCCCAGCTCCGGGGTCCGTCCAGCTAGAGTCCACAGGCTAGTTCAGCTATGAAGAGTGGGACACGCCAAGGACAGAGCACAGCCTTTGGAATCCAATGCCTCCATCAGAATCCCAATTTCTCCAGCTCCATTACCTTGGGCAAACTCTAGACCTTCTCTGGAACTCAGTTGCTTCGTAAAGATGGGGGCAACCTGCCTCCTTGGGTGCTGTTGGGTCAGTGAGATTAATTATGGAAAATGCCAGTGTGGTGCCTGACACAAGGTAGGCTGGAGATGAGGAAGCGCCATGCTGCCTGCTAGCTCCATGGACAGTGGCTGCCACCAAAGCATCAGGAGGGATCCCGGGCACTTGGAGGAAGAGAGGCTTGTGCTGTTTGTGATGTTGGCCACAGGCAGGAAGTGGGGGCCATCCGACACCCCGGAGAAGGTGTCCACTAAACGCTGGACCCCATCTGACCAGGCCAACCCCCCACTCCAGAAGCTTCAGGTCAATGCCTGAAGGAGGAAAAAAAAACAGTCATCTCCAGCTGAAAGGATGAGTCTTACCAGCAGAGCACAGGGATCTGCCCAAGGGCATCCCCTGCCTGCCTCACCTGTGCCTACAGGTAGAGAAATGACAGCACCCAGGCAGCTCATTAGCTGCTGGAGCGTTCACCCCACGCTGCAACAAAAGATACAGACAAGCCCATTTCCCACTAGTCTCCTAGAGTCAAACTAGCCGAGAATGAGGTGGCGGCTTGGACTAAAAAGAGGGACAATAATGCATTTCATTCTCCCTGCTTTCTGGAGAAATCTCAGCCACTTTGTCCAAACCAGCCCACTTCTCCTTCTGCTTCTACTTCCCACTGTCTCCCCTCTCCTCCTCCTCCTCATTCTTGGCAAAATTTTTTGAGGACATGGCACAGACCTCCCAAGTACACCCGGTCACCAGGACAGGCAGGACATGTGTCCACCATACCTCCCCAGTGGGGACCCCCAGAGCACAGGGAAACCAGACAAAGGGCCAGTATTTATTTTCTTTTCTTTTTTTTAAGATTATTTATTTATTTGACAGAGAGAGAGAGAGAGATCACAGGTAGGCAGAGAGGCAGGCAGAGAGAGGGGTAATCAGGTTCCCCGCTGAGCAGAGCACCCAATGTGGGCTCCATCCCAGGACCTTGAAACCATGACCTGAGGCGAGGGCAAGAGGCTTAACCCACTGAGCCACCCAGGTGCCCCAGGGCCAGTATTTCTTAAGCCCTCGCGCTGTGCCAGGCCATGTACTCAGTGCCTCACTGCTCTATTATGTGATCAGTGCAATATTGTGAGATGGCTTTATCAGCTCCCCTTGTCCCTGAGGACCACTGAGGTTCAGAGAGGTGGGGTGACTTTCCCAAGGCCAGGCAGTCAGGATAAGAGGGAAAAAAAAACAAACAAAACCAAAGGTTGTGCCAGCTCTTCCCAATTCGTGCTGAACTTCCTCTGTAAGACATGGCCAAGGGGAAAGGAAGTGGGACTTGGATGAAAAGCATCCAGGTTTGTCCCTCTGAGAGGTAGGGAGCCTCCCCAGGAGGGCTCAGGAGGAGCAATGGGTCTGTCTGGTGGGATGCCTAAGGCCTGACACTTAGCTGGTACTTAATACTGTTGCATGAGCCGCTCCTCTATTGAAGGAAGGTATCCAGGCTCATTCATTCACCCATTCTGCAAGCAGTAGCTGACTGCCCACCGTTCATTCCTTCATGCGTCAGTCATGCATTCAACAGGCTCAATGATTCACTGAGAACCCACTACGTGTCAGCCACTATTCCAAGTGCTGGAAATAGAAGGAACACACCCATTTCCTGCCCTCACGGTGCTTCCCATCTAGTATAAGGAAACGGAAAATGGGATGTATGTAAATTCACCCATGCATAAAATCATCTCCAAAAGTAACTTATGCTACCGTGGTAAGATCGTGACAAGACGGGAGAGGAGCTTCCTTCAGCTATGGTGGTCAGAGAAGGAAATCTGGGGATGTGAAATTGAGACAAGAGCTGGCTGGAGACAGACAGCGGCTCAAGGATCTAAGGAAGTAGCATTCGAGGAAGACCCAAGCGCAGGTGTGAAAGCCGCGCGGTGGAAACAAGCGTGCTGATTGGCTGGAGTGCGTGCGTTGAGAAGCATGGCAGGGGGTGGCGACAGGTAGGAAGCAGCCAGGGATAAAATCTGAACAGTTGAGAACATGTCAGCGGAGCCTGGCTTGGGAAACATCTTGTGTACCAAGCCAAGGAACTTGGACTAGAACCGAAAGCCATCGTGGTCGGGATGCAAGGGAGTAGCGAGGTGGAAAGCTCAAGGAAGGGAGGAGGAGGGATGGGAAGGGACCCCTCACGAGGCTGCCGCCCCAGGAAAGAAGTGACGGGGCTTGGGTGAAAGCAGTGGTATCTGGGATGGACAGGAGGGAGAGTTCTCAGAGACATTAGAGAGGGGAGAGAGACAGGCCATAGTGAGCACTGCAATGTGGGGCCAGAGTGTGACATGGAAGCAAGGAGGCACGAGGAGGTAGCCTGGTTACTCAGTCTGAGAACATCACTCAGAAACTGGGATTTGCAGGTGGACTTATGGACCATTTCACCCTCATGAACAGGTGAGGGCTCTCCCCTGGCTTCCTCTCTTCCATCTCCATATGCTCCTGGTCCACACCCCCCCCCGCCCCGCCCAGCTCTCCAGGATCCCGTGTCCAGACCTGCCTCTGCCCCCTGCCCAGCCCTATTTGGAAGGGGGGGGGTGCCCTGAGACCATCATGCCAGCCTCCATGTCCTTTTAAAACTCGTGCTTCGATTCCGAGGACCACCTACTCCTGGGTGACCAGGACCCAGTGGAGCAGTCAGCTGGTTGTAGGCAACAGAAACATAAAGTGAGGCTGAGAGAGAAGGTAGGCATCACCTTGAGATAATGGGCTGGGGGTCACGGGCCAGGTGAAGGAGAGCACAGACTGTACAGCGACCTAAGAGCACATGGGATCTTGACCTGGGTGCAAATTTATCTCTTCTGAGCCTCCATCTCCTTACCTGCGGAACGGGGATGACAAGGGCAGCTCCATTACAGTAACTGTTCCAGGGTCTAGATTAGATGGGGCATGGCACACAGTAGGCACACAGTGTTGCTTTCATGTTAAAAAGAGAGCCGTATCTCCCCATGACTTAATGAGAACGGATCCATTTCTCATTGGTCCCTGACACTCAGCTCCCAGCAAGGAGCCGCTCCCTCACCACCATCCACGCGTATGAGCAGCCCTCACGTTCTGGCGTCACCTCGACGTGGAGACAAGTGCTCCATGGGGAAGCCGAAGCAAAAGCCAAGGTGGGACACAAGACAGGGACAGTTGTGCCCTGGCAAGGCGAGTGGCCCAACACCAGACCACAAGTGGCAGGAAACTGGCCTGCCTTGCCAGTTACAGACCCTTAGCCACCCCTCTGCTGTTTGCTGAGTGGATGTGGTGGATTTGTTGGTGGATCTGGAGATGGCAGCTCCGTGGGGAGGGGCGGTCGACATCACAGTCTTCTCTCCTCCTGGGCAAGTACCAGCTATGCCTCAATCAGAGAACTGCAGGGTTCTCTGAGCCCTTTCCAGAAGAATCGACCATCTCAACTCAGGGCTCAGCCTCTCAGTCATCCCCTTGGTTGCTTCTCTTGCTACCACATCCACAGGGACTCTGAGACTACCCACCTTCCTTCTTCAGGAAGTGCCTCACCCAGTCCCCCCCACCCCCCGTCCCAAGAAACCTGAGACACTGAGGGCGAGATTAATGGAAAACAATGCTGCCTCCTTCTGAGCTCCCCACATATTGAGGAAGGCAGAGAAGTGCGGTGAGCTGCTGCCCAGAAGCCATCCCTACCCTCCACCCAATCCTCCAGCCTCCCAGCAATGGTCAGCAGCGCCAGGGGTAAAATCCTTTCCAGGCTGGGACAGCCACCAGCACTTGAATTTCCTGGCACTAGAGGGCACTGGAGAGCAGGGTAAGAGTCTCGCTGAAGCCCAAGGCTGAGTCTCCACTCAAGATGAACCACCCCTTGGGTTCTGCTAGTGTGTTAGCAAATCTCCATTGTGGCCACCCTCTGTGACCAGAGCCACAGAAAACAAATGTCCCCAGGACCACCCCCAAACAAGCCTGTGGTACACCACAGCAGACCCAGATAAGATTGCCAGATAAAATACAGGAAGCCTAGCTAAATTTGAGTTTCAGGTACACAACACATCATTGTTTTCATTTTTGTTTTTGTTTTTTGGAGAGAAGGAGAGAGAGAGAATTCACACACAAGGGGTGGCAGTGGTGGCGCTGTTGACAGAGGGACAAGGAGGGATAGAATCCCAAGCAGGCTCCACCCTCAGGGCTGAGCCCAATGCAGGGCTCGATCTCATAACCCTGAGCCGAAATCAAGAATCTGATTCTTGGAGCTCCTGGATGGCTCCGCCGACCGAGCTTCCAATTCTTGATTTCAGCTCAGGTTATGATCTCAGGGTCATGCTAGCCAGCTTCATTCGCTCAGAATATTTCCCTCCCACACCGCATGCACTTTTTTCATTCCTGCCTTACGCTTCCCCCAAATTCTCCCAACTGGCGATTGAGTTAAGTTGATAAGAATTCTCTTACATTGGTGTCAGTTTGCTCGATCACTCTCTCTCATGCCTAGATGAGATCAGTTGGAAGGAGGGGATGGAGAATTTCATTTCGTTTCTGAGAAATAATTTTGCAGCACATAACTGTTCCTGGGTAAGGCAGGTCTGGGATGGAGAACTGAACTTGGGGGAGGGGGAGGGCAGGAAGGGGCAGGATATAGAGTGAGCTCAGTTCATTCTTGGGAGGCAGGCTCCGACGGCAGGGGGATGTCCAAGAAAAACTTTGCTCAGTCAGTTAAGCGTCTGACTCTTGATTTTGGCTCAGGTTATAATCATGGGGTTGTGGGATCAAGCTTCTGGTCAGTACAGAATCTACTTGAGATTATCTCTCTCCCTCTTCCTCTGTCCCTCCCCACGCTCCCCCCAAAAAATAAATAAATCTAAAAGAAAAAAAAAAGAGTCAGACACTTAACCAACTGAGCCACCCATGTTCCCCAAACAACAGACACTCCCCAAACAACACATCATTTTTTAATACAAGTGTGCCCATGCAATATTTGGGACATATGTATAGTAAAATTTATTTGTTGTCTATCCAAATTTCAAATTTAACTCGGGCATTCTGTTTTGGTTATCATTGCTTGGTTTTTTTGTTTGTTTGTTTTGCTACATTGGGCAAACCTAGATCCAGGTAAAGGGTCTAAGAAACTCTACCAGGTGTGGACAAGGGAGGCACTGAGGCCCCCCCACCCCCACCCACCATGACCAGGTCTCCAGGAATAGAGGCAAGCCTTCTGTGGCAGGCTTTTTAGAGCCCATCTGGAGCCCAGCCCAGGTGAACTGGCAAAGAAACTCTGACGTGCCACCTGGAAACACAGTGACAGCTGAGAGCCACACTTATATTAGACGATATTTTATTGATCGGCTTGTCTTCCCAAGCCTGGGTCAGAAACCAAACCACATCTCCCAGCCTGCTGTGTGTGGCCTGGTCCGTCCACAGAGGGTCCTACAAGTCACAGCCATCCACCCAGTCGCTGAGGTCCTTGCCCTGGCAGTGGCGCCTCCAGGCCTCCCTGAGGATGGAGGATGGGGAAGAGGAGAGACCAAATCAGCTGCAGCCTTCAGTCCTTGCTCAGAGAAGAACAGGAAGGAGGCGTGGGCTCTAAACCACAGTAAGGAGGGGGGCTAGCAAGGGAAAGAGGGCTAGTGAGCCCTGTTAACGAGGAAAGAACCCCCTAGAAGAAGTAAAAAAGGACGAGCGTGGCCTTTAAAATGTCATCTGTCTAGCCTCCTTGTTTTACCAATGGAGATACGGGGTAATTTGTTCAAGTTCACCCAGAAGTCAGTGGCAAAGGTCCAGAACCCCAGTCCGAAGCTCTTTTCCCACACCGTGCTCCTTCTGTGGACAGTCATGCCACCCTACAAGCGTACAGCTCTTTACAGTCTACACAGCACTGTCCCATCCATCACTTGTTCGCCTGTACCCCGGTCCACCCCCGGGCAGCCCTGGAATGTGGATAAGGCAGATACTGCGTTCCCTATATTCCAAATGAAACGTTGAGACAGATGCAAAATTCCTCACCCAAGATCCACAGCCAGGAAACGACAGAACTGCAGTCATACCCACTTCCCCTTGGCCACCAATCCAGGTCTTTCCATTGTCGGTAACTATGGTTTAGAGGCCCTTTCAGGACCATTACCTTGCACCATCGTCACATGAGCATCTTGAGGAAGATAGGCAAGATCCTGGGGTCCCAGGGCCCCCAGTTCTCAGGGGTTCCAAACTAAGGTGATTCCATGAAGTCAATCAAAGAGCTCGATGACCAAGAGTATCCCTAGAGGACCTCTATAGATCCATCAACAAGGTGTGGTCAGTGGGCTTGTCTGCCTCTCCCATTAGACCGTAAGATCCTCAAGGGCAGAGACTCAGATCTCAGGCTCTCTGCAGCCCAGTACCCAGCACAGAGCCCGGCACAGGCAAGCTCCCATGTGTGCAGGTGGAGGGAATAAACAGTGCCCTTTCTAGTTTCTGGGGCCACTGCCTGTTATTAGCCTCAGCCACCTGTCACGGGTTATACCTGCCACAAATTTTCTCACAGCATACAAAAGAGAGCTGTTCTTTGATGGAACCCAACAGGACCAATGGTACTACCATCCCCGGGTAGTCCCCCCATGATCTCAAGCCCTTAGAGCCCTGCCAAGCCTGTACTCACCCATCCTGATCTTATAGCTATGTCCTGCTGGGCCTGCCTCACTCCAGACCCAGTTCCTAGGGCATCAACTCTTCTCGGACCAACACATCTCCCAAGCTGCAGCCACTGTCAAGGCTCATGTCAGACGTTCTCTAGATTCCCAGTCATTTCTGCCTCCTCCTCTCCCTCACTGCCACATCTCGCCTGTTCCCATGCCTCCATACAGCCCCTCCTAGACAACCTCCCTCCTATCCATCAGCTGAGCAACTGTCCTAGTGCAGACCCGGGATCTCTCACCGGGACTCCTATAAAGGCTTCTCTACATGTCCCTGCCCCTTGTCTTCCCCACTCCCGCTTCCCTCTGCTCTGGGCTGATACCCACTGCCTCCCGAATTCCTTTACCTGCCTTCTGACCACCACATCTGCCTGGAGCTCCAGGAGCCACCCGGAGTATCTCACCCTCCCCACATCCTGCCCCTGCTGCTCTCTCATTTGGAAATGTGAGGAAAGGGAGGTTGGAGACTCAGCAGCGAGACCCCCCCCTTCAGAAAAGTCTGTGGGCCATTACCTCAGAGGGCCATCTGGGAACCCATGATCTAGTCCAGGACCCCACGAGATGCTCACCCAACCCCTCACCTGTGGGCATGGCTGCCCCAAGGGCTATCTTGTGGGAAAGAGACAGGAAAAGAGAAGGTTGACACGGTGAGGCTCCAAAGTGCTCAGCCTCAACTCCCCACCATGCTTCAAGCCCCGAATCACTTCTTTGATCTGTCGTACATCTTGGGCTTCTCTACCAAAGTTAGTTTCGGTGACGATGCCACCATTAAACAAACAAGGCTGACCAGATCCAGGCCGTGTGGACCTGCAGGCAGGCATCCTAACAGAAGCATAAGTGGCAGAGCCAGGCTTGGCTCCAGGAGTCCCAGTGAATTGCTCACCCTCCCTGACACCCAGTGTGTTGTCTCTAACGACGTCAGGGACAGTAACCCCTGCGGCCAAAAGTTGGGTGCAGATCAGACTGTGAGGCCACGGAATGGTGGCCGGGACAACATGAGCAGTCAGGAAAGAGATGCTGCCTGCTGCTCTCCACCAGTCCCCACCACATCAGCCTTGGGGTGGGGACGGGGGGAGGCTAGCCCCGGTTACCTACCAGCTGGCCAGACCCTGGGGCTGTTGCGTGATCTTCATGGCACAGATAACAGTATTCTTAAGGTTAGGATTCAACAAGTCTGGTGTGGAAGGCAGAGACACATGGTGAAGGAACAGCGGACAGAACTGAACATCCAAAATCTGTCTTTCTCTCTCTCTCTCTCTCACACACACACACACACTCGCGTGCGCCCTTCTCCATCCTAAACCCAACCCTGTCTCTTGTTCCCTTCAGAAACCCAGGTCTCTCTCTCCCACTTCCCTCCCGCCCTCCTACAGCGCGCGGCGCTCCGAACCCGTCTCCCATCAGATTCATGGTGGACCCGCCCACATCTCTTGCCCCGCCCCTCTCTCCTTCTTAGGCCCAGAGGGGCGTGGGGGGATTCCCCACTCAGAGACACAGGCGAGGATCACAAACACCAGCGGGAAAGAAGCACGGCCAGGCCCAGAGGCGCGCCCCCCCACCCCCACCCCCGGACGCTCCCCCACTCGGGCCCAGCCTACCGGAGCAGTACGTCTGGCACAGGTTAGGGACCTCTGGGTCGAGGTTTTTGCACCACTTCCGGCTGTTGATCTGGAAGATGCCGTTGTTGGTGCTCCCATCAGCTTCGTGGTCCACAGCAGCTGTGTTGAAGCCACTCGTGAAGTAAGCAAGACAGACCCCTGGGTAGGGTGGAGATGCAGGCCCGAGGGTCGGGTGACCGAAGGCCGCGTAGAGCGGGACACTCAGGTGTGGGTGCGGGGGGACACTCATGTGTGGGTGCGGGGGCCACACGCGAACTCCCCTGAGCCTCAGCTCCTGCTCTAAGGTGGGCAGGGCGGCTGTTCTCCCGCCTACTTCCCCAGCGCCTCCAGACAGACAGCCTCAGGGAGGCAAGGGACTCGTTTGGGGCCACCATAGCTACCAAACAGCCAGAGTCAAGTCTGTCCCTCGGGCCTCCTTCCTTCCTGCCATCTCACCGCTCTGCGTGCAGTGGGGCCCAAGACATCTTTGTGGGGTGAACAGACAAGAGCTAGATCTTTAAAGGCAAACTGAGGAAGACCCAGGAGAGTGCTGGCAAGGGAGCTAGAACGAGAGAGAAATGAGCCAGACGTGGCTGGACCTCACAGCTTCCCGAAGCTACCAGCAGCTTGACGAGTCTGCTCTTCCTGGTTTGCTCAGTTTAGCCCTAACCTGCATGGGAACTCTTGGCTGCCATTACGATTAGGGAACTAAGCCTTTCTGTTTCTTTGGCTGTTGACTTCAGTGACAGCGGCAGGGGCGGGCAGGAGCAGGCTGATGGGGCTGCCTGCGGCCAATTAGAGATTCAACTTGTGCTAAATGTTGTCCACCCGTCGGGTCCTAGCACTCTGGATGGACAAAGGAGGGCTGAGGCTGAGAAAGCTTCTGAGACCACAGCCCAGGAGGGAGAGCAGGGAGGGAGGGGAGCGGGGGAGGGGGTGGGGGCGGTCCTCACAGTCAGCCAGGGTGGATCCCCGGTAGCCCTCCAGGCCGAAGTCGTGGAGCACCTTGGCCAGCTCACAGCGACTGTAGACCTTGGCCTGGCTGGAGGTGAGCAGGCAGCCCAGCAGAGAGGCGAAGGCCAGCAACATGCTACCCCGCGGGCACAGCTGCTTGCTGGGAGCCTGGCTCCTGGCTTCCATGCAGGTGGCAGAAGCACAGCCCCCGCCACGCTGGCTCACGACTGGGTTTTGAGAGGGCAGGCAGTTCAACAGCCCTGCTCCACCACTCACAGAAGGTCACCCTTGAAAGACGAAGAAAAAAGGGCTCTGAGCATACCTAGGTCAAGGGGAAAAGGTGCCAGTACTGCACACCAGCTCCCTTGCAGCCCCGAGGAAGCATCAGCCCTGCGCCCGAGATCCAAGATCCCGGAGAGGGTTCCCTGAGGCCAGCTCCCCGCCATCCCACTTTACACCTGCCCCAGAGTGGAGATGGGAGGCGGGGAAAGAAAACGAGCATATTTGGAGCGCTGTACTACTTGCCAGCCATCGTCGCATCCTGAAGCCCTATGTCGCACAACTAGGAAGGAGCAAAGTGTGGAATAAGACCAACATGTATGTGATTCCAAACCCCATGAGGTATGGCCGTGAGCAGATGATCCAGGAGGGCAAGGGCCGAGCAATGTTGTCAGAGTGTCAGTCAGTCCCCACCCCGCCCCTGTTGTCAAGGGAATGCTCTCCTAGAGCAGCTCCTTGGGTTGGCCCCTTGCTCTGTCTGGCTCTGTGAGCCAGCCCTCGGTATTACGAAGGATGTTTGCACCTGATTGTGACCTTCACCTTCACTTGGTCTCAGCCACTCACTCCCAAGGCCATCCACAAATCTCACTACTGCTGCTCTCTGCCACCTTCCATTCCCGTCTCTCTGGTACACCTTCCCGTGTCTCCCATGACCCTACCCCACTGTACTTGCTGTCTGCCTTCATTGAGTCAAAAAACAGAACAGCCACAGGACGTCATGAATGGCATCCCTAAAAACACATGGCCTCGAAACCCACTGGACCTTCACGCCATGGAGGATGACAAGATGGGTTAAGGGTGTGGCTCTGCAGTGGGAGCCTTGAGTCTGAAGCCCACCTCCAACCTGCACAACCTCTCTGACTTCAGACACTTCCTGCGCCTCATCATCTCCAGCTGGCCAAGGAGGAAATGAGTAACCCCTGCCTCAGAAGATTGTTGAAGGAGTGAATGACAGGAGAAAAGCCCAGAGAAAACCTAGCTCTTTGTACTATAAATGGGTTCTTGTAATTTCTCTGATGAAATTCTCTGACACCAGCATGAGCGCTTGTCTTCGGCCAGCTTTCTCTCTCCTGTTTCCCTCAAAAAACATTCGAGACACTCATAATTGCCCGCAGCCCCGTCCCACCCAAGCTCCCAGAAGACCTCACTTCCCGCCTCACAGAGGCACCAGTAGCCTCGTCCCGCTTGTCTTCACCCCTCTAGTGACAATCTCGATGATTGTCAAGGCCCGCCATGCCTGCGAGCTCCAGACTTCACCCTTTCCTGCCTCTCAGCCTTGCTCCCCGGCCATCACTCCTCTACCAGTGTCCTCAGTCAGTGTCCTCAGCACCTCTTCCTACCCCTTCTCCTGATGCATGGACACACACAGGCCTCACCACCATCTATACTGATCAGTCTCTCTCCTTCTTTTCCCATGAAAACTTCTACAGGAAGAATGACTGTTTTCTCATCTCCCCATGTGTGTTCAGCCCAGTGGAATTTAACTTGACCACCTGCATCACTATACACCTGATGCTATTCTGCCCTGTCCAGTGGGCCTCGTGAGTTCTTGACCCACAGGGGCGCACCATTGCCCAATCTACCTGTTGAATCTCTTGTCTCTCTTGACTTTTGTGATGCCCCCTTTTCTGGGTTCCCTGCTTCTTCTTGGGCTATTTCTTTTGATTGCCTATGCCATCTCAAAAGTTGGTATGCTTTCCGGGTACTTCTACCCTGAGCTCTCCTCTCTCTTTCTCTCTCTCTCTCTCCGGAATACCCTCTGGCTGGCCCTACAGTTAACTGCCACCTGCAGGCTGGTGACGTTGAAGTCTGTCTTCCCCAGAGCAGCCGACCTCATCTGCAGCCGCCTCCTGGACTTCTCCCCTTGGATACCCCACATCATGTCCAAAACAGAACTTATGTTCCCACTAAAATCGGCTTCCATGAGCCTTTCCTTTCTGAATTTAAAACATTCTTGGTTTAAAGCTCATAACTGGGGCACCTGGGTGGCTCAGTTGGTTGGTTAAGCATCTGCCTTCGACTCAGGTCATGATCCCAGGGGCCTGGGATCAGGACCCACATGGGGCTCTCCACTCAGCACAGAGCTCTGAAGCTCTGTTCTCCCTCTGTGATCTCTCTCACTCTCTCTCAAATAAATAAGTACAATCTTTAAAAAACAAAAAAACAAACAAACAAACAAAAAAAAAAAACTCCTAACATTTCTGGTTTAAACACATTTATCCGAGTTAGAAATACAGATGGCCTTCTTCACTCCTTCTGTCTCTGCACCCTTCACCCATCCCCAGCCGGTCGATCCCCAAGTGCTGTGGATTCTGCTCTCCCTCCCAGAGCACCATCTTGCCCTCTTTTCTGATCCCCCTCCCAGCACGCTGATGGGCTCCTTGCATCCAGTCCTGACCCGCTTTCCAAACTATTCTAGATACATTTACCATCATGAGTTTTTTAAATTAAAGCCTGACCACCTGCCACCTGGGGATGGCTCCCTTCATCCTTGCTTCTAGGTGTGTGGACCTGTCCCTCCCTTGGCAGGAGTTCCAGTACTGCCATATTCGCTCGTGCCTGGAGCCTTAATCTGCTCCTTCTTCTACATGGCAAACTCTTACTCATACTTCATGGGTCACATCACAGGTGAGTCCGCCAGCTCCCCAACACGCCCTCAGCACCCTGTGGCTTCTGCCATCCCCCTGTCCCACAAGACTGTAACATACGGTAGTTGTTCCCACCAGAAGAGGACTTCCAAGGAACAATGACTGCCCTGTGTAGCTTCATATCCTCAGAACTAAGCCGAGTTGAGAGGACAAAGAGGCTGTTCAATGGTGCTGCTTACCCTAAAGCATCCTGAGGTCCTGACCCCAAGAGCACAAACCTTCTCCATCAAAGTAGGGGATGGGGAGGCAATGGAGGGGGTACCTCACTAAGCTCTTCATACCCAGCAGACACTGCTGGGCCTTTGCTGGATGTTTTCTAATTTAATCTCATCTAATCCTCTCAACAACTCAAGGGGCATAGGAGTAATAGCCCCCATTTCCAGATGTGGAAACCAAGTTCACTTCTCTACAGAGACTGTTTTTTGACCTTTTGTAGCAAAGCAACTTGAAAATAATTTCATCCTGAGCATGTCATGGCAGGTCGAGGGGTGTAAGGAGTGAGGGCTGGTGAATCAGAGGCCAGACACCGTCTACAAGATCTCCCCTCTCTCAACTCAGCACTCTCCCAGCCCAGGACTCCCCCTCCCCCGCCCATTTCTGACCACCCCCTTTCTTTTTCCATGCCCCTCTCCGACCAGGCCAGCCAGGGCCCTGGCCAACAGCTGCAGGAAGAGGGGAAGGGGGCTCACTGATCAGGTGTCGTCCCCACCAGAGCTGACACGGCAGTGACAGGAGGCAGCAGCAGGGACCCAACACCCTGCTTCAGCTCAAGACACCCCCATGATACTGCTAGGGCCTGAGGCACCCAGCTTTCAGAGAATGATGGGGGAGAGCAGACTCCAGACTGACATAGGGCCTTCTGGAACTCCCCAGTTCTGTGAGCTCATCTTCTAGAACCATCTTCACACACTGAGCTTTGAGTCGTCTCCTGAGCCCCACGGTTTTGGGGGTGGGGACATGTTAGGAGTGTCTAAGCCCTCCTCGGCCACTTCCACACACACTCACGCACACAATACATTGAAGGATGACTCTTCTGCTCCATCGATGATGATGGCAGGGGCCCACAGCCTCCCCAGGCAGCCCACCTCACCATCAAATGCCTCTGACTGGCAGAAAGTCCTTCCTTAGTGCCGAACCACAAAAGGCCCACTTTCCGCACCTGCGTGATAACAGGTCAGTGTGGACAATCCTGGGACAAAGGTGATGCTGTTGACCCTAGAGCTTGAGGAACAAGGCAGGGATCTGGAAAGACACATGACGCCCATGTCTGTGTCTCACAGGGGCCCCTGCTTGGAGGTCGCACGGATCTGGGAAGGCTGGCACCAGTGACTACCAGCTGGGTGACCGAGAAAAAGTGACGTCACCTCTTAGTTTCCTCAGCTCTCAAGCGGGAATAACAACACCAGGAGTAGTCAGTCAGTGGTTGGTACGCAGGATGTTCAACACATGGGAGCAATGACTGCTAAGAAGAGAGGACAGCCAGAAACGTGTGGAGTGGCACCTGCTCACCCTCTCTGCCTGGGCCCCACCCCAAACCAACCAGTTTAGAATCAAGGGTTAGCCCAGATCCAGATCACCTTAGGATTTCTTCCTTCCTTCCTTCCTTCCTTCCTTCCTTCCTTCCTTCCTTCCTTCCTT
>NC_081572.1:39102496-39123005 GCF_022355385.1 Mustela nigripes
TCTTTCTTTCTTTCTTTTAAATTGTGGTATGAACACTTAACGTGAGATTTATCGTCAAGTCTGTAAATGACCAGCAGAGCCCTGTTGGCCATCAGCGCATATTGTACAGAAGATCTCTAGAGCTTACTCATCTTGCTTAACTGAAAACTTTATGCCAATTGATTAATAACTCGCTGTTTATCCCTCCCCAGTGTCTGGCAGCCACGGTTTCTCTCTGTGTCTATGAACTTGACTATTGTAGTTGCCTCATACGAGAAGAATCACGGCATCTTAATCTTTCTGTGACCAGTTCATTTCACTCAGCATAATGGCCTCCAGATTCATCCATGTTGTCGCATATTACAGAATTTCCTTCTTGCTTAAGGCTGAATAGTGTACCACTGTGGGAATGTACTACACCCGCCATAACCATTCATCTGTCCACGACCACACAGGTGGTTCCCACGTCTCAGCTATCGTGAAGAAGGCTGCAGGGAACATGGGAGTGCTTGTATCTCGTTGCGATCCTGACTGCAATTATTTCAGATAAATACCCAGAAGTGAGATTTCTAAAACTTGCGGTAGTTTTATTTTTAATGTTTTCCACAGTGACTGCCCCGTTTTGTATTCCCATCGACAGTGCACGAAGTTTCCAAGGTCTCCCAAGTCCTCGCCGACGCTTGGGGTCTTTTGTTTTTTGATAATACCATCTTGACAGAGATGAGGTGATAGGTCTTGTGGTTTTGATTTGCATTTCTTTGATGACTAGTGCCATTATGCATTCTTCTTTTCATATACCTGTTGATCATTTGCATGTCCTCTTTGGAGAAATGTCTCCTCGGCATCAGTATTTCTTAAGAACCCTCCCAAATGACTCCCAATGGGCAGCCAGGCTTGAGCCTTCAGGGCCCTGGACTTGAGTTAGGTACACCCAAGTTGAACATCTCGCTCTGCCCCTGACCGGCTATTGACCCTGCCCTGTCCGCTGGAACCACAGTCCTTAATCTCCCCCAAGCCTCGTTTTGCTCCTCTGTAAAATGGAAATAATCCTCCTTCATTTTCCCAATGCATGAAGACGCCCGCCACTTCATTCAGTACATTTTAGCTCTTGTTTTTATTGTCTGGCCCTGGGTGGTGATTCTGTGTGGTTGAGTTTGGGGGTTTTTATGACATCGGCCTGCTTTTACTATTTTATCGCTTCTTTTTATTGAGTAATCTTTCAGCTTATTTTATTTTATTGTATGTTTTGTTATTTCCCACTCGACTTTCACTTTTAAATGGTGAATAAGAAACAGCAGCTCAACAGGAACAGTTATGAGGGCAAGAGAAGGTCCCTTTGGGGGATCGATGGGTCTTTATACCTCTGAGGACCTCTGCATACATCTTTCCTGTTTCCCCAAACGCAGCTCTGATTCTTGACCTCATCCTAGCAGAGACCCTCCTCTGACTCCCTGCAGGTTTCAATTCCCCAGCATAGTTTCTCAGCCCCAGTGGCACAAGAGAAATACTGATCCCCACCCCCACCCCCCGCTAATCACATCAAAATCTCTGGGGATGGGCCCAGGCATCAGTATCTTTTTTTAGTGCTTCCGGATGATCCCAAAATGCTACCTGGGCTAAGAACCACCCACCATTCTAACCAAACTTTTTATAGATCCCTCAGCGTGTGAGAATGCTTTGTGCCTCTGTCATAGATGCTATGGGCTGCGTTATTCCCTCTGTCAAACACGCCGTTTCTATCCAACTCCCTGGCTGGCTCCTAGCCATCCTGAGAGCATCACTGAAGCTGGTCTTCCTCCCCCCGGTCCCCCTGGGCTGAGTTCGGAGGCCCCCACATCCTTGCACAGCATCTGAAGCTAATCTGTCGTCTCCGCCTTCCATCCCATAACACCAGTGCCTTCTAGGGAGCTGCCTGACAGTCCCTCTTGTCTATGTTCCCCTTGTCAAGAACAAGAGTCTTCAAATGTTATGCAAAGTAATGATGAAATGAATGAAAATGATCCAGTTGATCCAGAAGAACTGTAGCCCAGGGGACTTCATCAAGGAAAGCATTGAAGCTGATCTCAAAGAAGGTGCCAGGGACGGCTTGGACCATGGAAAAACAAGTCTGCCTCTGGCTGCAGGTAGGAAGAACCTGGAACCGCTTGAGAGAGAGACCTGCTCACCTGGTCCACGCCAAACTTACTGCATCGAAAACAGAATTCCCCTCTTGTCGATAAGTTATGTCTCTGTTATTTCCACCATTGATTGCAGTACGGAGCTGTCATTGCAAGACACAGTTATTGGGAGTTCTGAGGCATGTAAAGCCCATAGCCTACACTAACTAGTCTCACAGCAGCATATTCTTTTAGTTTTGTGTCTCCTCTATCATTCTGTCTTCCTTCTTACAATGGTTAATCTTATGTGTCTACTTGACCCGCCACCAGGTGCCCAGATATTTGGTCCAACATTATCTATGTTTCTATGAGGGAGTTTCTGGATGAGATTAATGTGTTTTTTTTTATTGAAATATCTTAGACATGTAATATATAAATTTAAGGGTAAAATATGTTAATTTTGTACATTTACGTATTGTAATATGATTGCCATTGTGGTGATAATTAGCACCTTTACCATGATACGTAATTATTTATTGCTAGTGGTTGGAGTCATTGAGTTCTAGTCTCCTAGCAAGCTTGAGTATTATAATATTATATTTTGTCTGTATTTGCTATCCTGTAAATTAGATGAGATTAGCATTTAAATCAGATAGACTGAGTAAAGTAGGTTGTCCTCCTTAATGTGGGTGGGCCTCATCCAATCAGTGAAAGACCCGACTAGAACAAAAGGGCTGATCCTCCCTGAATAAGAGGGAATTCCCCCTGCCTGTGTTCAAGTCCAGACCTCAGCTTTATTCCTGCACGTGGAATCAAATGAAACATCAGCTTTTCCTGCCAGCCTTAAGACTGGAACTCCATCACTGGTTCTCTGGGGTCTCCAGCTTACCCACTCATCCCACAGATGTTGGGACTTGCCCGCCTCCATAACTGCACAAGCCTTATCATTAATTTCCCAAGATGTGTGTGTGTGTGTGTGTGTGTGTGTGTATGGTCACTGTTGCCACCAAACTTTGTTAAAGATGTACAGAGACAGACAGACTGTTCTGCTCCTACTAGTTCTGCTCTCCTAAAGAGCCCTGACTGATCCCCTCCTCAAGGGAAGTTGCTAGAAACCCAGTGAATGGCTGTGAGTTTCCTCAGTCCACGGCATTCCCTCCCTTACCCTGGTACCACCACCGGCTGACATTCTCCCCATCCCTTCTAGCTTCTATAGCACAGGGAAGCCGGCTGAGAGCAGCCAGACCTGGGCTAGCCTTCTAAGATTACAAAACTTAACTAGCTTTGTGACCTTGACAGGTCACTTAGCCTTGCTGCCTCTCAGGACATGCATGCAAAGCATCTTACACAGAACCTGGCACCAAGCAGACACCATAAAAAGGTAGTTCCTAATTATTATTATGTCGGGAAGAGGAAACCAAGTAACCATTCTTTTGAGAAGAGCACTTGAATTTTAAAAAACAGCTCTGCGTGAAAAGAACCAAAGGATATTACAAAGTAAAAGCTCAGTCTTGTTTTAATGGGTCAGAGGATTTTTCCTCATCCAAGTTTGTGCTATGTTGGCCCCTCACTGAAGTCACAAGATCTCTGGATAAGCAAGGAATTACTCTACTAGCATTCATCTTCTTGGACTTATATCCCAGGGATTTGCTCCCAGGGAAACCAAGATAGCCCAAAGGAAAAGGGGAAAACATTCGTCTTCAAGAAAGTGTCTGTTCATTCCCGTCACATTCTCCCTCCCCATCCTGCTGTGCTTCGGAGGTCAAAAAATGGGTCTCTATCTCTGTCCCCGCCCCTCAACCTGTTCGATCTGGGACTGCAGGGATTTCCTAACTGGGCCCTCTACATGTGTAAACCTCATGGGACTCAGAGAAGCAACCAGATGGTCCTTGACCACCTGACCTCTCCCCAAGTCTGCAGCCACAGCTCCCTGCACGTTCCCCCTGGAAACACCCCCTAGAGGCTTCCACAGTCCCAAACCACCAACTCTTCCCCAAATTTCTCTACCCCAGATCTCTCCCCATCAAGCACCAGAGAGCTCCATTTCATCCTTCAATATCAGCCCAACATTGCAACCTTTGCAGGGAGCATTAATATGACACACACTGCCTCCGAACCCTCCAATCCGCTTTCTTGTCCCAGCACCTTTTTCTCTCTATCGTAGAACTACTGCCTTACACTATAATTTACAGTGTACATGACTGGAGCCCCGTCTGCGAGCTCCTCCTGAACAAGGAGTAGGTTATATTTATCTCTGTATTTCCTTAACTCTTAATGGGTGAGGCACACAGAAGGCAGGAGGGAGTACATTTAAAAAACACACTGGTTGGGGAGGAACAAAGATGAATCTCACTATAAAGACTACATAAGGGGGATTCTGTGATGGGACCAGTTCACGCTCTCTCTAGACTGGAGTGGTAGGTACACAAATTTATACATTGTAAAGCAACAAAGGACCATGCAAGCACATTGTAGCAAGGTTGATGTTCTGATTTTAATAGTACACTATAGTTATATAAGATGTAACCATCGGGGGGAAAGGGAATAAAGAGTACAAGGGATCTCTCTCTACTCGTTTTGCAACTTTCTGTGAGTCTAATTGATAATAAAAAGATATTTTTAAGATTTTATTTATTTATTAGAGAGAGCATGAAAGAGAGCATGAGAGGGGAGAAGGTCGGAGGAAGAAGCAGACCCCCCATGGAGCTGGGACTCCCCCCCTCCCCCCCGCCAATGCAGGACTCGAGCATCCAGGACTCCAGGATTATGGACTCCAGGATCATGACCTGAGCCAAAGGCAGCCACTTAACCAACTGAGCCACCCAAGTGCCCTAAAAAGATTTTTAAAAAGGCAAAATGCACAGGCTAGTTTTACTGTTCTGACTAATCTAATAAAATAATGGGGAATAAGGAACAGTCAACTCTGGGAATTTTTCACAAAGTCTAATTTAAGATTATTTAAAAGCGACTAGCTAGAGGGTGAATGTTAGAACATAAACACAACCTGACTGGGCTTCAACATCTGGGTTACTTCGAAATTGCACCAACTTTCCGCTCAAAAAGCCTTTCAACTGGTGTCTAAGTGGTTAGAACCCTGAGCTGAATGAGTCAGATCCATGCAGCTGTGGAGGCTGAAGGAGGTCACGCAGGATGAAACCCCTTGGGAAAACGTAAAGCTTCAGTTACACTCTCTGACGAGCCTGAAAGGTGCTGAATGGGAGGAAGACCCCTGTATGCCTGGCCCATGACTTTGGGAAGCCGTGGGACCTAAAAATCTGGGTGCCTATTCTTAGCAACATGGGGCCCTTCGCCAGCTGGAGATGTTGAAAATCGAGGCTTCCAGTAAGCTGGCATCTTCAAAAGCTTAAAGCCTCTTCAACCCAAGGCTTCTCAAGACCCGAGATTCCTAGCGACAGGGTGGGCTGACAACCTGATGGCTTCAAGAGCCTAGAGCCCTAGGAGCCTGAGGCCCTGAATAACGGATGACTCTAATAACTTGGGGCCCCTGAGAACCATGAAGCCTTTCATAAACTGCAAAACTGAATAACCTGGGGCTTCTAACAACCCAAGACCTATAATAAACTGAGACTCTTAGCAACCCGGGTCTCCTAGCAACCTGGGGACTCTGATTATCAGAGACTCCTAGCAACCAGGGAGATTGTGCCACCTGGGGGCCCGCACACATCTAACCTTGGACCACGACTGCCTCCCAATTCTGCAGGCACCGCACGCGGAATCTTGAGAAGCAGTGTCACCTAAGAGAGAGAGACAGACTTGGAAACTGATGGCTTGTGTTCTGATTTTGCCACTCAGGAACTGTATAGCCTTTGGCTTAACCTCCCTACCAGTTTCTCCTACAGAGAAGAGGAGAATGATTATAGTATCTTGCTCATGAAACAATTGTGAGAATCAGGTAAGAAGTTTGTGGGAAAGCATCTCAACCACTCTACGTATGCGCGTGGCCATTTCTGACAGCACCCTCCCTTCTCCCGTCCTGATACCCTCCATGGTCCATCGGATCTGCTTCCAAAACATCTTTCCCATCTACTCCAGCTCTGTCATCACTATCAAAGTCAGTCTTCATTTCCAAAAGCTATCTTTCCAACACACAAGGGCTGTCATAACACGTCTGCCTGTAGCCTTCCCTGGCTCCCTTGCTCCTGGAGTCGAGCTCAAACTCTTGGCCATGGTACCTAAACTCCTCATGATCAGCCACTATCTTCCCGGCTGCATCTTCAATCACCCCACCAACCCCTCTTCCCTTATTCATTCCTAAAACAACCCTGAAAGGTGGTTTAGATTAATCATCTCTGTTTCACAGACACAGAAAACGGGACTGACAGAAATCACTTAAGTGCATACAGCCTTGACGCATTGATTTGAAAGCCAAGTCTGACTCCAAAACCCAAGTCCTTTGATTGCAAAGCCATCTCCGCCTCCTGAAAGCTTCCAGAAGTGAGAGTCTCTGGTTAGCCTCTTAATAAACCAACTTTGGTCTTGCCCCAAAGCCCCCTCCACCCTTTTCTGCAGGGGCAACTAGACAGCTTTCAGCTTTGGTGGAGCTCAAGGATTGACACCAGGGGGCGCTATCCCTGCACACAAAAACAGTAAATAATCAAGACCTCTGAGACCTTGGAGACCACGCCCAGTAATGCTTAACCTGTGACCTGTCTCATTGGGCCGCACGGCTCCCTTGTAATTCCAAGATAAATGGTTAGAAACCTGCCTCCATGTTCCTGCTCTTCAAAAAGACGCGGTTATTAATATTTCAGGGGCTTAAAAGTCATTTTCATTAGCATTTTTCCTGTCAATGAAGTAGGTTAATCTGAGTTTTAAGAATATACATATTCTTCCATGCAACTAAATAAAACTACTCTCATTTTTAAAAGATACTTGTTTACTTATTGGAGAGAGAGAGCGCATGAGCAGCGGGGAGAGGGAGAGGGAGAAACAGGAGCCCAATGCGGGACTTGATCCCAGGACCCTAGGATCATGACCTGAGTTGAAGGCAGATGCTTAGCTAACTGAGCCACCCAGGCACCTCCACTCTCGTTTTCAATTAAAATTAACTCAACCTATAAACCCCTTTATTGCCTTGTTCGAGTCTCAAGACTGGGGACGTGAGGAGGTGGATGGTGAGAGCAAGAACACTGCTCCTCGGGGGTACAGTCGGACATCCTCATTTTATCAATGTGAGGGCAGCAAACCCCAAAGGGAAAGCCAATTGCTCCAGAGCCCACAGCAAGAGGCAGGACAGAGACCAGATCTAACTTTCCAGAACATAACTCCATAGTAATACACTCTGATTGTAGTTGATGAGGAATACACAAGAAGAGCCCCTGAGGTTATTGCTCATGGCCCCAGACCACAAACTGAGGGACAGTAAGCCTCCGTGTCATGTGGGGTTCTTATCATGTGTGGAAGGGAAGCCGTGTTTGCTTCTATGGGTGGTTCACCTACGTCATCATCTGGGAGATGGAAATAATGATATGTACCTCTCAGAAGACCCGGCTTTCATGCTGTGCTCACCCTGCACCCACCCTGCACCCCCCCTGAGAGCTGGTCTCCCTGGGCTGAGATCAGAGATCCCAGCAGAGTTCTCCCAAGGCAGTGAGAGATTGGGTTGGGAGGAAAGATTTTGTCCCCTTATCACCCAAAACCACTTCTCTCCCCAACTGCAAGGGAAGAACTGAGCTCTAGGTTCTTGCTATTCAGTGGCTGGCCCTCAACTGGTGGTGGATCTGTCCACCAGGAGACACGTAACGACTGAAGACATTTTTGATGACCACAGCTAGGGAGAGGAATGTTACCGGCATTTAGAGAGTAGAAGCCAGGGATGCTGCGAAACATCTTACCATGCACAAGGCAGCCCCCTCAGACAAAGCATTATTCAGCCCAAAATGTCAATAGTGCTGAGGTCAGAATGCCCTTATATTCAGCATAGAGCAGTCTCGGTCTGGTTCTCCCTGTGCTCCTGTCTTCTGTGTGATGCCAGATGAGCCATTTCGTCCCTAGGCTGATACTTTAATTCGGTTTGATGACCTACAGGGTCCCTCCTAACATGGTCACCCTCCAGCTCTGCTTCCTAATCACCTACCTGGTGACTGGGCTGCTGGTGTTTTGAGTCTCCATAAGCAGAAGGAACAGCATGTCATCCCCATTCCTTCAACTCTAATGTGGGGATAAATATTCCTACTTCACCAATTCCTATGTTGGGAGAATCACTTTACACAGAGTTGGTACCTAATAAACATTTGTTTTTTTTTTTTAAATAAACATCATAATGGATTGGCAGGGGGAAAGTTCAAGGGAACCAGGATTTCCTAAACAGGTGCTCATTCAGCAGCCTCCAGGCCAGAGGAACTTTTGAGACAAGAAAATCATATTTCTTGAAACTTTTCAAGAGGCAGCTATGGATCTTGGACTTTGTAGGCAGCCTCGTGAGATGGAAAGGCCTTGGGCTTTGGAGATACACAGCCCTGAATTTGAGCCTCTGACCCATCCTAAGAGAAACATTTCTGCCAGAAAGAAAAATGTCCAATGGAAGAATCATTTCAACTTCTCAGTCGATGTGGAATAGAGGATACAGAGCTTTGATGTCAAACCTGACCTGAATCCCAGCCCCTCCCGCCAATCCCCACTGACTGACCTAATCGTCAGGAAGGATGATAATAAGGCAAACCAATTTAGGAGGCCTGTGAATTCCATATGAGGGAAAGCATCAAGTAAGTGCCTAATAATTGTTACTTCTTGTTATTACAGAGGTAAGCAGTCATGGGTCCCAGTCAGTGGATTCCCCGCCTGGACTCACATTTTCATTTAAGATTTTGATGAGAAATCACAAATATTGTCAAATCCTCTATGGTTCCAGAAGGAAGAATGTTTGGTGGCCTCTGTTACACTCCCACCTAGACACACACACACACACACACACACACACACACATACACACTCTCACATCCATTTACATTCGGAAGAGCTAACATTGCACATTTTATCATGCCCAAGAACCTGTAAGTGAGAGAGGTTAAGACGACTACTCTCAACCATTTAAAGTGGGGTAGGCAAGGCCCCCTAGGTGGCTCAGTCAGTTAAGCATCTGCCTTTTGGTCAGAGAATGATCCCAGGGTCCTGGGACAGAGTCAGGGTCGGGAGCAAGCCCCTGAGCAGGGAGCCTGCTTCTCCCTCTCCCTCTGCCATTCCCCCCAATTTCTGCTCTCTCTCTCTCTCAAATAAATAAAATCTTTTTTTTTAATTTTATTTATTTGACAGAGAGATAGAAAGCAGAAGTAGGCAGAGAGGTAGGCAGAGGGAGAGGGAAAAGCAGGCTCTCTGCAGAGCGGAGAGCCTGATGCGGGACTCGATCCCAGAACCCTGGGATCATGACCTGAGCTGAAGGCAGCCACTTAACTGACTGAGCCACCAGGGTGCCCCATAAATAAAATCTTTTATAAAATAATTAAATAAAGCAAAGAAGGCATTGATGAGCACTGAGTAATATACGGAATTGTTGAATCATTGTACTGTACATTTGAAACTAATTATACTTGAATAAAAGAGGGGAGTCATTGTCCTACCCCTGAGCCTCAGTAAAGAAAGCAATCCTGTAAAACAGATGCTGTCCCACAGTCATGTCAAGACCATCTTTTACTGATTCCAGCATCAACAAGGATGTAGATTAGTTAAGCTGCAGAGACCTAACATTGTCAAACGCCAGGTCCCATGGTTAATCAATCAGAAACCAAACATCCAAAATACAAGGAGACACCACCACGAGCTTGATCAGAGCCTATGCCACTCCGCTGGATCTAAAACCCAGATCACCAGTGTCTCAGGAGGGCTCCCACGTGGAGGGCCCCAACTGCGCTCTGACCCCACACTGCTTACAACAGAGCCCTGCGAACAGGCGGAGTTCATGGGGCTGAAGGGCATGTCTGTGAACCCCCAGGGAGGTATTTCTGTTGCTGGGAGTGTGGAAAGAGTCAGGTTTGGCAGAAGAGACTAACAGACGGGAAGACAGGAAGACAGAGGAAATAGAAGGGAACGGTGAGCATCCTGAGAAGGAGACACAAGCATCAACTATCCTGTTCTGGTTCCTTAAACATTCTTTTTTTTTCTTTTTTCTTTTCTTTCTTTCTTTTTTTTTTTTTTTTTTTTTTTTTTTTTTTTTTTTTTTTTTTTTTTGAGTAATCTCTACACTCAACACGGGGCTTAAACCCACAACCCTTAGATCGAGTCCCATGCTCCACTGACCAAGCTAACCAGGCGCCCCTGGCTCCTTAAACATTCTAAATAAGAAGTGGACGCTTGCACCTCCTCTCTAGGCCAATCCTTTCTCCAGAAAACGTAGCCTTAGTTATCCCTCAGTTTCCTCATCAAAGGAAGCTCATTTATTCAGAGGTAATGGAGTTGTTCCAGAAGGTTTTATCTAATTGTATCATCAAAGAATTCAACACCTGGCTTTAAAAACACTCCCTTCCCTCTAGTCTAGGGCAAGGAGTTGAGGACAAGCCAGGGTAGGGCTGGATAGGGGGAGAACTTCAGCTCCAGGACTAGCCTCTGAGGAAGGCAGCCTTAAAGGTTCATGGCAGTAGGTTCAAACAGGGAAGCAAGCTCAAGGGTGAGAGTAGCAACGGTCAGGAGAGCTGCTCTGGCCGGGAGGAGGGCACTGCAGCAGCGGGTCGAAGCAGCCAGCCGAAGCGAGGTGTACATCCTGGAAAATCTGTCCATCTGCTCCAGACCTCACCAGCGAGCAGGCTGGGAAAACGATGGGTACCTGGCCCTGTTTTCTTGTTTCTCACTATCTTCTCACTGCCTCCCCGAGTTGCTGGTCCATAGCAGAAGCTAGAGAAACGCATGCAGAATGAGTGAGTGTAAGACAAAGCCCCTTTAGATGCCAGGTCTGCTCACCCTCTTCTTGCCTCCACCTGCCTGTAGGAATAAAAAAAAAGTGCCACTGCCCTTCTAGTGACTTCCCAGGGTAGTTTTTATGAAATCACTAAGTATAATTAGGGACCAAGAACAAAAATACAGACATTGCCACATTGTAAAGGACAGGAACACTGTAGGAGAAATCTGATGGGAAATGTCCAACGTGGAGATGAATCTGGTGGTTGAGCTCTGGGGCCAGTCCCTGAGAGAGGTCAAGGTGGCTGCTTCCAGAACAAGTAGACTTGACAACAGGTGCCCTCGGGGTTTGTCCTCACTGCTACATGGCTGGACGTGGCTTCCTGGTCCAGCCAGATGCAAAGACCTGATACCCACAGAGACCAATCCTGCCTGCCTATAAAGGGTGTGGTCTGGCCTATCACCTGAGCAGCTCGACTCTCCTGCATGGGCTTCTCTTGCAACCAGTAAAGGAGCAAAGACATGGAGAGGCCACATGGGAAGGACCTGGCTTGGGACTCCATTCTGGAAACAGCAACCAGGCTGCTTGACCAAATAGCACTGCTGAAACTGTGAGAGAGAATCCTAAGCAGGCTCCACACCCTGTGCAGAGCCTGAATCAGGGCGTGATCTCACAACCCTGAGATTGTGACCTGAGCAGAAAACAAGAGCCGGTTGCTTAACTGACTGAGCCATGCAGGCGCCCCTTGGCTGTGCTCCTCCTAAACATGGCTTCAGATCCCTGGCTCCTGTAGGACGAAGTGCTCCATGAAATCATCTAGGAGAGGAGGGGATGCCAAATGAGAGTCCATGAGGCATGGGCACTCTGCAGGCATGTCCTAGCAGCTCCTGCAGGGAACGAGGGGGCAGAGTTCTGCCTACCTCTACGGCTATCAGAAGAACTTCCGTCCTGTCTATATTGCATATTAAAATTCTGCATTAGGGGGCACCTGGGTGGCTCAGTGGGTTAAAGCCTCTGCCTTCAGCTCAGGTCATGGTCCCAGGGTCCTGGGATCGAGCCCCGCATTAGGCGCTCTGCTCGGCGAGGAGCCTGCTTCCTCCTTTCTCTCTGCCTGCCTCTCTGCCTACTTGTGATCTCTGTCTATCTTTAAAATCTTTAAAAAAAAAAAAAACTTAAAAAAAATTCTGCATTAGGATTTGTTTGAAGAGAAGTTCTGAAGCTAAAAAAGGTTAATGCGGGGCGCCTGGGTGGCTCAGTGGGTTAAAGCCTCTGCCTTCGGCTCAGGTCATGATCTCAGGGTCCTGGGACCGAGCCCCGCATCGGGCTCTCTGCTCAGCAGAGAGCCTGCTTCCTCCTCTCTCTCTGCCTGCCTCTCTGCCTGCTTGTGATCTCTGTCTGTCAAATAAATAAATAAAATCTTTAAAAAAAAAAAAAAAAGGTTAATGCCTGTTGGAGATTAGCCTGTGGGGGTATGATGCATTCACACCCTTACCATGGTCTCATGGTGGACCAAGTACAGATCCCCAGCCCTTGACTCTGGGATGACCTCTGCTTGGACCCATGGGATACCTGCATGACATAAGCAAAGACTTGAAATGTGCTTGGGTCATGGGACCTACTCTCTAGAACTCCTTCCTTTATCCATGAGAAGAATTTGTCCCAGGGAGCTCCAAGCCCAAGGAGGCACGTGGAGTAGACAAGGACCCAATCCACAGGTTGGAGCCAGGCTGAGCTGAGCCCACTCTAGAGCAGCCAAACCCTACCCAACAGGCAGGCCTGTAAGCCCAGAATAGATACTTCCCATAAGCCATTGACATTTCAAAGTTGTTTGTTAGACAGCAAATAATGAACCACACAATGTTTTTTAAGAGTCCTTCTAGTGCTTTCATTAAAAGAAAGAGTCTGGTTATTTAAAGAAGGAGGAGGAAAAGTAAAGGGAGGAGAAAAGGAAAAAAAACAGTTGACAGAAATCTGCTTGTTTCTACCACTTTAAAGAGCAATTTCACAACATCTAGTATAGCTGAAGGGACAAAGACATACCGACCATTCACCATTCCATCTCTAGGTGATTACATACCATAGAAGGAGGGTCAGACATTTTTTCAGTAAAGGGCCAGAGAGTAAACATTTTAGGCTTTTTAGACTGTGCAGTCTCTGTCCCAAGTACTCCACTCTGCCATTTTAGAATGAAAGCTGCCCTGGACAATATTTGAATGAATGCCTGTGGCTGAGTGCCAAAAAAAAATTATGAACACTGAAATGTGAATTTCATATAATTTTCATGTGTCACAAAATACACTTTTTTTTAGCCATTAAAAATGTCAAAACCGGGGCACCTGGGTGGCTCAGTGGGTTATGCCTCTGCCTTTGGCTCAGATTGTGATCTCAGGGTCCTGGGATCCAGCCCCGCATCGGGCTCTCTGCTCGGCGGGGAGCCTGCTTCCCCCATTCTCTGCCTGCCTCTCTGTCTACTTGTGATCTCTGTCTTTCTGTCAAATAAATAAATAAAATATTAAAAATGTAAAAACCGGGGGTGCCTGGGTGGCTCAGTGGGTTAAAGCCTCTGCCTTTGGCTTAGGTCATGATCCTGGGGTCCTGGGATCGAGCCCCACATTGGGTTGTCTGCTCAGCAGGGAGCCTGCTTCCCCTCCTCACTCTCTATGCCTACTTGTGATCACTGTCTGTCAAATAAATAAATAAAATCTTTAAAAAAATAAATAAAATAAAATTTTAAAAAATGTAAAAACTGTCTATCCACTGTTGAAGGAATAGACTGACTGTGGTGTACACAGACCATGGAATATTACTCAGCCCTAAAAGAAAGCACATTCTGACACCTGCTACAACATGAATGAACCTTGAAAACTTTATACTAAATAAAATAAGCCAAACACAAAGTGACAAATATTGTATGATTCCACTCAGATGATGTGCTCAGTTTAGCTGAATTCACAGACAAAGTAAATTGGTGGCACAGGAAGTAAGGAATTATTGTGGAATGGGCACAGCTTCAGTCTGGGAAGATGAAAAAGTTCCAGAATTGGATAGTGGTGATTGTTACACAACATGAATGCCCCCAAAGCCACTAAATGATAAGCTTGAAAATGGTTAAAATGGCAAATTTCATGTGATGTATATCATACTGCAATTTTTTTAAATTAAAATTAAAAATAAGGAAAAAAATTTTTTTTAAGATTTTATTTATTTATTTGACAAACAGAGATCACAAGTAGGCAGAGAGGCAGGCAGAGAGAGAGGGAAGCAGGCTCCCTGCTGAGCAGAGAGCCCGATGCGGGACTCGATCCCAGGACCCTGAGATCATGACCTGAGCCGAAGGCAGCGGCTTAACCCATTGAGCCACCCAGGCGCCCCAAGGAAAAAAATTTTTAAAGATTTTATTAAAAATAACGAAAATTTAAAAACCATCCTTTATTCACAGCCCTCTACAAAAACAGATGGGAGCCAGGTTTGACCTATGTGGCATAGCTGCCCTAGAGAACTTGCCCTAAAGAAACTCTCACATGTCCCAGGCAATAAGGACAGGAGTACGGTCTGGGTTAGGAAAAAGAAAGAAAGGAAATGTCCTGATTATTTATCAACAGGAAAATAGAGAAATACATTATGGCATAATTATTCAATGGAGAAGCCAATGATAAGTGGAGTATGCTACAATTTATATATAAAATTTAAGACCCTACTGAATAATGCTATATTGTATTAATGGATGCATAAATATGTGGTTACAGTGTGAAGACATACATGGGAATGATAAACAGTGAATTCATGGTAATAGCTACCTCTGAGGAAGGGGGAGAAGACTGGAAAGGAGGGTGGGATATATAGGGAGCTTCAATTAGATCAGCAATGTTTCACTTCTTTAAATGAGATCTGATACAAATATGACATAATGTTAAGATTTGATAAAGCTTAATGGTGGGTAGATAGGTATTCATTAAGCTCCTTTCTATTCTTGTCTAATCTTTGAAATATTTCATGATGAAAAAATTAATTCAGGAAAAGTAAAGGGAGAAACAAATTAAAAGGGGGAAAAAAGGAAACCATCAATTTCAAAGCAAGCCAGTAACAGCAACAAGCATAGCAGAAGTGGTAATCAGTCTACCTCCCAGATCCTTCCAGGCTTTCTCAGGCTTCCTTGGCTCGCCGCCTTAGAGCTCCCTGGGGCAAACTTGATGCAGATGCCCATGTTCAGAACCTAAGGCAGGCTCTGCCCCTTCTATTGGTCACCCCGTGGCTGGGGAAGAAAGGCTGACAGAGCCCAGAACCCCACACACTTCGGAACCATGTCCCAGGCACAATCCATTTTTTGGAGGCAAGCCTGCCCCTACCCATAAGGGACAAGAAGTCATTTCAGGGTTTCAGGACGTTTTCTTGAGAAAACCCAAGGTTCTCTTGCTTAATACCCGCAGAGATGGAGAAGGATGAGCCAGGCTTCGCGGGAGGACTCACCTGTCAATTCAACAAACATTTATTGACCTTAGTTCTTACCCATATTTAATGCTGTCAATTAGGATTAGGTTGGACTGAAAGTAACAGGAAACCCAACTAACAGTGGCTTTAAAAAGACAGAAGTTTATTTCTGTCTCATGTGAAATAAATCTCGAGGTAGATAACTCAGGGTAGAATGCAGGCTCTCTCATTCCGAGGATGTGATTTTTCTTATTCCCAAATGACAGCTTGAGCTCCAGCTACCAGATCTGCCATCCAAGCAGCAAGATGGAAGAAAGGGAGAAGGACCAGATTCTTCCCTTTTAAAGGAGTCTCCCAGAAAGCATCCCATGATTTTTCCAACGCCATCTCATTAGTCAGAAGATAGTCAAGTAACCACACTTACTCCAAGGAAAGCCAGGAAATGTAGCCTTTTTCTGAGAAGCCATGAACCCCGCTAAAACCCAGGACCCACTGTGCTCTCCACTGAGACAGTCTAGTCCTCTGGCTGAGCAATCACTGAGCTCAGTGGATGGGAATCAGAGAAGAAACAGCCAACCTGGTTCTTGATCCTGAGCCACCATAGTCCTGCCCATCAGTAAAAAATGACCTAGCCAGTCTAGATGCTCGTCCTCCTGAGCAGGGAAAAGACTGTTATGGAGTGAGATACTGTCCATCCTCTAACATACCTCCAGCATGGAAAAAGAAAGTTTGGGTGACATTTCTAAAGAAAGGAGAGGAAAGATGTCTCCGGCCCAGCAACACAGGTTGAGCTTTGAGTTTGAGCTTGGGTGATAATAAAGCCCCACCCTCAAACAGGCACACATTTGCACACATGTACCCACCACCTGATCTGGAATGATGGAGTCTGGTCTCATAGGTGGACTGCTCATCCAAAGAGAATACAGACACTTAACTTAAAGTACACCCGAACCAGAAACCCAGTGGAAACGTATTGCATGCTTTGTATCTAACATATAAGAGAAAGTGTTACTGAATCTTGCTTCCAGAGTCATTGTGGCTGACACCCGAAAAATAAACAGAAAGTTGGTGATTCATCTGCCATTCTGAAACATTAACCTAATGGACCAGTAGGACAGGGTCCTAGGCTCACACCAAGAGGGATTTTATCATAACTTCCTGAGAGCAGGATCCAGCACTCACCCTTGCACCACCGGCTGCCTGCCCGGTTATCACATCCAGGGTGGAGCACTGGAGCAAGGCATAGTCTGGGAATTCCTTGGCATTCCTTCTCTTCCCAGTTCTTGCCTCTCCAGCCACACGAGCTCAAGGAGCCAGTTCCCTTTTAGTGTCCTCCTGGTTAGGTCTCATCTTCCTAATTTCAAAACACGAATAGTAGTTGCTACCCATATGGAGCTCCCAGCATGCTTTAAGGAGCCTATGGACTCCAGTGGGGTGGGTGTGCAACGTGGGAAGAGGGCATGAGAGTTACACAGAGTCCCATCAGGTCAGGAGGGAATTACTGGTCCAGCAACAGTGACCAAGGGAGTCTGGTTCACTTTTCACAAGCCAGATGGGGCTGGGTCACCTGGAAAGACAATACAAAACAGTCTCACACAGAAAATAAGGGCAAAGTTATAAGGAGCCAAATAGGAGATCCCATTTGCAGAAGTAAAAGCAGCTGCCCCTGGAATAACATGGGGCTTTGGGACTCAGAGCCCCCACACAGTTGTAAATCCACATGTGACTTTCCACTTCTCAAACAGTTAACTACAAATAGCCTACTGTTGACCAGAAGCCTTTCTGATAACATGAACAGCCTACTCACATGCACATGTAGTCTATACTGTATTCTTACAGTGAAGTAAGCTCAAGAGAAGAAAATGTTATTAAGAAAATCAGGAGCATCAGGAACAGGACCTCAGCTGTGGGGGCGGGAGCAGTGATGTTGGTTATCAAGCAAGATGGCGGAGAAGTATGAGACCTAAGTTTCATCTGGTGTCAGGAATTCAGCTAGGTAGTCATCAAACCATTCTGAACATCTACAAACTCAACAGGAGATTGAAGAGAAGAGCAGCAATTCTAGGAACAGAGAATTGACCACTTTCTGGAAGGTAGGATGTGTGGGGAAGGGAATCTGAGGGGATATATGGGAGGAGAGACCATGGCAGCAGGGAGTGGGGCGGGGGGGGGCGGGCTGCAGCTCCCGGCAAGCAGTAGAGCAGCATATCACAAAATCGGAACATTTAGAAGTCTGCTGCACTGAGGGACGTCGCTCCAGAGGCTAAGGGGGGGTGGAACACTCACGAGGACAGTGTGGTCTCAGGACTCACAGGGACACAAAATGATGAGGGTTTGTCTGAGTGTGGCAGAGCTCCCTTGTGTTGGAACGGGGAAACCAGTTTCAAAGATGGAACCGAGGAGTTGGTTCTCAGCTCGGGCTTACCTTAAACCATGACCTGAGGCCATTCAGGCCACTGCTCTTCGAGCAGGGACCCTACAAGTGGCAGATCTGAGGAAAACCTCTCCTTCCTCTTCCAGGAGGAGTAACACAGAGCAGGTGGCAGGAATCTGCTGGGTTTGGAGACTCCAAATAGGGCCACACACCTGGGAAAAATGCTTGGTCACAGGCCGTGTGAACACAGAGTTTGGTGGAGACCAGAGAGACAAGAGTGATTGAGTGTTTTTCTCCGAGGGCGCACTGAGGAGTGGGTTCCCGAACTCTTGGCTCCTCCAGCCGGAGATTGGGAAGCCACCATTTTCATTCCCGGCCTCCAAAGCTGTACGGAAAGCAATCAGGGAACAAAAGCTCCAGAGAGCGAACCTGAGCAGATTACTTAGCCCGGCCCCTGGCAAGGGCAGCACAATTGCACCTTGGGCAAAGACATTTGAGAGTCACTACAATAGGCCCCTCCCCCAGAAGAACAGCAAGAACATTGAGCCAAGACCAAGTTCACGGATCAGTGAGAACTGTGGAACTCCAGAGGTACGAAAAGCAACACATAGAATTCATGGCTCTTTTCCCATAATTCTTTAGTCTTTCAAAGTTGAATTTTTTTAATGTTATTTTTTTCTTATTCTATTTTTAAAAATTTTTTCCTCTTTCTTATTTTAACCTTTTTAAATTATTTTATCTTATCAATACCTTTTTTAAAATCTTTTTAAATTTTCATTGTTATAGTCATATTTTATCCCTTCATTGTATTTAACCTTATTTTTTCTATACATATAAGCTTTTCTTTCTTTAAAATTTTGGAATACAGTTTCTTCTAACAGATCAAAATATACCCTAAATCTAGTGAATGGCTTTGTTCTAGTCTCCAGCCTAATCACATTCTTTCCCCCCTTTTTTTCTCTTTTTCAACCAACTTCTTATCTTATCAATTCCTTTTTTAGAATCTTCTTTAATCTTCATCTTTACAGTCCTATTCCATATCTTCATCGTGTTTACCCTTATTTTTGTGTATATATATGTTTTTCTTTCTTTAAAATTTTGGGAGGTAGTTTCTTCTAACAGTTTCTTCTAACAGACCAAAATACAATATAAAATCAAGGATGTGTCTCTGTTCTATTCACCAGTCTAATATATATATGTGTATTGTGTGTGTGTGTGTATATATATATATGTATATATATATATATATATATATATATATATATTCTGTTCTATTCACCAGTCTAATATATATACATACAGAACAGAATATATATATGTGTATATATGATGTATACATACATATGTATGTATACATGAAATATATATATATATATATATTCCCCCCCACCTTTCTTCTCCCTGCAGTTTCAGTCTCTTCCAATTTGATTAGTGTATATTTTTCTGGAGTTGCTGTTACCCTTTAATATTTTGTTCTCTCATTTATCTATTCTTATCTGGATAAAATGACAAGGTGGAAAAACTCATCTCAAAAAAAAAAAAAAAACAACAACAACAAGAGGCAGTACCAATGGCTAGGGAATATGGACATTAGTAAGATGTCAGAAGTAGAGTTCAGAATGACAATTATCAGTTGCTAGCTGGGCTCAAAGAAAGCATGGAAGATACTAGAGAATCTCTTTCTGGAGAAATAAAATCCCTTTCTGGAGAAATACAATAACTAAAATCTAACCCAGTTGAAATAAAAAAAAAAAAGCTATTAATGAGGTGCAATAAAAAATGGAGGCTCTTGGGGTGCCTGGGTGGCTCAGTGGGTTGAAGCCTCTGCCTTCGGCTCACGTCATGATCCCAGGGTCCTGGGATCGAGCCCCGTGTCAGGGTCTCTGCTTCGCAGGGAGCCTGCTTCCTCCTCTCTCTCTCTGCCTGCCTCTCTGCCTACTTGTGTTCTCACTCTCTGTCAAATAAATAAATAAAAATCTAAAAAAAAAAAAAGGCTCTTACTGCTCAGATAATGAGGCAGAAGAGAGAATTAGCAATATGGGTGGATAGACCAAATGATGGAGAGTAAAGAAGCTAAGAAAAGGACAGATAAACAGCTATTGGACCATCAGGGGAGAATTCAAGAGATAAGTGATACCATAAGATGGAACAATATTAGAATAATTGGGATCCCAGAAGAAGAAGAAAGAGAGAGGGGGGGAAGAAAGTATATTGGAGCAAATTATAGCAGTGAATTTCCTTAGTTTGGTGAAGGGAACAAGCATAAAAATCCAGGAGGCACAGAGAACCCCCCTCAAAATCAATAAAAATAGGTCTACACCCCATCATCTAATAGTAAAACTTACAAGTCTCAGTGACAAAGAGAAAATCCTGAAAGTAGCCCAGGACAAGAGGTCTGTAACATACAACAGCAGAAATATTAGACTGACAGAAGACCTATCCCCAGAGACCTAGCAGGCCAGAAAAGGACTGACATGATATATTCAAAGCACTGAATGAGGAAAATATGCAGCCAAGAATATTATATCCAGCTAGGCTGTCATTGAAAATAGAAGGAGAGATAAAAACCTTTCACAAGAAACAAAAACTAAAAGAATTTGAAAACACAAAACCAGCCCTACTGGAAATATTGAAAGGGGTCTTCTTTTTTTTTTTTTTAAGATTTTTTTTTAATTTATTTGTCAGAGAGAGAGAGGGAGCGAGAGTGAGCACAGGCAGACAGAGTGGCAGGCAGAGACAGAGGGAGAAGCAGGCTCCCTGCCGAGCAAGGAGCCCGATCTGGGA
>NC_081572.1:39123105-39385699 GCF_022355385.1 Mustela nigripes
ATTTGTCAGAGAGAGAGAGGGAGCGAGAGTGAGCACAGGCAGACAGAGTGGCAGGCAGAGACAGAGGGAGAAGCAGGCTCCCTGCCGAGCAAGGAGCCCGATGTGGGACTCGATCCCAGGACGCTGGGATCATGGCCTGAGCCGAAGGCAGCTGCTTAACCAACTGAGCCACCCAGGCGTCTGAAAGGGGTCTTCTAAGCAAAGAGAGAGCCTAAAAGTAATAGACCAGAAAGGAACAGAGACAATTTACAGTAACAGTCACCTTACAGGCAATACAATGGCACTAAATTCATATCTTTCCATAGTTACCCTGAATGTAAATGGGCTAAATGACCCAATCAGAAGACACAGGGTATCAAAATGGATAAAAAAACAAGACCCACCGATATGCTGTCTGTAAAGAAACTCATTTTAGACCCAAAGACACCTCCAGATTTAAAGTGAGGAGGTAGAAAACCATTTACCATGCTAATGGACATCTAAAGAAAGCTGGGGTAGCAATTCTTATATCAGATAAATTAGATTTTTTAAGCCAAAGACTATAATAAGAGATGAGAAGGACACGATATCATACTTAAAGGATCTGTCCAACAAGAAGATCTAACTATTTTAAATATCTACCCCCTAACATGGGAGCAGCCAATTATATAATGCATATTAACTACCAAAACTGAACCAGGAAGAAATAGAAAACATGAACAGACCCAAAACCAGTAAGGAGATTGAAGCACTCATCAAAACTCTCCCAACAAACAAGAGCCCAGGGCCAGAAGACTTCCCAGGAGAATTCTACAAAACATTTAAAGAAGAATTAATACCTATTCTCCTAAAACTGTCCCCAAAAATAGAAATGGAAAGAAAACTTCCACACTCATTTTATGAGGCCAGCATTACCTTGATCCCAAAACCAAAGACCCCATCAAAAAGAAGAATTAGAGACCAATATCCTTGATGAACATGGATATAAAAATTCTCACCAAAATACTAGCCAATAGGATCCAACAGTACATTAAAAAGATTATTCACCACGACCAAGTGGGATTTATTCCCTTGCTGCAAGGTTGGTTCAACAACCGCAAATCAAACAATGTGATGCAATACGTTAATAAAAGAAAGAGCAAGAACCGTATGATACTCTTAATAGATGCTGAAAAAGCATTTAACAAAGCACAGCATTTTTTCTTAATCAAAACTCTTCACAGTATAGGGATAGAGGGTACATACCTCAATATCATAAAAGCCATCTATGAAAAACCCACCGAGAATATCATTCTCAGTGGGGAAAAACTGAGAGCTTTCCCCCCTAAGGTCAGGAACACAGCAGGGTTGTCCACTATCACCACTGCTATTCAACATAATACTAGAAGTCCTAGCCTCAGCAATCAGACAACAACAACAACAAAAAAAGCATCCCAATTGACAAAGAAGAAGTCAAACTCTCACTCTTTGCAGATGATACCATACTTTATGTGGAAAACCCAAACGACTCCACTCCAAAACTTCTAGAACTCATACAGGAATTCAGTAAAGTGTCAGGATAGAAAATCAATGCACAGAAATCAGTTACATTTCTATAACACCAACAGCAAGGCAGAAGAAAGAGAAATTAGGGAGTCAATCCCATTTACAACTGCACCCAAAGCCATAAGATACCTAGAAATAAACTTAGCGAAAGAGGAAAGAATCTCTACTCAGAAAACTATAAGGTACTCATAAAAGATATAGAGGAAAACACAAAGAAATGGAAAAATGTTCCATGCTCATAGATTGGAAGAACAAATATTGTGAAAATGTCTATTTTCAATTTTTTCAAAGAAATGGAACAAATAATGCTAAAATTTATATGGAACCAGAAAAGACCCCAAATAGCAGGAGGAATGTTGGAATGTTGAAAAAGAAAACCAAAGTTGGTAACATCACAATTCCAGACTTCAAGCTGTATTACAAAGCTGTCATCATCCAGTCAATATAGTACTGGCACAAAAACAGACACATAGATCAATGGAACAGAATAGAGAGATAAGAAATGGACCCTCAACTCTATGGTCAACTAATCTTCGACAAAATGAGAAAGAATGTCCAATGGAAAAAGACAGTCTCTTCAACAAATGGTGTTGGGAAAATTGGACAGCCACATGCAGAAGAATGAAACTGGAACATTTCCTTACACCACACACAAAAATAGACTCAAAATGCATGAAAGACCTCAATGTGAGATAGGAATCCATCCAACTCCTTGAGGAGAACACAGGCAGCAACCTCTTTGACCTCAGCTGCAGCAACTTCTTCCTAGAAACATCGCCAAAGGCAAGGGAAGCAAGGACAAAAATGAACTATTGGGACTTCATCAAGATAAAAAGATTTTGCACAGCAAAGGAAACAGTCAACAAAACCAAAGACAACAGTCTGAATGGGAGAAGATATTTACAAATGACATATCAGATAAAGGGCTAGTATCCAAAATCTGTAAAAAACTCATCAAACTCAACACACAAAGAGCAAATAACCCAATCAAGAAATGGGCAGAAGACATCCAAATGGACAACAGACACATGAAAAACTGCTCAACATCACTTGGCATCAGGGAAATACAAGCCAAAACTACAATGAGATACCACTTCATACAAGTCAGAATGTCTAAAATTAACAAGTCGGGGAATGACAGATGTTGGCAAGGATGTGGAGAAAGGGGAACCCTCCTACACTGTTGGTGGGATTGCAAGTTGGTACAGCCACTCTGGAAAACAGTATGGAGTGATTCCTCAAAAAGTTGAAAATAGGGATGCCTGGGCGGCTCAGCCGGCTAAGCTGCTGCCTTTAGCTCAGGTCATGATCCTAGGGTCCTAGGATGGAGCCTCATATCGGGCTCCTTGCTTGATGGGGAGCCTGCTTCTCTCTCTACCTCTGTCTGCCACTCTGCCTGCTTGTGCGCTCTCTCTCTCTCTCTGACAAATAACCAAATGAATAAAATCTTTTAAAAATAAGTTGAAATGGAGCTACTCTACAACCCAGCAGTCACACTACTGGGTATTTACCCTAAAGAGACAAATGTAGCGATCCAAAGGGGCACGTGCACCCGAAAGGTTTATAGCAGCAATGTCCACAATAGCCAAACTATGGAAACAACATGTCCATCAACAGATGAATGGATAAAGAAGATGTGGTATATATATACAATGGAATACCATGCAGCCATCAAAAGAAATGAAATCTTGCTATTTGCAATGACGTGGATCGAACTCGAAGGTATTATGCTTAGCAAAATAAGCCAATCTGAGAAAGACAATTATCATATGATCTCCCTGATATGAGGAATTTGAGAGGCAGGGTGAGAGGGGTTGTGGGGGGTGGGGAGGGAAAAAAATGAAACAAGATGGGAACAGGGAAGGAGACAGACCATAAGAGACTCTTAATCTCAGAAAACAAACTGAGGGTTGTTTGCAGGGGCGGATAGGGTGGCTGGGGATGGACATTGGGGAGGATATGTGCTATAGTGAGTGCTATGAATTGTATAAGCCTGATGATTCACAGACATGTACCCCTGAAGTAAATAATACATTATATGTTAATAAAATAAAAATTTTCTAAAAAAGAAAATCATAAGGAAGAGAAGTACTGTACTGCAAAAAATCCACACATAGGGGAATCTGCGCAGTTCAAACTGTGTTGTTCAAAGGTCAAACATAATGAAAAGCGGCAAGAGAAATGGTAAAGGTGATGGAATGAAACAGAAATCACTAAAAAAAAAAAAAATCAAAGCAGCAAAGTAAAAAGTCTATGTTAACAGAATCCTGGTAATTAGGAGAGAAAGGGTAGCAGGTTGAGGGTGGGGTGCGGGTAGGACCACATACAGACATTCTGCAGAAATATGAGATCAGAGAGCTGCGGCAGAGCTGAATGAGATGAGACAGATACAGGGGTGCCCAGTGCGGAAGTGTGAACATCGGAGCAGTGTGTTTAGTGCCCTGTTTCAGGAGCAAGGCGAGCCTCAGAGAGAGTGGGGAGGCAGGCTGTGGGGGAAGAATATGGTTTCCCAGTTGGCACCTTAATGCCAGAACTGGCTGAGCTATAAAACCAAGACAGTGCCCCCTACCCCCCCCCCCCAGGGATGTAGGGTCTTGCTGTCGAGTTCTCGAAACTGCCTCAAGACAGGGCAAACCTCAGATGGCCAGCCCAGGAAAATGAGAGAGCCAGCCAAGGAAACAGCAGCATGCTTATAAAGGATGGTGGACAGCTGTGGCCAGCAGGAGTCCACAGCTGTGGCTAACTCCCAATCTAACTAGCAGCACAGCCTCGGTGCAGAGGCTGGTGGGTGGGGGGCGCAGGGGGCACCAGCAGATCTCTGGTGATGGCAGGAAATCATGCAGCCACCACAAAAGAAATTGAAACAGGGATGAAGAGGGCACTGTGGGGGAGCCATCATGCTGAGGTCCAGAATAAGCTTTGGACCACACAATGGCCAGAGGATATGTCTATGGGAGCTTTCAAGGCAAAAAGAATGCAAAACTACCGGGAAAGTGAAAAGAAAGAACATGGGAAGGAGAGTGCCCATGGGCGCCGAGGGTCAGTCTTTAGAAACTGCGGGAAGATGGACCCCATGCGTGCCACCCTAGGACAGGGATGGACCAGCAGAGCAAGCAGATCAGTTAAGTACTTGCTGCCAAAGAAGGAACGTTGAGCATCTTCAGGGTGTGGATGGCATTTCAGAGTGTACATAGCTACAGTTTGTGGAGCACCTGCTGGTGTAAGGCCCTGGGCTCAGCACATTATATACATCTGCTCCCTTAATTTCCTCTTTCTTTCCCCCTGCCTTTCTCTCTCAATAAGAGCGCTAAGATTTAAGAACGGTTAAGCAGCATGCCTAGGACCACACAGCCAGTAAGTTGCAGAGCTGAGATTTGGATCCTGTTCGGCTTGACTCCAAAGCTCATGGTCATAATCGCTTTTCTTTCTACCCCTTAAGAAGAGAGAAGATGATGCTACTTTAAGAGAGACTTTCATTTCTCCTATCCTACTGGAAACCTGGGAGGGAGGGCTCTGAAACCTTTTCTGGAAGGGGGCGGGGCCCTGAGTCATGTGCTTGGGGTAAGCATCCCTGCGTTCTCACTTCCCAGGCTGAGTGGGGGCTTCTTTTCCTTTCTCCTCCAGCGCCTGTGTTTACTTCTGTCTTCACACTGTATTAAAATCATTCGGTTATACCATTCGGTCTTCCCCATTAGGCCAGTGAGTGGTTCTCATCCTTGACTGCGCATTAGAATCTCCTTTAAAATAGAACAATGTCTGGGTCCCACTCAAGACCAATTAAATCAGGATCTCCTGGGCTGAGGCTTTTGCATCCACAGTTAAAAAACAAAAACAAAAACAAAACAAAACAAAAAATGCCTCATAGGATGATTCAAATGTGCCTTCGGGCTTGACTCTGAGCATGTCAAGGTCAAGGACCAGGTAGGTCATGAGTGTTTGAATCCCCAGAACCCAGCAGAGTCTGGTTCACAGTAGGTGCTTCACATGTTTAATAAGAGGATGAACACGGATAGCAGAAGATGAGTATCAAGAATCCAGAAAGCAGGGGCGCCTGGGTGGCTCAGTGGGTTAAAGCCTCTGCCTTCGGCTCAGGTCATGATCCCAGGGTCCTGGGATCGAGCCCCGCATCGGGCTCTCTGCTCAGCGGGGAGCCTGCTTCCTCCTCTCTCTCTGCCTGCCTCTCTGCCTACTTGTGGTCTCTGTCTGTCAAATAAATAAATAAATAAAATCTTAAAAAAAAAAAAAGAATCCAGAAAGGAAAATCGGGGAAGTATTATGCATTAAGAGAGAAAAGGAATAAGGTGAAACTGAGAAGTGGCACAGAATCTTTAAGACGCCAAGGGCAAAGGAAGAACCTGGATGGGGCTGCATGACTGTGCAGTTGTCTTGCATGACAAGTCCCTCCTTAAAGGTAATAGGAAACTTCAATGCAGAATAAACAGCACCTGCTCCAGGGAGAAATTAGGTGAAGAGAAGTTAAAACATGAGTTTCTGCAGGAACCACAACCATGGACTCTGGGAGCCAGAGCCCTCGCTCTCCGTGAGGCAAGCGGGGGCAAGTGCCCAAAAGGAAGAGAAAGAACGTAATTGTGATGGGGAATCCCTGAAACATGTGGAAAATTACGACACGACTTAACAATAAAAAAGGAACACAAGAGAAAGCAAGCTTGAGAAAGAAAGTGGAGTCAATCTGTAAATCATCCATATGCATGTTTGCTCAAAACGCTATTGTTTTAGCAGTGGGGAAAGAATTAGAAGTAAATAAAATATGCAAATGCATTTCATAATGAAAAATCCTTTGATGAACAGCGGAGATAATCATTATGAAGGCTCCCTGAGAAAATACATGTTCTAGAAATGCGAGGCGGCATGATTCTCATCCTAACGTAGACTGGTAATGTGGCTGTGTGTGCTAAGTAAGTTGGCTCTCCCAGTGTTGGTCATAGGTCCCCAGGTCCCCTAGTCCAATTTCAGAGAGCACTTGAGATGTAGGCTTTTCAGGCTTGAGTCTTGGAGGAGGGCTTGCCTGGTGTATACACTAGGTCCCTTGGGGCCATCTCAAGTTGGAAGAAGGTGTTAAGTCTCCAGCTATCATCTAGAGAGCCAGAAGACAGAAAAGAATAAAATAAAGGGAGGAGAGGAGTTAGGAGAGAAGGAGGATGTGTATCTAGCATCTACTGAAGCCTCTGTGTGCCAGGCACTGGGCATATGGCATTTCACTGAATCATCAGAATAACTCTGTGAAAGACCCAAGATCCTACGAGATGTTAGAGTTCTTCCTGGCCCTCTTCTATTTTCACCCCATACTCTTTCCCTTGCATCATATCCAGAGTTATAACCCGAATAATAATGACCAATGAAAAAAATCTCCAGTCTTCTCTGAAATTCAATCGTTCTACCTAACGCCACTCAGAAATCTCATGTGCACCTTGAACTCTTCAAGGGCAAGGCAGACGGCTCCAGCGTGCCCCCATCCCCCACCACCCTGCCAAACTCTTCCCCAAATTTGATCCTCTTCTGGTATCTGCTGTACCCATGATCCCTAGCCCGATGTAGGTGTGCAAACTCAAAACCCAGAAATCTTTTGGTACCCTATCACCTATTCCCCTGTCCCATACCCCAAATCCTAGTTATTCTACTTCCGAAAGATCTCTCCAATGTGTTCACTTCACTGATCTGGCCTAGACCAAACAGCCATCTTCTCTGGATTTGTGTGATGCAATTTCTTTGCTACTCTGGCTCCCTCCAGTCAGCTTTGCACATAGAAGCCAAAAGGACTTTTTCAAAGTACAAATCTAATTTCTCTATTCCCACCCTACTCCAACCTCACCAGCTTTGAATAAACCATCTGAATGAACTCACACTGCTCTTCCCATAAAGACCAAGGTCCTTTGCATGGCCTACAAGGCTCTGTCATGATTTCACCTCCTCCTTCGTTGTCACCTTTGTCTTCCTCCCTGTGTACTCCCCAGTCACACTGGCCTCGTCTCCCGTCTTGCCCTTCTGCTAAAGGACCTTGTGTCTCCACTCCTCCACGTCTGAACTCCTGCTTATCCTTCAGAGAGTAGCAGATCCCTTTTTATGGAAGCTTTCTTTGACCTCTTAATGGATCAATATCCCTAATAATCTTTCATAAGATTCTATTTCTCTTCTTAAAATACTTTTAAAACTTCTAATTCGACATGTATTTAAGCAACCATTTTTTGATATCTGTCTTCCTTCACTGGCCTCTAACTCCATTAGGGCAGCAGTTATGTGGTTGGTCTGTTTTGTGTTCCCAGCACTTCAACAATGCTTAGACATAACAGGTGTCCGATGGAATTTGCAGAAGGAACGGAGGCAGGCAGATGGGAACGGGGGAGGGTTAAGGAGTGGCAGAGTCAGGATCCACACCAGGGTCTGACTCCCTCTAGATCCCAGGATCTTTCCTGGCAACCAGGAAGAGAAGAAAAGAGAAGGATGAGAGATTGTAGTGTCTTCCTCCCGATCTGGTCCAGATGAAGAGAGGCTCTTCTCTCAGAGGGTACAGACCAGCACCTGCACTGGAGCAATGGAAGGGGCAATGGAATTTTGTCATTGGTCTTCCAGTGATCATTGATCTTCTGTCTGTCAGCCTCTGCCTACTTAAATGAAACTCTGTGCTGTGACTGGTTCCAGGAGGCACCAAGAATCATTTGGGTTATACCTGCAATGGCTCTCCACTGTTCTCAGAATAAAGTCCTCATGTCTTAGCAAGATTTGAGGGTCCTTCTTGACTTTTTATGATTCTCTTTCCAACCCCCTCTCCCATCACTGTTTTCTTCTCATCTTAGATTCTCACCAAGCATTCCATAGTCCTTCCTATCCTGTGTTGGCACATGTAGCTTACTTTCTTTGCTATCCCCACCCACCTGTCCACCTGACCACATCCTGCTAGTGCTTCAAGACTCTGCCCGCCTTCCTCTTCTCCAACTCTTTGATCCCTAACTATTCCCACCTTTAACCTTGGGCTGGGCTTGTGGTGGATAAAGGCAGGTTTTATTTCTTCCACTCTGTTTTTTTTGCCTTGTTTGATTTTGGTTTTTTACCACTATATCTAACCTGTGAATATTATTATTAATCACCTACCCATGGCCCTCTGCTGCTTCAAACATTTCAATGATATTTATTTGATCTCCGGATGAGAGAGGATTTTCTAAGTATAAAAGCAATGGAAGAAATCACTATGGGAAAGAAAATCAATCCGTTTGACTACACCAAATTTAAAACTTCTGAGCGTCAGAAGCCATTCCAAACAAAACTAAAAGGCAAATGACAAGGCTGGGGAAAATATATGCAATAAATATGACAAAAGGTTGTTATCCTCCACATATAAAGAGCTCATATAAGTCGATAAAAAATATTAAAATCCCAGGAGAAAAGTGGGCAAACGACATGAATAAGTAAATAGCTAATAAACACATGAAAAATGTTTAACTTCACCAGTAGTCAGGGAAATGCAAATTAACACAACACGGAGCCATTGTTTGCCTATCAAATCAGGACAACGTTAAAGGCTGGGGAAGGCTCAGAGATCACTTGGTAGTTTTCCAAGAAAAAATAAGAGCTGTTTCAACTTTCAATAAATCCCTACCACCTAGAGGAAACATCCGGAATCTAGTCTTCTCCTGGCTCTCCCAGCTTATCTTCCAACGCCCCCCATCTCCCATCTGACACCAGCAGCAGTGATCTCCTGAGGACAGCAAGGAAATCCTGCTGCACACTGCCTTTCTGAGGTCCCCTGTTGCTCTCCCCCTCCACCTTCTCCCACTCACCCAACCTTCTCCCCGCTAATGCCTACTTCTTTTTGTTTTTAAATATTTTTTTAAAAGACTATTTTTTTATTGGACAGAAATCACAAGCAGGCAGAGAGGCAGGCAGAGAGAGAGGGCGAAGCAGCCTCCCCGGCAAGCAGAGATCCTGATGCGGTACTTGATCGCAGGACCCTGAGATCATGACCCGAGCCAAAGGCAGAGACTCAACCCACTGAGCCATCCAGGCGCCCCAGCTGCTACTGCCTGCTTCTCGACAGTTCTGAGACATCTCCGCCATTGCGGAAACTCTCTAGAGCCAGGCTGGGTGTCCCTGTGCTGTGCTCTCATTACAACACATTCCTTACTTAGCACTTACCGCATTGTATCAAAAATGTTTCCACTTTAGACAGTATGCACCTCAGGTGAGGAATTCTATTTCTATTCACTGCTGTATCATCACAGAGATGTTCAACAGATGACTCTTGAACTAATCAATCATGTAATAAATTAATTATTCCATTTTGCCCCATAAAATTTTGGCACTACCCTAGTAAATGCACGCTTTACTTAAAACGGATCAAATGAAGTCGTGTTGGATGGAGAGAGCCCCTCACCCGTGCCCCAGCCCTCCTTTTAGTACCCATGTACTACCATCCTGTGGGTTGTAACTGATTAGCGAGCCATGAAATTAATGTATGGGTCACCACCATCATTTTTTTCTAAGTGAAAAATATTAAAGCTAGAAGAAAATGGACACTGGTATCTGCTACTCCCCATTGCGGATTCCCCACCCGCCGGCCCCGCAGGCGGAAGTCGTTGGTTGAGAAATCGAGGTGGAGAGTGGAGTAGCACTTCCTGCTCTGTTTCTTCCAAACTCCAGGAAAGTTACTGATCTCCCTAGGCTATGGTTTCCTTATCTGTAAGACAGGAATGACGAAAACACTGATGGGATGAAACAGTTATGCCACGAATTCTTACAACTCTGCTCATCAGCTTTTCTGACAGAGATACCACAAATATCCACCAGAAGCCTCCCCAGCTCGAACCCTCCAGCACTTTCTGTTTTGATGCCTACAGCCTCTCCCCTCCTTCTTAACCGGCTGTCCATCCTGCTTTTTACAATTGAGTCACGAGCCCCTCAGACTCAGAGTCAGAGTGATATCAGGCAAATTTCTGGAGTCCTGGAGCCCAATGTCATAGGGCATGAAGTAAATGACTCTTTTGAAATTGCAAATCTGACCTAGTCACTCCCCCGCTTAAAGCCTTTCTAGGCTCAAAGGTCTTCTCCTCAATATATCTATAGGGTCCTCCATGGTCTGACCCCCTGTCCATCCCACACCCCAGCCTCCGCATTTCTCAAATCAGCCATGCTCCCCTGGCCCTTTTCTGTGTTGTCCAGTCTACCCAGAACACCTCTCGGTCCGTTGACGGTCTCGACAGCGGCAACTGTTCCTCCCTGGTCTCTTTCCCTATCTGACTCCCCTCTCCCCTGCTCTGCACCCCCCACCAGCACACTGCCACAGCTGAGGTTCAGTCCATGGCTTATTGGTCCCTCTTGCTTCCTAAGGGCAGGGCTGTGCCTTCTGTTCACTGCACCAGCATCTAGCACATCTCCCCCAGAGTGAGCAAACAGGACGTTTGGGGGAGGGAGGGGTGACAGGGAAGGGATGAGATGGGAGGTGGAGGAGGATAGAGGGACGAAAGGAAGAAAGAGGTGGAAAAGCTTCATTTGACACCTTCCGGAGTTGTCCCAGGTCATAAAGCAATGCAGGGGCTTGGAGCAGTAAGTCATTTTTGGTTTGTTTGTTTGTTTGTTCATTTGTTTTATTCGTCAGAGGGAAAGAGAGAGAGAGAGCACAAGCAGCCGGGAGTGGCAGGCAGAGGGAGAACCAGGCTCCCTGCTGAGCAAGGAGCACCGATGTGGAGCTCAATCCCAGGACCCTGGGATCCTGACCTGAGTTGAAAGTAAACGCTTAATAGACTGAGCCACGCAGGTTTCCCTAGAAGTTGTTTTCTAAAGATCAGGCTCAGGTGGGCACAGAGAGAGTCTCTGGAGAGAAGGAACTGTGGCATGAGGCAGGTCAGGACAGGGTGAGACGAATGCCAGGAACATGTGCTCTGCTTGGAAGATTCCACAAGCTGGAGGAGGCTCCCTGGGCCGTGCTCTGGAGGAATGTGAGCTTGAGCAATCAACCCTGGGAACACTGATAAGAGGCCGGGAGTACTAACTACCTTTGTGTAAATGTACTTGGGGTAGGGCCGGGACAGGGCTGGGCCACTCTCCCAACGGTAGTGATTCCAGAACTTTGGCCACTCAGTTCCAGAGGTTAGCAACAGAGACCCCTGCTTGGACAGAGCCATGGTAACTGAGGTGTTACCTCTGGGTCACCTGCCTCAGGGCAAGGCAAGGGGGCTTCGGGGAGAAACGCATTAATATTGGCTAATGAGGACCAGGTGCATAACTGGGCATTTCACATCGCTTGACATACCAACCCAGGGAGGTAGGAAGCAGCCTTGATTTTATAGATAAAAAAGCTAAGGACCAGAGAAGTTAAATAACCTGTCCAAGCTTACACAGTAGATGACAGTGTTCAAATTTGAACCTAATTGTTTGATTTCAAAGATCTTATTCCTTTCACACCCAATTTCTATCCCTGAGTAATTCCTTCTTCATTTCGAATTTGAATCAAGGCAGGAGGGGCTGCATGTCATAGAAGATCTGCCACTCACAGACCTGTAACCCTGGGGATAAAAATACATTATATGTTTATTGAAAAATAAATAAATTTAATTTTTAAAAAATTAAAAAAAATTTTTTAATTAAAAATTAAAAAAAAAAAAAAGATCTGCCACTATAAACAAAGATGCTAGGGAACTGGGGACCTAGGATGTGTCCCTCCTCTGGGAAACCACACCTGGCTGGATCCCCCAGGCTCACCAACCAGACTCTGTTAAGGAGGAAGCTAACTTTGGCCAACTCCCAAAGGAGCCACAAGAAGGAGGGTTGCCTCCCCCTCCAGATGGTGCTTCTACGTCAACTAACACCTACCTTGTCCAAAGTTGTCTTAGTTGTCCAGCACTGGAGACAAAAGAAAAACTATACAGTAGCGGAATCAGAGATCCTACAGTCTAGCAGGCATTCCCCAGGTGTCCAGCAACCTCTCCCTACAGTAATCCACGGCTTAGGGAAGGTTCTGGGACTGGCCTGGGCTCCTAGAAGAGAGGTGACACCAGGTGTGGTTCCGGGGATGCTGAGAAACTTCATCCCCACCTGCCATGCCTGGTGGAGGGTGTTTAAGATACTAAACCCACAGCTGCCGCTCTGGCTTAGGGCTCAGACCCAGGTTAAAAGGCAGGGGCACTTACAACGGTGGCAACGGTTGCAACCTTAACAGAAAGTTGTTTCTAATCTGGTTAGGAATGCCAGTTTTGAAAGAAAAGGGGGAAAAAAATAAAAACAGGACTATGGATGTCTAAAGAGACATTTGAGGAGACCACAAATGGAAAAGTGCAAGTGGCTTTGTGGACATGGCCCATTCCCAGCCCACCAGCAGGACAAGAAAGTTAGTGACACTTAGCATGTGGTCAGAGCTGATGGGAATGGGACAATCCAATAAGGCGCCCCGTAATCAGGAATCCATCCATCAGTCCAACGCACGCCAACTCCAGCTTTCTGCTCCTGACTCCATTTCCCTGGTGGGAATGGTATACGACGTGATGGTCAGAGGCATCCTGCTTTCCAGGAAAGAACAGACTGTGCCCAATGGCATGTTTCAGTGACACACAAGGCCCCCATCTTGGACTTGGGAATACGGGTTCCTGCATCTCTAGAATCAGACTGACACATCGGCTGACAATGGGACCGGAATATGCTAAACAGCACGGCATGTGAACCAAGGCAGCCCCCTAGTCAGGGTCCACTTCCAAGAGCCAGGGTGGCTCTGAGATCCTGGGAGAGAGCAACGTACATCAGTCTCTCCGATGTGCTCATGGCGGCAATCGTGTGATTTGGAGGTACGTCCAGATTATGCCGTTGTGATTTTGGGTACCGCAAAGGTCTCCAGTCACAAAAATGCCCCTCATCTTTCAATATTTGCAAAACCATGAGATCCCAAAAGCACGGGGAACACATCCTTCATGGATGTTAGTGCTCGTGCGGAAACTACTATGGGGGTAATTCTGCCTCAACTCTGAAGGGCCTTTAATGCCTCTTTTTGGGTCATACACACAAGATAGTCTCAGGATTCTTAGGCTCTCTTCTTCCATTCTGGGTTCTCAAATACGTCCCACCGCACCCCACATATTGAATTCAATAACCACTACTCAACGGAAATCTCAGTGAAAGTTTACTGTCCTCCTAGTGGTAGATAGGTAGAATTGCAGGCACAGGGACAGAAGGGGAAGAATCAACCCCATGAGGCTCACTTTCAAATCCAAACCTGGTTAAGGGAAGGAGGGACTCTGGATGCCTCGGGGGCCCAGGCAGATGCTACAAATAAATGAACAAGTCCCCGGCAAGGGAGTACCAGCCCTGTGGAGAGAGACAGCGCCTACTGAGCTCCTGCTGATTTTCTTCTGAAAATGCATGTCAGAGTTGCCTTATCCTCTGATTGTCTACGAGAAGCCAGAGACTCTTGATTTTAACGCGAAACCTTGTGATTTTTAGATGGTAGCTCCATTCTCTTGAAAACACTAGGTGAGCTCAATAAAGCGGCCGCTCCATCAGTTTCTAAAGCTCTGCTGCACAGAGGGTGGCGGTCGTCTCCTCCAACTGTGGTGTTAGACTGCCACTCGCCAGCCGCCACGGGCCATTGCAACCTAGACCGCAGCTACACATAGAGCCTCAGAGAACACCTAACACTACGGGCAGCAGGTGCAGGGCAGGGGATAGGGGAGGCTCCCAGGATCCGAGGAGCCACCCGGGGATGGCAACAGGCACTAAATGGCCGACTGTTCCTGCAGGAAACCTTCAGGGGCTGGGAGGCCTTTATCTGTCTCAGAAGCCAGGGCTGCTTCTCGAAGGACTTCCAAGTGCTCCTCAGCGGCTGACAGTGACTGGTCAATCCAATCCAGGCCCCCGGTCAGGTGGCAGGCATTCCTGGTCACCAGCACCAGATGGCTGACGGACAGGAGCAGGGCAGTTGTCCTAGAAAAAGCAACGGGATCAGTTTCCCCAGGAAAGGAGGGATTTAGCACCAAAGCCTACGCAGGCGGACGCTAGTCTGGTATGCTCCAAACTGGAGGCCCTTCCCCAGGAGGCTTGGGGGTAATTTAAAGACGGTTCCACATGCAAATAAATCTGAGAATGGCTGGTTTCAGCAGGGTTAACTGAAGCCTCCTCTGGGCTTTGAACACGCATGGTAAAGCTTTCAGGAAAGAATACAACGGGGCGTGGCTGGCTAACTTATTTAAGACCGGGGAGCCTATTTTCAGCAGCACACCTATGAACATCTCCCAGGTCAGGGTTTTGTAGGACAGTACGGATCTGGTCAATTAGACGAGCACATCTCCAACCGCGGCCCGCTACAGACAGGGAAAGCTAGACATCCCCCTGCCTGGGGCATCCCTCACAGATTTTGAATCAATAAGGCCCCAAGTGGGTTTACACTGCTCGAAAAACAGAATTTAACTGAAAACCAAATTGAGAAGGAGTGGTTTTTTTCCCCCTCAGTATTGGAAAATTCACCATAGAATATCATTTATATAGTGAGTGTGCATGTCTGTGGGAACATATCGCACAGTTCCAGCCTGTGGACACAGCCTGTGGACACAGCTGGGCAGCAGTAGGAGCAGGACAGAAAATCCAACTGAAGGGGCGCCTGGGTGGCTCAGTTGTTAAGCATCTGTCTTCAGCACAGGTCATTGTCCCAGGGTCCTGGGTTTGAACCCGGCATCAGGCTCCCTGCTCGGCGGGGAGCTTGCTTCTCCCTCCCACTCCCCCTGCTTGCGCTCCCGCTCTCGCTGTCTCTCTCCATCAAATAAATAAAATCTTTTTTTTAAAAACTGCAATCTGACACGGGGTATGAGCCACTGTCTATCTGGCAACCATCACACACAACAGCTCTAGGAAATGATCATGTACATCCAAAAGACAAAAGAATCCCCCCCCACTTTTTTTAAAGAGTTTGCACTGGTGGAGAGCACATCATTTCAAAAGCCAAAGGGTGCTCGATGTACTAGGGGGCGGATCTCAAGAGGGGAGGGGTCCCGGGTTTGTCCCATGTAAAGGGAACACAGCTTGAGCTTTCCCTTTCTTTCCCCCTGGCCCTGCTCCACACCTACCCCACCCACCCGCTGGGCAGCACTCACAGTTGGGGTGTGTCTGCTTCCGGGGTCCAAAGAGCAGAGGCCGCGGATGAGGGAAGTGGGAGGGAGGGAAGTTGCAGACAGGTCTTAGCATGGCCAGATGTTCAAGTGTAAAAATTCAAAATCTAAGACTGGCTCTGCCTAATCCCAGGTCTCAGGCAGGGTATGGGCCTCTCTCACCATTCACAGGGCAATGAACAGTGCCCAAAGCCCGCACAGCTCCGGGAGTCCAGCAAAACAGCGCTCTACCCAGCAACCCAAACACCGAACCTCACAGATGTGATGGAACGGGGAGCTTCCAGCAGGAGAAGCCCAATGGCCCCTCCACCCCTCTCACCGTGCCTCCAGGAGCTTGGGGTCCAGCGGAGGGTACATCGATCTCACCACATCGTCCACTCTGGGCAGGAGGCAAAACGTTTTCAGAACTTCACTTTCCTTCTGTCCTTGTCCCCATCCTGCCTTCCTCCCTCTCCTTCTGCTCTCCTGATCTTCGTGCCCCCACCTTTAGTGACTCCTTCTCTAACTGCTCTTGCATTCTCAGACAGACATAAACAGAAAGACTGGTGGTTCAGGTGAGAGAATGTTTTGTTTTCTGGTTTCAAGTCCCCATAGTCTAGAAAGTGTAAGTTCACACATTTCGGGTGACATTCAAGATATGTTACTAAATTTAAGAGGCAAGCTGCTGGACATTATATGAAGTTTGACGGATCCGTTTGCATGAAAATAAGTAGACACGAAGCTATGACACGAAGGACCCAGCTAGCACGCAGGAACACTGACCATTCACTAGTGCCCCCTCCAGGGATTGGGATGGGGTGAAATGAGGGGTTCCTTCACTTTCCAGATAATCTATTTCTGCAATGTTTTGACTTTTATAAGTACTTACTATTATTGTGTTTTTAAAAACAGTGCAACATTAGGAAAAAACTAGGGGAAAAAAATAAAACCCTACGAGTTTAATTTGGGTCCAAACTGCTTCATTGGATTTCCTTTCCATTATGGTACAATTCATGGTTTTGTTTTGTTTTGTTTTGTTTTAAACCAAGTTCAGAAAGGAACTACTATTCATTCCGACTTGCAGGGTTCAAAATTTTCATCTAAATCCTTGCTCCTGGACCACTTGATAGGAAGAAAAAATAATGATGCAATGTTTGATTTTGAAAATAAACGTCTGCAATGTTCTCGTCTCGGGGCTGAGGGGCTGGTGAGGACATGCGGAGGACTGTGGGCTGCCGTCTTCACCGGCCCCTTTCTCTGTAGTGTCCCGAAGCTGAAGCCACTCACCTCAAAACTAATATGCTATCACACGATGTGTGGAGGAAATGGAGCAAGAGAAACAATGGGGACACACACAACACACACACACACACACACACACACACACACACACACACACAAAATGGCCAGAAGGATAAAGACATGCAGAGGCAGAAAGACAAAGCAAGGACACAGATTGAATTACGGCACAGAGCGTTCTAGAAGTAGTCCAAGGGACTCGGTAGGAGGGCCAGAGTGTGCCCGGTTAGGTATACCTGCTGAACAACGCCACACCCACCCTCTCGCACCAGAGCCAACCATCATGGGAAGCATGACAAGGGTCCAGCGGAGATGAGCAGTGCAGGGTCTCCACCAACAATGGTGGCCAGTGGAATGCCCGGTGCCTGCCCAGAGCCTGGGCTGGACTGCCTTCTGGCTGGGCTGACACAAGTCCTGTGACCACACCCACCCAGGACAGCTCCAGAGAAAGCCAACAACTGTTCTGGGCTGAGTCCCTCCCCCAGATTCTCTCCCTCCTACTTTCTCAACTCACTTAACTCCCGGGACAGAGTTCAAGGGCACCAACTCTTTCATATTCCTTCCTTGGCCTGGCTCTTCGTGATCTACCCGAGGCCATGCAACCAGGAAACCGAGAGCCCCCAGAACTCACAGGGATGCCACCATTCCCACCAGGGATGTGGAGGAACCGCTCTGGTTAGTGAGGGGGCCAGACTGATTAAGAGAACATCCTGAGCAGGGAGAACTCCCGACGCCGGCACATCCACATACCGGCCACCAGATGGCAGCACAAACTCAGTACCACCCTTCTGTGGAAGAAAAGGGCTTTCTATTTCTCCACAAAGTCAAGCCCAAATGAGGGGGTGTAGTTGTTGACTGCAATCCTGCTGGCTGCCTCCCACATGGGATTTTGCAGACAGCCTGGAATTTGGGAGATCTGAAATGAAGTATGGCTTCACTGTCCCGCACCACCACCCAATCCTGGAGGCTACTGGCTGGGCCATGGTTAGGGCAGCGGGTGACAGGGAGGTAGCAAGGAGTGGGTCCCCAAAACTAGTCTCCAGCACAAATAGGGCAGGGTGGGGCATGGCCCGCAGGTCACTGCATAGAGGGGTGTGGACACCAGTGGGAAGTGCGCCTACTGGCCCAGAGCCTGGGAGGGAGGGAAGGCAGGCAGCCCCAGCTCGTATGGGAGCAGCCACAATAGGATCTGCAGAATGGACTAGAAGCATACTAGTCGCATGCTAAGTTCCCCAAAAAGCTGACTGGAGGAGGCCTGTGGGAGGTGGGGGGAACCATGTGAGACCACCCAGCTTGGTCTCTCAGTACCTAAACCCTCCTGAATGCTCTGTAAATGTCCTGGACATGAGTAACCAAAGTTGTCTGTGTGGTTTCTTTGAGGAGCCTGGCCCACCTGCCATCTCAGCTTCTGACCTCCCCTCCCCCTCACCCCATGGAGGGTGGGACCTCACTCACCTGGGGCTGATCCGCTTGGCCACCACGATGATATCACTGACACTGGCTGAGGTCTTCATCTTGGCCCCGGAGCCCATTGTCATGGCAACAAGTTTTTCTGTCAGAGTGTGACAAATCTAACACAGAAGGGAGGAGAGAGGTGAGGAGGGGTGCCCCAGGCTCCCCCAAGAGCATCTGCCACCCCCACAAACAAATATGACCCCTACCTTGGATTCCATCTCATACCTCGGGGCCCTGTAACCTAGTGGGCAAGTTGAGGTCAGAAGCACACAGAAACGAGAGGAGGGAGAGACAGAAGCCGAGAACAAGGCCGGGTGAGGAGGGAGGGGTGGGAACCTCAGACCAGGGTCAGCGTTTCCATTTAGAGAAGTCGGAGCTGAAATAATCTGTCTAAGACAAATCATGTGTTCTAATTCCACCTTCTCATTTCGGGGGAAAAACCTATTTTCTCTCTCTATTCCATCACCTCACGGCTTAGTCTTCCAGAAGGCTAAACCTCTCCCACAGGGCACCCTCAGAAGCACCGCAGGACAAAGGGCAACTGTTCCCTTGAAGTACATCCACCAACAGAGGCACTGAGTTCCACAACTTTCTAGGGTGATACTCAGTACGTCTGTCAAGAGGACTCTGGTGGTGAAAGGGGCTTCAAAAAAAGCAGGGAATGGGGCACCTGGGTAGCTCAGTGGGTTAAAGCCTCTGCCTTCTGCTGGGGCCATGATCTTAGGGTCCTGGGATCAAGCCCTGCTTCAGGCTCTCTGCCCAGCGGGGAGCCTGCTTCCCCCCCTCTCCCTGCCTGCCTCTCTGCCTACTTGTGATCTCTGTCTGTTGAATAAATAAATAAAATCTTTAAAAAAAAAAAAAAAAGACAGTTTCTTGCTTAAAAAAAAAAAAAGGGCAGGGAAAAGGCAAGATGATGACATGAGGCCTTTATCATCACCCGTCAACAGTGCTGGCCACCCCAAGGTGGAAGGCCACCTCCCTTCCTCACCTCCTTGATGTACTTGTGTCCTTGGCAAATAGGTTCCATGACCTGTCTCATACTCGGAGCTGGAAAGGAGGGCAGAAAGGCCAAGGACCACCCAGGAGAGAGCCTCGGCCACAGGGACTGAAGGGCAGGCGGTCAAGCAAAAGAGACGTCCGATCCCAGGGCCGCTCTTTTGATGGGAGACTCTCAGGAGGGGCCATTGATTCCAGTCCAGGAGGCGTCCTTCCTGCTGCCTTATCCCCCGCCTCCAATACCTCCCATACCTGCCTTTACCCTCCCCCTCCAATAGGCAAGCCCAGAGACAAAACCCAGTCCCTCACCCATCCTAGCTGGGAGACAGGAGTGGAATACAGCGTTACTGCTCAAGTCATTAGCCCCATCTATCTGTAACCATATCCACACCCAGAGAGCTTCTTAGAATTAAGTAATCCTGGACTCTGTGACAATAATTTCCTACTAGGTACTCCTTTGTCCCCTAAGAGAGACAGCTAAAGAAGAGAAAAGATGAACGACTTTTTTAGCTTGCTTGCTTATTTCTTTATTTATTTTTAAGCCCAAAGCTGGGCTTGAACTCACAACTCTGAGATCAAGACCTGAGCTGAGATCAAGAGTCCGACGCTCAACCCACTGAGTCACCCAGGAACCCCAAAAGGCTTTTTCATATGTTGTACTGAGTGACACTGAAGAAACGATAAAGCTGTCTTTTTAGAAATGTTGAATAATTACTGGACAAGAAGATAAATGTGTAATCGGTTTTCCAAGTTACTGAGATGAAGAACACAACAATATCTGCCATTGGCCAAATATTTCACTATTATTATTATATCAGGCAAGAATTGAAAAACAAATGTTAAAGCTATAAAAATTACCCCAAACTACAAAACCTAGCCAAAATGCAGATTGGATGCAATTTTCCCCCCCAATCGCAGAGGTGACAAGAATGAGAAGGAACCCAATCTGCCTTCAGGTACTCGTGGTTTCGATTTTCCAACATTCGACAGACTACTGTCCGGGCCAGTGAGGAATGTTCTAGTAAGTGGATAAGTCCAGACATGGGACTCAACCTGCAAACGGCTGAGCTCTTTGTTAATGAAAGAAAGCGCCGGGGGAGGGGCTGGGGAGATCATTGCCCCGTGGCATCACTGTCTCAGGAGGACCAGGCAAAATAAAATCTTTGAAAGGGTCACAAGAGCACTAAAGTGGGGGTAGAAACAGTGGAAACTCCAAGTGTCAGGTCTGTTTTTAAAAAGCCTCTTGCACGGATTCAGCGCCCTACCTAGAAAGACCCATTTCAACAGTCCGAGCACCGCAGCGCTTTGATGACCACGCCCCCACGCCCCACCCCCACTTACATCGTGGGAAATTATAAGTATTACCTTCAAGATGGCAATGCAGTGGGACATGAGACCCCTGGGGAGACAAGAAGAATCTGTCAGTGCTTCTCTGTCGAGGTCCCCCTCGCTCCCACGACCAGCTCTGTCCCCCATCTAGCTCAGACCCTCCTAGACACCACCTAGAAATGCCTCCGGGTTCAACTGAACAAGTCCACCAGCGAAATAAGGAGACACCTTCTTTCCTTCCCTCCCCCCCCCCCCCCCCACGCAGCTGCCTCTTCCAGGTTGCGCTCACCTGTCAAGTCATTCTTAGAACTCTGAGCTTCTGACACTGCTCCCTCCAGCCCGTGTGTCCTTCCCCTTATCCTCAGCCTGGTGACCATCTCATCTTTCAAGATCCAGGTCAAAAGGCACCTAATTTGTGGTAGCCTTCATGAAAGCCTCCTCCATCTCCCCACCCCAGGCAGCTCTAGAGATTGCCATCGCTGTGTGCCCACGGCACCGCACGGAGACCCGCTCTCGCTTCAGAGATAGGGTGTTGTAGAATTCTGTCTCTCCCATCAGTTCAGTATCTGTAGTAACTGGCCCAGTGTCCTGCCCATAAGGCCCCCCTCACACCCGGCCAGTGAACGATAAGGGCTCGGAGCAGCATACACGTCTCAACAGGTAGTGGCTCCTGCTGGATGGAGGGGTCCCTGAGGGACCCTGAAGACAAAGGCTTCATCCCTGAAGACTGCGTGCAAACTTTACCCCAGGGGCCTTGGTGTTTAGGTGTACGAAATGGGGAGGGGAAGGGGCACAATCACTGTCATACCATAATCTGATCCCCACCCCCAACAAGAGCAGCAGGAGAGCACAGGGCTCCCAGACACCCAGCAGTGCTTGGCAAAGGAAGCCGGAAAGGAGCACCCGGAGACCCCGTGTGCCATCCTCAGGGGAGTGTAGCAAACAAAATGGTCCCTAAGGCCTTACGAGGCATCTTCAATCCAGTCTTCGTTCTCCAGAATGGCCTCGATGTGAGGGTTGGTAATGACCACATCGTCTAGCTCCAGCTCTGATGGCTCCGACTGTGTCTCCATGGCACCAATGAGGTCCACAATGGGCCTGGAAGGAAAAGCCCAGGAAAGTGGTTTCAGGATGGGTGGCCGTTGCTGACCCCTCCTCACCGAGACCCATGTATTCCCCAAGAGGATGTAGGAAGTTAGTAAGGATGATATTGACCTCGTGTCCCAGATCCAGGCCTAACCCTAGTGGGACTGCGGGTGCGGGCAGGACACATGGCTGGAGGCGGGTCGAGGAGGCAGGCCGGGGTGCAAAGAAGAAAAGTGAAGCAGAATGAGAGGAGCCACAAAGAGACGAGCAGAGCCACAGCCATAAATAGAGACGTCTTAGGTCTGCTCCTTCCACATAGAATAACACACTTTTGTAAAACTTATTTTCTCTTTGGGGAGCCCAGGGGGCTCAGTCGGTTATGCATCTGACTCTTGTCTCAGCTCAGATCTTGATCTTAAGACTGTGAGTTCAAGCCCTGTGTTGGCCCTCATGCCCAGCATGGAGCCTACTTAAGAAAAATAAATAACCAAACAAAGCAAAAAAACCCCTTATTTCCCCTTTAAGCCTACTTTATATGGAGAAGCTGACGTTCCTATTACACAAACCTATCTGGTCTGCAGAATCACTCTCAGGAAGGACTGGAGGATGGACGCTGGTCCGCCCGCATAACCCCAGCCCCTCCTCATTCTACAGGAGAAGTAACAACACCTACTTTACAATCAGGTTCTTGACAAACATAGCCTTCCGTTTGATAGCAGAGCTTTTCTGGGTCATATAAACAGGCATTTACAAATTATTCACCACTGGTCAGAGACACTGATAGGATTCAGTAGAGGGGTAAGAGAAACCAAGGGTTAGTTGCCAGGGTTCCTTAGGGGTCTATCAATTAAAATATCCCTAAACTGGGGTGCCTGGGTGGCTCAGTGGGTTAAAGCCTCTGCCTTCGGCTCAGGTCATGATCCCAGGGTCGATCCCAGGGTCCTGGGATCAAGCCCCACATCGGGCTCTCCGCTCAGCAGGGAGCCTGTTTCCCTTCCTCTCTCTCTGCCTGCCTCTCTGCCTACTTGTGATCTCTATCAAATAAATAAAATCTTTAAAAAAACAAAAACAAACAAACAAAAATCCCTAAACGGAAAATAGGATCTTGCTCATAAAATCTCTTGCACACAAAAGGCATCAGGAAAAAGCCTGTGCCAAGAAGGAGACAGTCCCATGCTGGGATTTCACAAAATCCAGTATCTTTCCACTTCTGTGTGTGGCTGGAGTGCAGGCATGGGATTTCTGTTCCTATGAGTTTGGCTGGAAAGACGTCGGGCTTATTCATAGGCCAAGTGAAGTGGCCAGTTCCAGAGAGGTGGCCACATCTTTTGCTAGGTGAACACGTTCAGGGAATTTCTCCTTTGTTCAGGGACATTGCTGAAGCTCTAAGTTCTCTCTTGGAAAGGAAGCCTTCAAGTACCATTTTAGAGACAAAAAACTGAGCTGGAGTTGCCCAATGCCAAACCTCTTGGGCCCCTCTCCTTTCCGGTTGCTGGAGCCCCTGGAGGAGCCCACCTCTCCTCCTTGCCCTCCCTGGGCGCACTCACTTGGAATCGTAGCACTGCAGCAGATCCCGAGGCCGGCAATACCGCTGCCTGCAAACCACCACCAATGCTGCAAACGAGGCCAGGAAGATGGTGGCCAGCACACCTATGGCAACAATCACCACAGTCTCCATGCTTCTGGGTGGCTCCCTCCGTCCCCGTCACATACCCAGCGTGGGCTCAATCTTAGAAGACATAAGGGCAGAGGAGGCCTTGGTAACATAGTAGCGAAAGAGAGTGGGGCAGTGGGGGGTCTTACCTGCTGGGGGGGGCACAGCAGAGAGCCATGTCCCCCCAAGTCACCTGCAGAGACCAAGTTACCTGCTGGGGGAGGGGGACACAGAGAGCCAAGTTCCCACTCCAGAGACCTGAGGGCTTAAACAGAATCGAGATGCATTTTATGTCCTGCCCCAAATTTGCCTTTTGTTTAATTAAGAGTTTGCCACCTGCTGGACCAGGATGGCCTTTTAAACCTGGACAGAGGGACACATTTTAATGAGCACTATTGTTTCACAGCTCCACGGAGTGCAGGAGAGAATATTCTCCCAAGAAGGGCAGGATGGCATTTACTGAGAATCTCCACCCTGCCAGACACTTTGTGTGTTAACCCTGAGGTAGGTATTAATATCCCCATTTTACAGTTGAGAAAACTGAGGTTCGGGGAAGTTAAGTAATTTGTCTAAGTTTCTGTAGTCAGAAAGTAGAAATCCATCCACCTCAATTGAGATGGGCATTCACCTCCCTTTCCCTTTCTAAGGAGGGAAGAAGATTCTAAAAATTCTGGAAAGGAATTTGACTGTCAGTTTCAGTGTTGGAAACTTAACAAATGGTGTTAAAGTGTTCTTTGCCTACTGCCTGTTTTCACTCAGGAGGTTCTACCACACCTATGTTAGACTCCCGCAGAGGAACAGGGCACCTAAGAAAAGTATATACTCATTGCAGGTTCCTACTTCTGTTTCTTTGAGCAAGTCTCTTCCCCTGTCTGGGCTTTAATTTTTCCACCTGCAAAAGAGGGTCTTTGATCTAGGAATCCAGGACGAAGGACTTATTCTACACTACATGTCTCCGAGGATCCAAATGTTCCCAACTGTAATTCAATAAGCATTTATTGGTCATCTGCTAGGCACCGAGCACTAGGCAGGATTCTGAAGACTGCAGATAAATCAGACATGGATCCCAAACCCTGAGGAGGGAGAAAGAGGAAGACAGGCAGACAAATGTTTGCTGCTTGCTTGTCAACCTCTTCTCTGGCTCCTCAACTCCCTGTGTCTATGCTACATGGCAGGGTACACAGACTAGAGACAACCGTGCTTGCAACTGTGCTTGCAGGCTAACTGCCTGCTTTGCAGGGCAGATGACATCTGATCTGGGTTTTGAAGGATGAGTAGGAGTTTGCTGGGTGGACAGCAAGCCAACGTGGTTGGCTCAAAGTGCCCAGGAGGCCTTTCTCATAGGTTCCACAGAGCAGCTGCTCTACCATCTCAAACTCACTTGCTCAGGGGGGTGAGAAGGTTAGGGTCTGTCTCTTTCATTTCTGCATCTCCCCTGGGGGCTGGAGGAGGCAGGAGGTAATTCTCAGGGTCTGCTCAAGTTCTCCAGATGTGTGTCTCTACACCTTCCCTCCTAAAGGGCTACCTCCTTTAGGCCTTTTTCTTTCCTTTTCTCATTTCTGTGTCTCTGTCTCCGTATCTCTCCATTTTCCCCTCTAGACATGTTACCCCTTCCCCAGTCTTCCCTTTCCCCTCCCCCAGCGCCACGGGCCTCCAAAACCACCCGCTTTGTCTCCTCTTCCTGCAGACCGCTCCAGTGTGTTTCTCTGAAGCGGAGGAGATCTCTGAGTTTTCGCTGCCTTACTCAGTGATTTGTCAGTATGAGTCTTTGTGTGTTTTTTCTTCTTTTGTGTGTGTTTCAGGATGAGTTTTTGTCTCTTCTTTGTATAAGCTTGGGTAGGTCTCATTTCTTGAAGTGTGTGTGTGTGTGTGTGTGTGTGTGTGTCCCACCCCTTCTCCGCCATAGAATTCGAAATCCACCAGGATGTGCGTGTGCGTGTGTCCCACCTCCTTCTCCTCCATGGAGTTCTAAATCTACCCGGATAAAATAGCCCCAAGCCCCTGCCACCCAGAACAGCCGCCCCGACACCCAGATCGGAGGAAGGGACCCCCCACCGGGCCCGATGCTGGGCTCGCAGGGCTCCCACGCGCGCAGCTGCAACTTTGCCCAACTTTCGCGCGGCCGGGCTGCGCCGCACGGGCTCCGCGGCCGCAACAAAGGGGCGGCCGCCCTCCCCCCCGACTTCCCAGTCTTCAGCCCCGATCTCCGGCTCCCCCGCCCCCGACGCGCCTGGCACCCCGACTCCCGCGGTACCCGGACGCGGCGAGGCCCACCCACCTCAGGCCGCAGCCGCAGGACGCATTCGGGGGCGCTCCGGCCGCCGGGCCCCCGCCGATAGCAAAGTCCGGGCGCGGGACTCGCGGGCGGCTCCTGCGAGCGGGGCATGCCGGGAAGGAGCTGGGCTGTCCGAAGGAATCAAGATAAAGTCCCCCGGCGCCAAACCCCCAGGTGGGGGCTGGGGGCTCATCCAAATCCCCCGCTACCAGGCACCGCCGTCCCCGCCGGGATCGGGGCGGGCCGGGGGTTGGGGCGGAGGGAGGCCTGGCAGAGGGGAGGCCCTCCCTTAGCCCCCCAGCAGGCGCTCCTCGAGCCCCCTGCCCCGGAAGCCAAGCCCGGCAGAAGGAGGCCTCCCGGGTCCTTGCCACCCCACACCCCTGCGAGCTGGCCGTCCGGTGGGGGCTGCAGAGACTGAGCCCATTCCACAGTGGGCTGGCCGGGCAGCCAGTCCTCTCTTACATGCTGTGGCTTCAATCCTAGCTCTGTCACGCACTAGCTGTGGACCGCTTATTTCACTGTCCTTGGTTTCCTCATCTGTAAAGTGGGACCGCTACTTGTAGCCATGCTCAGAGCTGCCTGACCCCGGGCAGAACGCTGGACAGCCTCACGCACGCGCACTGGGCACACAAGCAGGCCCACCCCAAACAGTTGCTGTGCCAGGGACAAGCATAGAAATACAGGACTCTGGCTGGCTGGCCTGCTCCTTCGCTTTGCACTTGCCTCTAGGGACCCAGGGAACTGCCGTTAATTACTTCACAGCTCCCACTCTGCAAACAGCCATCCCTTGGCCATCGCTCTGGGGTACAGATGCCCACACCAAGAGGAACAAGAAGCTTCGAAGGCTGGAGGCTCTGGAAATAGGCTTGGGCTTTGGGGGTAGACCCTTTTTCCCAGAGTCCAGTGAGCCAGGTGCATGGTTTAGAAGAGACAGGACGGCAGTGGAGTCAATTAAAGCCTGGGGCTTAAGGCAGAGACCCAGTCAACCAATCCAAGGTAAGTTCTGGTGACAAGTATCAAAGGGGGCGCACCAGGTCCTGAGCAACTCTATGCTAAGCCACTTGCAGCCCACAGAGGTGTTTTGGGTTTTGTTCTTGTTCTTGTTGATTTTCCCTGACTTACAGTTTAAAAAAAAAAAAATTAAACTAGTTGCCCACATTTTTAAAAAATCAAGAGTTTCACTTGCACCTACAGATTCCCAGCGTCTCTCGGTAATTCATAAGCTTTCTCAAAATGCAGCCCACATTCATCTGGGAGTAACAGTAAGTAGGAGAGGGGCGGCTGCTGTCCCCAGGCCTGCTCTCCCAGCGCACTACCATCCCACTGCATACAATGCCTGCTCGGGCATACCCCAGTTTTGTTGAGAGCCCGGCTGAGTGAGCAGCAGTGGTTTCTCACTACTGGCACTTAGGGACCGGAAGGCTGAGGGATGATTTTACTACCCTCTAAAGTGCTTTCATGGAGAAGCTATGGCAGGGAGCAAGCATTCCTGTCCCTTTCCTGAGTCCTTCTAGCTGGACTAAGAATCAAATTGACATAAAACCTTAACACGAGAAAATCAAATTTAATCGCATACATACAGGGAATCCACACAGTCATGGAAATTCCCAAGACATTCTGGCAAAATGAAATATATGTCCTTCCGAACTAAGGAGAAGGGGCTAGAGGTCTGGAACTTAAGAAGAAAGAAATGTAATTCACAGGGCAATCAGAAGAGGAGATGTTTGGTGACCAGATGTTTGCCCGGCCACGCAGATCGATCATTCAGATAAAATTTATCTTTGAGGAGTGCCTGGGTGGTGCAGTTAAGTGTCCGACTCTTGGTTTTGGGTCAGGTCATGATCTCAGAGTGTGGGATGGAGCCCGGGGTCAGGTTCTACACTCACCGTGGAGTCTGCTTGAGATTTTCCCTCCCTCTCCCTCTGTCCACCCCCTCCTACTCCTGACTCATTCTCTCTCTCTCTGTCTCTCTCTCAATCCCCCTCTAAAATAAATAAATGTATCTTTTTTTTTAAAGATTTTATCCATTTATTTGATACTCAGAGATCACAAGTAGACAGAGAGGCAGGCAGAGAGAGAGGAGGAAGCAGGTTCCCCGCTGAGCAGAGAGCGCGATGCGGGGCTCCATCCCAGGACCCTGAGATCATGACCTGAGCCGAAGGCAGAGGCTTTAACCCACTGAGCCACTCAGGCGCCCCATAAATGTATCCTTTATTTTTTAAAAGATTTTATTTATTTATTTGACAGACAGAGATCACAAGTAGGCAGAGAGGCAGACAGAGAGAGAGGAAGGGAAGCAGGTTCCCTGCCGAGCAGAGAGCCTGATGTGGGGCTCAAACCCAGGACCCCAGGATCATGACCCGAGCCGAAGGAAGAGGCTTTTAACCCACTGAGCCATCCAGGCACCCAATAAATGCATCTTTTAAAAAACTGTCTGTACTAACAACCTGATTCTGGAGAGACCTTCCGATTTAGATTCTTCTGTGTAGTTAAGAGAGGGGCAAAGGTTTCTCTTGAGACCACAGGGTCTCAGTTGTCTTTAGCTCAAAATAATGCAAATGCCAAAGTGGCACATTGTGGGGGGAATCTCAAACCCCTTCAGCTCAATCTGTTTAAGGAAAGTGGGCTTACAGCAAAGCAGCAAGCATCAGTATGGGTAACTGGGGACAGTAAGTGTTTCCATTTTCTTGAAAATACTCTGAGAAGAATGGAGTGCTATTTTTGTCTTGGGTGATTCAGACATATGGTGGCCTTGAGGTAAAGAAGCTAAACCACATGATAAAGAAGATGTGAGCTAAAGATAGATATAGACAGATATAGATATAGACAGATACAGATATATATGTGTATATATATAATGGAATATGACTCAGCTGTAAAAAGGAATGAAATCTTGCCATTTGCAACAACATGGAGGACATAATGCTAAGTGAAGTAGTCAGAGAGAGAGACGAATATATGATTTCGCACACAGGTGGAATTTAAGCAACAACAAAAATGAACAAAGAAATAAAAGAGACCATAAAACAGACTTTTTAAAAAAAAGATTTTATTTATTTATTTGACACACACACAGAGAGAGTACAAGCAGGGGAGTGGCAGGGAGAGGGAGAAGCAGGCTCCCGTAGAGCAGGAAGCCTGACATGGGGCTTGATCCCAGGACTGTGGGATCACTACCTGAGCCAAAGGCAGATGTTTAACCAACTGAGCCACCCAGACGCCCCCACAAAACAGACTCTTAAATATAGAGAACAAACTGACAGTTACCAGAGGGGAGTGTGGGGTGACCCGACCAGGTGGAGGAGGCTGTGCAGGAATCTGAGGCAGAACAAAGGAGACAGCAGTTTATTGAAAACACACAAGGGAGCGGAACAGGACGGTCTGCCAGGGGGCAGCACTGGAGGCTGAAGCTAAGGGGGAATGTGAGGAGGTATGGGAACGAATGGTATTTTCCTTTTCTGGTACCTGTGTGCAGGTGTAAGTAGCCCATTGGTCAGCTGGGGCTTGTGGCTATTTTTTTTTTTAATTTATCCATTTATTTGAGGGAGGGAGGCAGAGGGAGAGAATCTTTAAGCAGACTCTCCGCTGAGCATGGAGCCCAACTTGAGGCTCTATCCCATGACCCTGAGATCATGACCTGAGCCAAAACTGGGAGTGGAACGCTTACCCCACTGAGCCACCCAGGCGTCCAGGTCTATGGCTATTCTGAGGTGAGTCCCCTGATGGGCCTGTCTGTGCTCAGCCCAGAGGTCACTGCGGCCCTTCTACCTCACTCGGCTTCCACTGCTCACATCAGTTGCCTAAAAGCAGCTTCTGAAGGGAGTTGGGTGGGGCCCGTGGGTGAAATAGGTGGCGGGGATTAAGATTATGCTTATCGTGATGAGCACTGAGTACCATATGGAATCGTTGATTCACTGTATTGTACACCTGGAATATAACATTGTATGTTTCTTATATTGGAATTTAAAAAGAAGAAAGAGAAGGAGGGGGGATGGGAAGGGGAGGAGGGGGAGGAGGAAGAGAAGAAAAGGTGGTGATGATGGTGGTGGTGTGGAGGAGGAGGAGGAGGAAGGGGGAGGGGGAGGAGGAGAAGAAGAAGAAAAGAAGGCGGAAAAAAGAAGCAAAACCACATGATCTCTTGGGCCTCTTTTGGGTGTCAGCAAGAAAGAAATATTCCTCTGTTCAGAATTCTTCTAGCTGGACTAAGATTTCAATTTACATAAGACCAATTAACAGGAGAAAGTCGAATTTGCTTTCCTGTGTCTGGGGAATCCACACAGACATGAAGTTCCAAAGACAGGTAACCCAATGAGCAGGTGTCATTTTCATGTGTACGTCTTCCATGAGAAGGATCGGGGTCTGAGGAAGGCCATGTGCCTGAAAGTGAGAAGAGACGCTTGGAACACAGAAATCACCCTGTTATGCACACCAGTTTTTTAGGTAAAAACCAATCTCTTTCATAGCTCTCTCTTCCTGGTACAGGCTCTCCTTTCCGATATAAATTTAGATGGTTGAGGGGGAGGTAAAGAAGTTTTCCTGAATCTGCTGGGTTTGGATTGCTTTTAACTCGAAATAATCTTCATGCCAAAGTGGCCCATCTCGGGGTAGCCTGCTCTGGGCCGCAACACAGGTCTTAGGATTTTATGACTCTTGTAGGAGAAATATAAAAGAAAATGTCAACCTTGGGGAGTTTATAACACAAGTGGGAAAGACCCAATGGGAGCAGAAATTGTCATTCCAAAATATGCCTCTTTGGCGTAGGGATTAATTTAGGCTGCTTATGTTTAAGAAATAGCAGACACAGGAGATGTTCTGAAAACTAACTAGAAATTACCCTTTTATAAAAGAAACATACAATTGTAAGGGAAATCTCCATTTGTTTTGGGGTTGTTTGTTGTTTTATTTTTTGATTACGGACAATATATTTTACTGATGGTACATAATAAAGTAGGGTTCCCCAAGCCCCTCCCCTTCTTCTAGGGGTCTGGGTTGGAAACTGTATAGAGGTCAGGAGGTTCTCAGTGTGTCAGGGGATGAGTTGGGGCAAGAACTCCCCAGCAGCTGAGGGTCTCTCTCTTCCTCTTGCTCTTCCTGGAGCTGGTGGTCCAAGGGGCTCTTACTCCTCGGAGGCCATGTGGACCACAAGGTCCACCACCTGGTTGCTGTAGCCAAATTCTTTGTCATACCATACCATGAAATGAGCTTGACACAGTGGTCACTGAGGACAGTGCCAGCCCCAGCATTGAAGGTGGAAGAGTGGGTGTCACTGTTAAAGTCACAGGAGACAACCTATTCTCACTGTAGCCTAGAATGCCCTTGAGGGAGCCCTCTGATGCTGGCTTCACCCTCGTATTTTCAGCTTTCTCCAGGCAGCAGGTCAGATCCACGATTGACACATTGTGGCTGGGGACATGGAAGTCCATGCCAGTGAACTTTCCATTTAGCTCACTAGGATAGGTAAGGGATGACATTACCTACAACATTACCTACAACTTTGGTGGCACCAGTAGAAGCAGGAATGATATTCTGACAGATCGTTGGACATCATGCCACAGCTTCCCAGAGGAGCCATCCGTGGTCTTCTGTGTGGCAGTGATGGCAAAGAATGTGGTCAAGGACTGTTGTCAGGGATGACCTTGGCCAGAGGGGCCAAGCAGTTGGCGGTGCAGGAGGCATTGCTGACAATCTTGGGGGCGTGGTCATACTTCTCATGGCTCATCCCCATCAGAGACAAGGGGACAAGGGACATCAGCAGACGAAGCAGAAATGATGAACCTTTTGGCCCCACCCTTCAAGTGAGCCCCAGACTTCTCCATGGTGGTGAAGACCCCCAGTGGACTCCACAACATACTCAGCACCAGTATCACCCCATTTGATGTTGACAGGCTCTGGCTCCTGGAAGATGAAGATGGACTTTCTGTTGGTAAGTGTCCTGTTCTCAGCCTTGACTATGCCATTGAATTTGCCATGGATGGGATCATACTGGAACATGTAGATTATGTAGTAATGAGATTATATAGCGACAATATCCACTTTGTCAGAGTTGGGTGCCTGGGTGGCTCAGTCAGTTAAGTGTCCAACTCTTGATCTCAGCTCAGGGTTGAGAGTAAGCCCCACATTGGGCTCCATGCCCAACTTAAAAAACAAACAAAACAACAACAACAACAAAAACTAGGGGTACCTAGGTGACTCAGATGGTTGGATGTCTGCCTTCAGCTCAGGTCATGATTTCCAGGTGCTGGGACAGAGCCCCACATCAGGCTCCCTGCTAGCTCAGCAGGGAGCCTGTTCTCCCTCTCCCCTTGCTTGTGTGTTCTCTCTGTCTCTCTCTCAAATGAATAAATAAAATCTTTAAAAAATTGTTTTTAAAATCCATTTTGCCAGAGTCAAAAGTAGCCCTGGTGACCAGGCACCCAATATGACCAAATCTGTTTACTCTAACCTTTACCATCTTGTCTCTGGGACATGGCTGTCACTGCTTTCAGTCAAATGGGGAGGAACAGAGAGCCAGGAAATCTCCATTTATAAGGGTGTTCTCTCTGTCCCAGGAAGAGAAGAGGATTCTAAATCTATAAAAAATTCTTATCACCAGCTTAAATTTGCATAATATACCCTTGTTTACTGTGCTTTTATAGGTAACCTCCCATAAGTGGTCTGGCTCCTGCCCATTCCAACACATTTCTTTTGTATTTTTTTAAATATTTTATTATTTATTTGAGAGAGAGAGAAGCAGGGAGAGGAGGTGGGTAGAGGGACAAGCAGACTCCCTGCTGATTAGAGAGCCTGATGCCCAGGATCCTGAGACCATGACCTAAGCAGAAGTCAGAGCCTTTAACCAGTTGAGCCACCCAGGCACTCCTCATTTCTTTGGTCTTTAGCTGGAGGTGATATTTAAGGGGGTGGCTTGGGAGTTATTCAGTTTTCCTGGGTGTCTCTTATGTGTACAGGAGGTATGTACGTTGTTAAACTTCTGTTTGTTTTTCTCCTATTAATCTTTTTATTACATAGGGGTCTCAAGCAAGAATCTAGAAGGGTAGAGGAAAAATTATTTTTCCTCCCTTATAAGACCAAAACAAAAAATGGCATGAATGTCCCCCATTAACCACCCACTACTCAGTTGCTGGGAAGACAGGATAGTACTAATGCTGTGCCTTTACTAGTCCCCTCTCTCCCATCATTCTGGAAACTCCTGCTGTCCCAGTGCCCCTTGAAGTCTCCCTGGACTGATCTGAGATAAACACTCAGTGTTCTTACTTGCAAGCAATCGAAACTGATTATCCCATGTAGAAAGGAGACTTGTTGAAATGATAGGAGGTGCCCATAGAATCAGCAGGAAACAAAAGACCCAGATTAGGAAATGGGCAGGTACCACAGGGGCTCCAGGGGCTGGGTGCAATGACCCTGAAATAATTGTGACCCTCCCTTCAACTTTACCTTTCTTTCCATATTCAAAGTTGTGAGCAGGAATTCACCCCATCTGTCTCCTGGGTGGGAGGTGAGGCATGGGCAGTACCCTTCCTTCTGGTACATCTGCATGCAGGGGGGTTTCCCCAGCAAAGGTAAGAGAGAAGGTTACTGGACTGCTCCTCGAAATTCAAGCACCCTATACAGATTAACAGGGCAAAAAATAAAATTTCATTTCATATTTAGGGGAAGTCCACATAGATATGAAAATTCCAAAGACAGTCAAGCAAATCGAGGTATACACCTCTTTCTGAACTGAGGAGGAGGGGGTAGGAGTCTAGAACTTTACAGGGAAAGAATGAAATTCTTTCATACATGTTTGGTAAACAAATGTTTGGGCAATTCAGAAACAGTGGGACATGGAGGACTTTGATCAAACAGAGCTTGCCAGGCTCCTCCCTGTCTACTATACCCAATTCATAATGCAGCTAACTATGTTGATAGCTCTCTTCTTGGTACATCCTTTATCTAAATTCATTTTAGGCAGTTGAGGGAAAATAAAGAGATTTCCTGAATCTGCTGGGCCTTGAAGTCAAGCCCAGTATCTGGTGACAGAACGTGGGGAGGAGCCCAGCTTTTCCTCTAGACTAAACCAAATCCCAGCGACGGGAGGAGGAGGCTAGGCAAAGCCGGAGACATCAGGACCCTCTCAGATTCCCTGAGCACAGTCAACTCCCAGAGGGCAGCGGACAGACTGGAACCCCGCTCAGCTCTTGTGGCAGTTGGGTTGACAATTCCCCAGGACAACCGTATCCTGGAAGAGGCTTGTGTCACTAGCCAGCGTTTGTCCAAACCCTAATGGGGTTTGGGGAATACCCAAACCTATCTTAGGATGCTTGCCCTGAATCCCCTGGGTCGCAGGAACCTAGCAGAGAAGCCCTGGTCTGAGCCAAGAGCCCCCGATCGCCCTCAGTGCCCAGGCAACCCACCTCCGCAGCAGCCTCTCCATCCCCATCCTCCATTCACTCTTCTACCTGCTTAAATCTGCTTGATGCCTGCCTTGCTCCAGAGAGTTGACTTCTCAAGGTCATGGTGACCTCCAGGACTCCAAATGCAGTGAAAGTCCGTGTCTCCTTTTAACACTCTCCTCAGGAGGGTTCACAGCAGCCTAGACCACTCTCTTCTTGGCTTCCTAGCACCACCCTCTTCTGATTTCTCAGATTTCTCCTCCTTGGTGTGTCTGTTCTCCACCATTTGATTCTAAATACTAGGATTTCTTTAACCTTGGTTCTGAAGTCTCCTGTCTCCCAAATCACCCCATCTTCCTAGGGGATCATACCCATCCCTGCTGATTTATACACATCACGTTTTATGCTAATGATGCCCAAATCTGTATCTCTGGCCCAGTCCTTTCTATTGGGCATCCGTTGGCAGGTTTCCCTAGTATTGAAAACTGAACTTGTCCAGAATGGAATTCTCAAGGGTCCCCTCTCCCAAACACCTGTCCTCCTTCCTCTAGGCTTCTCCATCTCTGCAGCTGGCACCACTGTCCACCACACCACACTGCTCAAGCCCCAACCCGAGGAAGCATCACCATTTCCTCACTACTCACATCCTTCCTGTTAGCAAATTGTATTGATTCTATCTCAGATTCATTTCAGATCTCTTCACTTCTCCCCATCTTGACGACCACCCACACTCGTGCGGGCCATCGTCATCTCTCTACTAAACCCATACAAAGTATTTCTAACTGATCTTCCTTCCTATTGGCACACACTCCAATCTATTCTTGACTTCGTAGCCGCAGTGATGGATATGTTCTGTAACTTAACCTGGGCATATAGATGTAAAACTCTGAGGGGTGTTCAGATTTGTACACTTTACTGGGGTATAAACCTCAACAACAAAAACAAAAAAGTGAACAAGACATCAGTTCCCCAGTTAAAACCCTTCAGTGGCTTCACACGATCTTTGGAATAAAGTCAACCCTGAGGGACTTGGCTCCAGCTTTTCCCCACCAACCTTATCTCCTACTGTACATCTCCCTTGCTTGCTAGAAAACCTAGCTACCTTGGCTTTCATTAATTTTCTTTAACAAGCTAAAGCTTTCCTGCCTGCCTCAGGACCTTTGCTCAGGCTGTTCCCTCCGCCCAGAATCCTTCACCATGCTTAGCACCTTTCTTCCCTCACATCACCTATCCATGTTTACCCAGATCACCACATCTAAAGTGTATCAGCCCATTTATTCTTCCTGCTCCTACAGTATTGTATCTTTAAAATGCTACTATTTTTATAACACTACAATGTTTTTCCATACTTGGGACTAGCATCTACATTTGACAGACCCTCATTACACCCATCCTGTTACGCTAAGTGCTATATAGATAACCAATACCATGAGGCTTCTACTCAAAGAACAACAACAACAATCCCTCTTTTTTTGTTCTTTTAAATCTGTAGAGATGCTTTAAAAAAAAAAAAAAGTCATCAGTTCATTCTAGGGCAGCAACCTCCACTGTGGCACTCAAGATGGCAGAGACGAGAGATCGTGAGTACACGGCGTGATGGGGTAAATGGTGTCCTCCAGAAAGATGATAGGCAAGTTCAAGTGGGAGAAGCAGGCCTCAGAAAAATTTAAAGCCATAAACAACAAGCATAACACTCATAGCACAAGAGAAAATGCCTTTCTTTCCTTATTTATTATTTATTTATTTTACAAATTAAGTCAGAGGCTAAAAACACAGGACTCAGAGACCAGGTGTGTAGCACCAAGACTCCTGTTGTTAACGGGTATCTATCAGATACCTTGTTTTCCGACTCGGTCCTCTGAACCCTCGGATTATTTTTGACAAATGCAAGCATTCCAACAGCAGAGCCATTCAGAAAACTTCATTTATACAAAAGCTCTCCCAAGAGGATCTCTGCGTAACTGCTCCAAGGATCTCTCTGCTGGTGATGGCTCTTCTGTGGTTGGAGAAGGACAGTCTGACGGCCTCCAGGCTAACCTGTTCCAGCAGCCAGTCCTCCAGACAGCCCAGCGCATCCAAGATCCAGGAGTATCCGCTGAAGTCTGGGTGAGTCTGGGACAGAATTGGCACAAGTGTAAGACAGAGAAGTGAAGGCTTCCCAAAGTAAGCAATTTATGGTCTAACCCAGCACCCATGCCTTTCATGGATTGGGTGCATTTGTGGAGCCACATGACCCCCCCCCCCCAGAGGTACAATGGTAGGAACACGGTGAAAGAAATTAGGCCCTTGTACCTATCAACTGTCTGAGGAAGACCAGGAAGGGGGGAATTCAGAGTTGGTGAGAAAGATCGCCCTTATCTGTAGAATACGGTATAACTCAGGTCACTTAAATTTTGTGCCTCGATTTTTCCCAACAGAAGCAGAGTTAACATCCAAGACCTTTGGAAGATGGAAATATAATTTTAGAGTAGACGTGCACACTCGAAACCTCACATTAGTGAACATTTTGTTTTAACACTTCTCAATTTGCCACCTTACATCCTGGCAACAACATGACCTCCAGCCACATTGGGAAAATTCACTCTTCCTCGGATACACCACTATCATTCCCAATCTCCACACCACTGTTGATCTGTTGCCCCCACCTACCACGCCTGCACCCAACGTTACCTTCCAAATCCTATCCACCCTTGAAGGCTCTTCCCCAGGTGCCCTCTCTGGCTTATCTGTGTTCCCCACAATCTCCCACTGAGGACCAAAGTTCTTTGCGTTCTCAGAACCTGTATCACACGCTGTCTTAGGTCATTAACAACCTCATCTAAAGTTAGAGAGGAACCTGGAATGGTCAGAAGAACAGTGCCCTGAGAATCACCCACCCAGGGTTCTAATCCTAGCTCAGTGCAGGTATGAGAGGTCATGTAAGCAAGTAATAATCTCACACTGGACCTCAGTTTCGCTTTTGTAAAAGGAAAAGCTCGAAGCAGGATTTGAAAAGTTCCTCCTGGCTCTAATCATTTCGGAGTATTTCCCCAGTGCCCCCATCCCGCAGGACTGTGAACCCCTTTAGGATAGAGACCGCATTGTTTTCATCTGAGCTCCCCCGGCACACCTGGCTTGCACTGAGACACCTGATACTTTTATTTTATCCAGCCAGGATCTTGTTTTATCCTCACAGCACCACGAGGGGCTGACCCAAGGCACAGCTCTGACCCTTGGGAGGCTTACTGAAGCAGAGTGGCCTGCCAGACCCGTGCAGTAAAGGACTAGTCAAAGACAGACTAATGCTTAGAGGACGAAGTGAAGTCCAAGTACTCCCACAGAGAACCCTTCCAGAAGATGCAGGCTCTCCAGCAGTGGTTCTCCACTGGGGGCAAGGTCTCTGGACGTTTTCTGCTGGGAGGGAGGTGGCTATGGGCACCCATGAGATAGAGACCAGAGATGCTGCCTTTCATCCCATGATCTTAGGACAGCCCCCCAACAAAGAATAACGCAGCCCCAAAATGTCAATAGCGCTGTGGTTGAGAAACCCTGCTCTAGACCACATGCCTTCTTTCCTTTCTCGGGTTTTTCCTTCATCCCATTTTCCCCTTCTTCTCACGGGATAAGCAACAGATTCCAAATGATAGCACTGGCGTACAATGGGGTGAGGGGGTTGGTACAGTCACACATGAGCACTCAGCCTTGCTTTGCTGTCATGAAGGAAAGCCAAGGTCAAGCCTTAGCCCATCTGTTGTAAAATCTCCTTATTGTCTTCCCCATAGCTTCTTTTGAAGAGGAAGACTTTTCTGAGTTTGTTCTCTGCAGTAGTAGGCTACAGAGGGAGGCTGGGTGGGTGGGGGAAGGAATGAAAGCCTACGAGTTTTAGGTACATTCTAAGGACAGAGCACCCTTTGGTGAAAACCTGATCTACGTCACTCTTCAATGATTAGACAGGCTAGGTGGTGGGTCCCCGCTCAAGAAAAGGGCATTTAAGAATCCATTTCTAGATTGCCTGTCAGCAGATAGAAGAGAGACATTAGAAGCTCAGGTGTTCAGAGTTGCTGCCAACAGAAAGCAAGCCAAGCGGGAAAAGATAGCAACCACAAGCAGATCTGGTTTATAGAAGCTGGGGAGCACACAACTCTTCTGGAACTCGATGTGTGAAGAAGCGCTCGTGTAGTCAAAAAAACACACCCAGGGCCTCGAACATGATAACCGGTCTCGGCCATTCTACGTTTCCACAAAGAGAGCCCCAGCTCACCTGCTTTAGGATTTTCCCCATGTAACTAATATAGGCCTCCTTCTTCTTTGTCTTCTGCCTCAAGGCTGAGTTGGCCCACTCGTACTTCTCTTTGGTTGGGATATAAAGCATTGCTCTCTTCTTAGGGAATCTCGGGCCAGGTAAGCAAGGGTAGTACATGGGGAAGGCTAATTCCTTGCACTTCTAGGGTACAGCACTGGCTGTAGGCAAGCGAACAACCACCTCCCAACCTGCCCAGAAGAGGTTTTATAGGGAGAGCTGGAAGGCACTCTTTCCTAATAAAATCAGTGATTAGTGAGTGCACCTGCCGGAGATAAATACTCTCCAGAATACTTAAGAAATAATAGGTGTAGAGTCTAAAGCAGGCTTATGGTACATTCTGGAAAGGGGCTTGAGGTGGGAAACTCAAAATGTTAAGCTTTCCTCTGCTCGAGCCCATGCAATAGAGAGGATGACCACTTTGATGTAATGGTCACTGATTTACCCGGCAACACTGATAATCAGAAGCTATTCCTTTTAAACGTGTGGAGTAACTCCAGGTGTTCTTATTAGAGTGGTTCTTAGCTACAAAATTGCAATTCGAAAGGATTGGGAGCAAAATCCAGGAAGTCGATTTTTCGCTAAAGCAGCACTGGGCAATCTATGGACCAGCCAGATTTAGGACTCACTGGTCTATAAAACCTTTCTGAAGCAACGGCACGGGACCAGGGTTTGGGGCGGAAGGAGAAGCTCTGCACGGATCTGCTGTGGGTATCTGCATTTGCGCCAGGAGGACCCCCTGGAGTATGCCACGGCAGCTGGGAATTCAGGTGACGAAGCAGGACTAGGGACCCCAGGACGTAAGAGTGAAGATTGAGACACGGTAGACGGAGAGGTCATGAACTCCTTGCAGTTAGCATTATCAGCTCAGCTACAAGGAAGTGACCATCCTGACACGGACCAACAGATAAGAGGACACCAGAGAGCCATGGTGTCCAAGGAAGAAAAGAACCAGATGACAAGAGACACCCTCTCCTGTCTCAGGGATAGGCTGCACTAAAGGCCCAGTCCCGGGGACTGATGGCTTCCAATAAGACTGTCAGCTCCCAGTTGTGGAGCCTGATGTCCCAGCCCCCATACGAAGTGCGGATGTCCTTTACTCCCCATAATTCTCACGGCAACTTTAGGAGGCAGGGTATTAGTATACTCTCACTTTACAGACAAGGAAACTAAGTCTCAGCGGGCTCAAGTGCCTTGCCCAGGGTCACATGCAGTGCACGGGGCGGGGGGTGAGGGGGTGGGACAGAACCAGCCTCTGAGCCTCTGCTTCTAACCCCATGCTCCACCACCTTCCAAACCCAAACACCAGAGCCCTCCAATCTTTGTAGTTACACAGGTGTGCTCGGCACAGCTGCCGTGTGCCTTCCTTCATTGATGGAGCACTTGGGACACAGTCGATCCCTAGTGCAGGTTCAATTCCCCTGAATGGTTCTTTGCTAACAACAACAGAACTGCACCCAACACTTCTGTGAAAGGAAAAAGCGGTTCCCCATCACCCACCTGGCTGTCAAGGCATGTCCCACCCACCCCCCCACAACTCTACTCTCTTTTACTGGCTTCATCTCTCATGATCTCTCGAGTTCAAAAGGCAATGTATGCACAAGAGTGTATATTATATGATAAAATGAACTAGAAGTTTTGTTTTAGGTTTAAAGGTCTTATTTATTTATTTGAGAGAGAGAGAGACCGCAAGCAGAGGTAGGGAGCAGAGGGAGAGTGAGAAGCAGACTCCCCGCTAAGCAGGGAGCCTGATGTGGGACTCGATCCCAGGACTCTGGGATCATGACCTGAGCTGAAGGCAGCCGCTTAACCGACTGAGCCACCCACCCAGGCACCCCTGAACTGGAAGTTGTAATGCAACGAAGTAAATATAAACAGGCAAAAATCACTCTCAGTGGGATGGCACTTTTCACTGGTCACTCAGGGCCAGCGGGGATCCAAAGCAGCACTATGACATCCAGAAGATGCTGGAGAGCACAGGTAAAGGGTGAGAACAGAGGTGGTGTTGCTGTGGGAGTGTAGCATGGAAGTCGTGAGCAGACGGCGCTCACTCATGCAAAAATAGCAAATTTTCAGCGGCTGGGGGCCTCAGTTTGTTGTCTGCCTTTGGCTCAGGTCATGATCCCAAGGTCCTGAGATGGAGCCCTGAATCGGGCTCCTTGTTCAGTGGAGTCTGTTTCTCCCTCCGCCCCTCCCCCACGCTCGTGAACTCTCTCTCTCTCTTTCTCAAATAAGTAAATGAAACTTTTAAAGAAATAGCAAAGTTTGGTCCCCTACTAAGGGCAAGGCCCATGGCTATGCATAGACATGGTGATAAATTACTGAGAGGAATCCCAAAACTGACATAGGAGAAAGTTATGGAGCCACACCAGCATCTATTAGAAATCTCAGTCAGCTAAAAAAGACATGCAGTGAATCACCTGTTAATAAGTTCCCTATCCTGATGATAAAAGAAGCAGTTACACTAACAGCAATGCTAACTTTTATTTATCAAAAGCTCAGTACTTGCCTTGAATTATATAAAGCACTACATAGACATTTTGTTTCATGGTTTTAATACACAGAGATGAAAGCTATCATCTCTTTAAAAAAGATGAAAGGGGTGCCTGGGTGGCTCAGTTGGTTAAGCATCTGCCTTTAGCTCAGGTCATGATCCTGGTCAAGGTCCTGGGATCGAGCCCTGCCTTGGGCTCTCTGCTCAGCAGGGAGCCTGCTTCCCCCTCTGCTCTCCCCCATCCCAACCCTGCTCATGCTTGCCCTCTCTCTCAAATAAATAAAATATTCTTTTTTAAAAAGAGAGAGAGATGAGAAAACTGGGGCTTATAAAGATAAATTAATGTGTTCAAAATCACAAAGGTAGTAAGTTGCAAGGCTAGGAACTGAACCCCGATGTGTCTGACTCCAAAATTCCCCTCAATATTTCTGGAAGTTAGGCCTCCTGTCTACCTGCAGTGAAGTCTCCTGAGTTGCTTATAAAAATGAAGATTCCCCAAGCCCCATCCTATTCTTTAGTACAGGTATCTAAATCTTGGGTACCAACCACTGTACCACCATTGTCTCCTGAGTCTGGGGAAAATGCTGCTCTGGTCAGAGCACTACTCAGTTAGAGAAGAGGTAATTAAAGAGTTAGAAAGGGTGGGAACACTAAGAGAAAGTGACTGTGATGTGGCTGAGCACAGACATAGACCTTAGACATTGAGAAAGCAGACTTTGCAGAGATTAACAAGAATAGTGTTGGAATTCTATGAATAGAAACTCTGAAAGGGAAGTCAAAAAGAAAGAAAAATTGAAGAGAAGAAAAATCAAAGGCTCTTCCTTCACTGGCCATGACCTTGGCCTCCCTCCTTGATTATAATTCACTCCAACCTGGTCCTATCTTGGTGGGATATCAGCTCCAAAGGACAAACCAGGCTCATAAATGGGGATAATGAGTAACAAGAGCAGAAAATGGGACAATTGGAATTCAGGGCACGGGGTAAGTCTGGGCAGTGACTTGAGGAGTCAGCCTGAGTTAAAGCGTGTTGGAGTCTGCTTTTATGTGGAGACGTCTACAGGGCATGGGGCAGGCCTACTGAGTCAATTGGCCCAGGTAGGTCCACGTATTGCAGCTTGCTGTAGAGGGGATCTGGACATTGGGTGGGATATTAGATCGCATGGCTTCTGAGGTCTCCAAATTTTGTGGATTCTGCTTTCCCCCTAAATCATGTCTTTGGGGGTCAGGTTGTCAGAATTTGAATAGAACACTGACCATACTATTTATACCACTGGATAGTTCTGGAGAATTAATCAGGTGGAATGGAAAAAGGGTCGCATGGTGCATTTTAACATCATCATATTTTGTGACCTTAATTCTAGGAGATGACTACTGCTACAGCTCACCATTTGAGAAATTCCAGGAGGAAATGGCAGGAGGAAAGGGGGTCTGGGGGGCAGATTAGAAGGGGTCACCTTGGGAATGATGTTGCACTCTTCCTGGAGTGTCAGCTCTGTAGATACTAACTGATACTAATGGTGGATGATACTAGTACTGACCACTTGCTACTTTGTCAGGTGGAGGGAAGAAAGGAAATCTGAATTTTTCCCAGCCCTAGCAATATCTTATTTAATCTCTCTGCCAATCTTGCTTTCATTTACTTATTTATTTAAACAGTGTTTGCTTGGTTTTTAAAAAAATTTTATTCATTTATTTGTCAGAGAGAGAGAGAGCACAAGCAGGGGGAAGGGCTAGCTGAGGGAAAAGCAGGGTCCCTGCTATGCATGGAGCCTGAAGTGGGGACTCCATCCCAGGACTCTGGGATCATGACCTGAGCTGACATCAGCCCCCTCCTTTTAAAAATAGGGGTAGAGAGACTGGGGTTACCCAGCGAAGATCTAGGGTGCTGCCCTCCCTTGCTTGTCTATCTTACTCCCCCTGCATCTTGTCTCATGGATGAATGTCCACACTTGATAGTGGAGACCACCCACCATTCAAATCAGAAGCTTTAGGGTCTGGTCCTAGTTCTACCAGCGCCTCACTCTGACCTAGTCAAAGGCAATGGCTCTTCTTGGCTCTCAGTTTCCCCAGGGGTATGCATTTGATTATACAACCATTAAGACTCCTTAGAATCTTGCTATGCAAAGCATGGTCTGCAGGGACGCTTGGCTGGCTCAGTCAGTAGAGCAGGGGACTTGACCTCAGAGTTGTAAGTTCAAACCCCACATTGGACATAGAGATTACGTTAAGAAAAAAAATTTGTTCTACAAACCAGCAGCAGTAACATTTGGGAATCTTGTCAAAATGCAGATTTTGATTCCGTTGGTTGGAGGTAGGACCTGAGACTCTGCATGTCTAACAAAATCCCAAGTGATTCTTACACACTTTAAATTTTGATATATCCTGCCTTAAGATGCCATCCTTCCAGGGTGCCTGGGTGGCTCAGTTGTTCAGTGTCTGCTTTCGGCTCAGACCCTGATCCCAGGGTCCTGGGATTGAGCCCCACATCGGGCTCCCTGCTCAGCAAGAAGCTTACTTCTCCTTCTCCCTCTCCCACTCCTCCTGCTCATGTTCCCTCTCTCCCTGTCTCTGTCAAATAAATAAATAATAAAAAAATAAAAGACACCATCGCTCCGTGAATCTATTATGGATATGCCTTGTTGTTCTCCCTCTCATGGGTTTCTATCATACCCTCCAAGTTTTCTAGCTCTAGAACTATTTCCAATGGCCAGAGTAGCCTGAGAGTTGGTGATTTTTCTGGCTTGGGGCTTAGAGAAATGCCACATGCTCCTTGAAATATAATACTACACCTACACACATCCATTTACTAATAAATAAATTCGCTGATTAATTCACCTGCTTGATTCAAGAAATACCTAAGGGGCAGTAGGCGTAGCGTGAGGGCTGGAGATAAAAGGATGAGGAAGGCACGGCCTCCATCTGGGAGATGTTAGGGACAGGCCTGGACAGCAAACTCCAACTCAGTGTGATAAGCACTTCTGTAATTAGCAAAGAGGATACATTGCAGGGAAATGTTTATAGTCGGGAACTATGCTGTCATAGGCAGGAAAAATTCTGGAGACTGTCCCAGGCTATGTCCTCCCTTACCATGACGCTATCTTTCCTGTGGCCATAAATATGTGGGTCTTCTGCCCACACTGGGCAGTGTGCTGTTGGGGCAGGCCCTGTCTGGTGACTCACAGGATGCCCATGACGACGGTTTTCTTAAATTCTTCCCCATTCCCCAATGATTAGAACCTGTGGTGTGACCCTTTCATTAGCTGAGGGCTTCTTAATTTCGGGATCCACAGACAGGTTATTTTGGGCAGAGGGGCAGAAGGGCAGAGGGGTCCGTGTGTGAACTGTTCTGTGGATGTGCTTAATACATTTGTCTTGGGAAGGGAAGTCCACATGTTTTCATCAAAGGACAACAAGACCTAAAAACTGGGAACCAATGTCTTGTTATTGCCCACCTGCTTAAAAGACTCAGGCAGTGACAGTCCCCTTCCTTCTCTTCTCCTCCATTCCCTCCCTCTCTTCAGCTGATATATCCCAACTTCCTCTCCGGTTAGGCTGATTATGTTAAAATGGGCTCTGTCTGCAGTATCAACCATTCCAGAGAGCTAAGGGAAGATCCTTGTCCCCAACTCAACACTGTCACAGGTAAGCACAGCTGGGTCACACGGACAGCAGGGGAAGAAACCGCTAGAACCCAGAACCCGGTCTTTATCAATTGTCTGGCTGATCCTTTGCCTTTAATAGCTAGCTATTGGTGAGAGGATGAAGCTTTTAAGTCATTTTCTGGGCTTTCAGGGCAGTGTATGGCAGTGAACTTGGCTATGAAGGTTCCCTTTCCTTTGTCCTATGAGATGTCTACAGAATGAAAAGCAGGGGTGAGGGGAGGCGAGAAGGGCCACAGGTGGGCAAGTCATCAGTGACACCAGGGAGGCAACTCTTGGGTCTGCTTTTACTTTAAAGCACTTAAGCTTCAGAAACCACAGAGAGAGAGAGAGAAAAAAAAAAAAATATATATATATATATATACATATATATATATATATATATATATGTACTATTCATAGTACAAATGTACTATTTGATATACTATTCATAGTTCAAATCCAATCTTTGGCATGGAAGAGGAGGAAGCATGTTTTGGATAATATCTAAGGAAGAGAATTCCACCTCATTTATACATGGAGCTGAGTGCATTATAAAGTTATTTTGCAACATAAATTTGCCTTTCTACTTCTGCTCCGGAATAATTTGGGCTTATAAAATAAATGTATAAAATACCCTTTGACTATACTATATTTTCCCTGGCCTTCTTGCTTCTGTTTTGCAGGACTCGTGCTGAAGTGAGCTGTCTTCCTGGTTGCTGGGCACCTGGTAAAGATAGGGAGGGTAGGGCAGCCCAGAAGCATTCTGGGAGAGGAGAATCGGGAGCAAATATTTGCTTTGGAATATTCAGAGTTGACTTTCACAGATAACCCAGAACAGATTCCCTGTAGCAGCTGTCAACCACAGAGAGGTTTTAGGAACAAGAGCTTTTGTTTATGTGAACATATAGTGCTCAGGCCTGGCCCAGGAGAGAAGTGAACACAGCCCCGAGACCTGTTTCCAGGGGCAGGAGATGAGAATAAGATAAACACCACACAAAGACTGACGTTAATGCAGAAAGTCTACCAAGGGAGGGGGTGGATTTACAACCTCACATTGCACAACTCAGATTCATAGACCGTTCCATATTTATCTATTCAGCATGTGTTTATTAGAAGCTTTACATGTGAGGCACCATGGTATTGGGTGCTAGACTTACCCCCAAGAATAGAACAGACACAGCCTCCAGCCCTCATGCCTTCTCTCTCATGAGACAAGGACAACAGGCTCAAGTGCATTCAGTCTGCAACAGGAAGGACACTTCCAGGGTGCTGTTGGAGGCACAAAGGAGAGACAGCCAACCCTGACTTAAGAAATCATGGAAGCCTTCTCGGAGGAAGTGATGTTGAGGCAGAGCTACCGGAAGACCAGAAGTGAGCTAGGCCACAGGGGTGAGGAGTGGGACAACAGAGAAGGGAATTTCAGGCAGAGAACAGATTGTGCCCTCCCTGGGGCATATTTATATGACAACTAAGGTAAACAATAAATTATTTAAATTATGAAAACATATTTAAAAGATTGATTATTTAAATGAGTTTTTGTTCTTAGAATTGTTTGTTCAGTATTTATAACCTCTTAGCGTATCTATGGCAAGGACAGTGCAGATACTCTGTACCAGGGTTTTCGATGTGCATGCTGATTTTTCAGTTCTGGAATATCTGCAAACATCTGATGTGACTTTCATTTCTAAGTATTATTTGATTCCTTGAAAAAGAACATTTTGATGTTAGATCAGTTTTTTTAAATTTGGGTTTTTTTTTTAAAGATTTTCTTTATTTATTTGACAGAGAGAGAGACAGGGAGAGAAGGAACACAAGCAGAGGAAGTGGGAGAGAGAGAAGCAGGCTTCCCACTGAGCAGGGAGCCCAATGTGGGGCTCAATCCCAGGAACCCAGGATCATGACCTGAGCTGAATGAAGGCAGAGGCTTAACAACTGAGCCGCCCAGGTGTTCCTATGTTAGAATAGTTTTAGACTGTTACTTGATTTTTAACTTTAAATTTTGAAATAATTTCAAACTTACAGAAAAGTTGCAAGAACAGTGCAAAAAATCTCCCATATATTCTTTATAGTCACCAATCACATCTTCCTACATGTGTTTTATTCATTTGTAAGTCTCTACACATATACATGTGCATATCTACATGTATTATTATTCCTTGCCGGTTTGAGACATTATACTCTTCACCCCTACATACTTGAGAATCTATCTCCTGCAAATAAAGACATTCTCTTACAGAACCTCAGGACAATGACTGAATTCAGGAAAACTAATAGCGAAGCTATGTTACTCTTTAATTTACAGTCTGCGTTCAGGTTTCACCGATTGTCCCAATAACGTCCTTTACATTTTTCCTTAGCTAAAAATTTTATTTTATTTAAATTCAATTTAGTTAACCTAGAGTGTATTATTCGCTTCAGGGGTAGAATTTAGTGATTCATCAATTACACAGAGCACCCAGTGCTCATTCCGTCCCATGTCCTCCTTAATGCCTGTTACCCAGTGACCCCTCCTTCTAACTCCCTCCCAGCAACCCTCAGTTTGTTTCTTAGAGTTTAAAAATCCTCTACATGTTTCTGGTTAAAGATCCAGTCCAGGTCACATACGGCCTTTAGCTGTGGTCTCTTTAGGCCCCTCGAGCCTGGACCAGCCCCTCGGTCTTCCTTTGTCTCTCAAGCCATAGATATTTTTCAAGAGTACGGATCAGTTTTTTTGTAGAATGTCCCTTAGTGTGAATTAATGCGATGTTTCTTCACGATCAGATTCAGTGGATGCATTTTTAAGCAGGTAAGTAATTAAAGAGTAACATAGCTTCGCTGTTGGTTTTCCTGAATTCAATGATTGTCCTGAGGTTCTGTAAGAGAATGTCTTTATTTGCAGGAGATAGATTCTCAAGTATGTAGGGGTGAAGAGTATAATGTCTCAAACCGGCAAGGAATAATAACACATGTAGATATGCACATGTATATGTGTAGAGACATAGAAGTGAATAAAACACATGTAGGAAAATGTGATTGGTGACTATAAAGAATATATGGGAGATTTTTTGCATTCTTGCAACTTTTCTGTCTTTCTAAGGAGATCATTATATCACTCATCACATCACTCATGATCTCAATGTGGCTCATTATTGGTGATTTTAACTTTTATTTTGGTTTTTAGTATATTTTAAACCGTAACACAAGCATACACATCCACATGTGTTTATATCTAAATGTTATCACGAAGGAGAGTAATAGTGAGCTATCCTTCTCTATATGACCTTGTTTGAATGAAGATTGTAGTGTTTTGTCTCGCCTGTCATCTCTGCATATATCAGAACTTCTTGTAAATGTGTCATTGATTGATAAGATTATAGTTGTGCTCTGGCCTTTAAAAAGGCGAGGTGTGAAACTCCACAAGTAACGCATTCTACATAGCTACGTAAATCAGAATTTTCTTGATACTGTACAACCAAAACAGTGTTCAAAAGTAAATTGGAATCCCGAAGCTGATTTAAGGGGATGGTGATCCCCAACCGACAGATATGGATTCTTCAAAAGAGCCTCATTGGTCTCACCCTAGATTTTATATTAATTTGGGCTTATAAATTTTTAAAATGCCCTTTGCATATGTTGTGTATATGTATACATCCGGCTCCTATACAAGACATTGATAAAAAACAAGAGTTCCTTTGCTTTGGCCATTTGAAAAATATCAGCTACATCCCATTGTAGATCCTACCCACTGTCGAATGACTTTTGCTTTAACAACCCCCGGGCTCAGAGAATACACATGCATCCATTTCCAATGGGTCATTGAGTGGAGTCCCTGGTCGCTTCAATTGGCACAAAATTTACGATTTCTTCCTTTTATTTTTGAAATTCAGTTCTACTTAATTTACAACACACCAAAACAAACATTTTAGGAATGTACCATATTATGCAATTACTGACCAGCCCCCATAATGACCTAAGCAAAAGACAGTCCTACCTTGGAAAGTGCTATCCTAGGGGTCTTACTCCAAAATGAGGACACTGAGATCCAGAGAGGTGTCTTCTGAAGAAGAAGGCTGCTAATGGTAGACTGCAAGCCAGCTCTTCCTGTGCCAGGGTTGAGGATGGCTTTCTTTCTTTCTTTTTTTTTTTTAATTAATTAGTTTATTTATTTAGTTGACAGAGAGCGAGAGAGATCACAAGTAGGCAGAGAGGCAGGCAGAGAGAGAGGGGAAAGCAGGCTCCCCGCGGAGCAGAGAGCCCTTTGCGGGGCTCTATCCCAGAACCCTGAGATCATGACCCGAACGGAAGGCAGAGGCTCAACCCACTGAGCCACCCAGGTGCCCCTGGAGATGGCTTTCTTATGGCAGAGATGTTCCCTCCAGAGGTGATCAAGCTGCCCTCCCCTCTCTCTTGGCTAGTGTGGGTTGTTGGCAGCTGAAGCAAGCCTTGAGCAGGGTCCTTCCGCTGGGTTTACTCATCTCAAATTCAGCCATAGAGCTGGAGCCCAGCCAGGTCCTTGGGAGCCTCTAGATTTCCTAGAAGATGGTCTTAATGGAAACACACAGCTGAAGAGGTGCAGCTGCCTTAGAAAGTAATTTATAATATATTTTCATCGGGAAAAATGTAGTCGAAGTCGTAAGTTGGAGACCACTTAGAACTCATCTCTCTCCGCTGAACCAGAGCAGATTTCGTATCTACATGTGCAAGGCAGCATGATAGTTGCTTGGTGAGTGCCAGCGGGGTTATGAAGCAAATTAGGCCATGGCCCCATGCTCAAGAAGCCTACAATAATCCTAGGGAGGTGGAACAGACATATATTAAAAACTTCTTAGTAATATAAGGCAACGTGCTCAGATGAGCAACAGAAAGGTGGACCAGGGAACACTGAGGAAGGAAAGCATTCTGCCATGCGGCTTCTATGTCGAGTGACCTAGATGAAACTGCAGCTTCCCCACTTCCTAGCGGTGTGGCGAGTTACTGGAATTCCCTAAGGCACTTAGAAAAGCTCTGGGCATTTTAAGTGTCCCCCAAGTGTTGGCTATTATTACTCTCATTCTGTGAATGAACCGTCATTTCGAGGATGGAAAGGACGTGAGCAGAGGAGAAGGAGTGGGCCTCGCGGCAAGGTGGTAGAATCCTAAGGAATTGTCCCCGCAAAAAGCTCCGCGAGCTACTTCGGTAACTCAGCTTGCAGCCATCAAACACCGCGGAGCACGCAATTCAGGAAACCTGATTCCACCCACTCTCCTACGTCCGCGCTCCTCGGCACCGCCTCCCTGAGATCCCAGCGCCCGTCCCCAGGGGGCGCTGCGCCCCGCCGACCTGGCTGGGGCCGGCGCGCGCCACCGCCGCCCGCCCCGCGCGTGCGCGCCGCCCAGGTGAGGAGGCGGCTGCCTGCGCCGCGGCGGCGGCTCAGTAGGCGGGGCGGGGAGGGGCGGGGCGGAGCCGGGGCGGGGAGGGGCGGGGCGGAGCCGGGGCGGGGCCGGGGCCAGAGCAAGGCCAGAGGCGGGACCAGCCGCCGCCGTCTCCGTCTCAGAGTCCCGACCCCCACTGCTCCCGGCAGCTGCGGCGGGAGAAGCGGAAACTGCTGGGTGCGCCGCGCCCGCCGAGAGCGCGCCGAGGAGCAGCGGGGCGGCCTCCGTCCGGCCCAGACCCGCCGACCCGCGCCGGGCACCGCCTCCCCCGCGGCCCCGCGCCCCGCGCCGCGGCCCCGCCCCGGCCCCGCCCGAGCTCGCCGCGCGCCCCCCGCCGGCCCCTGCTGCCCGATCGCGCCCACCTGAGCCCGTCTGCGCCCACCTGAGCCCGTACGCTGGCGTCATGGCGGAGCAGGAGAGCCTGGAGTTCGGCAAGGCGGACTTCGTTCTGATGGACACCGTCTCCATGCCCGAGTTCATGGCCAACCTCCGGCTCAGGTGAGGGCGGAGCGGCGGTGCTTCGCGGCGGGAGCCTGCGCTTTGTCGAGAAGGGGCGCCCTTGCGGTGCGGCGGGATTGGAGGTGTCAGGGGCCAAACTGGAGGGATGGGGTGCGTCCGGACGGGGGTGTCCGGTGGCCCGCCGAGCTCCGTGGTTGCGCCTTACCCAAGGAGGACGCCCGGGGGTGCGGCTGTCTAGGGGGGTGAGGGGCGTGCCGAGCCCCAGGGCTGCGCCCTCGGGAGACGGGTGGCCTGGGTGCAGTCCGGACGCGGGGGGTAGGGGGGAGGGGTGCGAGGGGGTGTGCGGGCCGGAGGCAGCGCTTGGGGCAGGGCCGGCTAGCTCGCTGCCCCAGGTAAGTGATGTGGGCGGGCCGGGTGACCTCATGGAAACAAAAGTAAAGGAAAACGCAAACTTTAGGGAGAGTTGTGGCGGCCACGAAGGCCCTGGGAAGACGGGAGGGTTGTTTTGTAGAGAGATTCGGGTCTCATCCCGGTTTCACACTTGGTGTTCTTTTTCTCCTTTTTTTTTTTTTTTTTTTTCCTGGCGTAGTTCCATCATGTCACTCAGGATGCTATGCAGTAGTGGTCCCTGAGCTGTCTGTTCCGGGACACTGGCTATTTTTTAGTTACTCTCTAAACGTAATTAGACACGTTTCCAGACATCGAAGAGACTGCTCTGCTTGCCAGTGCCAAGATAAACTGTCTGAATTTGACAAGGCATTCATGCTTTCAGTTTTTTTTCAAGGAGTTATGGATGGAGCCCTTGTGTTCCTGACATCCTTGAAAATGTAGTCACAACTCAACGCCCTGAAATGGGCTTCCAAGGCGAATTTATTTTAGAAACTCTACTACATGTGATTATTTCTCTCCTGATAGAGTAATATGTAAACAGAACTTTAAAGTAGTTTTGACTTTTTTTTGTTGTTGTTGTTGTTGTTAAACATTACAGTAAATGGAGTTTCAACATAACTGACTTTGGAGGACAGGGGTGGGCGGTGGTTTCTGGAAGTTCTAGCCCTATTTCTTGTAAGGTTTATAGCTAAATCTCCCTCCATAAGTTTATAAAGTGAAGATCACAATTTAGGTTTGAATGCTTAACTAACCCCACTTCTCAGTAATAATTTCCCCTGTTCATTTTAACTTAAGAAATTAAAGAAAGCTTTTAATTTTGGGGATTGCAGACCCTGTAGGATATTCTTCTGCTCTTCTCCAGGCTTTGCTATGTCCCAGAGTATGGAGCACAGGTCTGAGTTCTACACCTTCCTATTACAAGCTGACCTTGAACCAGTCTCTGTGTCTGGGTTTCTTAATTTGTAAAATAGTGAGGATCATTAAGATTTTTCAGCACTTACTTTTTCTGATCTTACGTATTACTGCTTCCAAATTCTCTAGGTGTGACATCTGAATCTTAAACATTATTAAAGTGAGCCTAACTTAGCCTTGCAATTTAGTTCTACATTGTGCAAGGTACTTCAGGAGGTAAGGTGGGAGGATCCCAAGAACTGTAAGATGTATCCTTATCTCTCAAAGAGGTGACAATACCAATAAAGACAGGAGAAAGGTGGAAATTCCTCTTGATTTAAATAATAAATCAAGACAACAATAGAAGAGTTAAGCTTGGTAGAGCTTAGGTGATTCTTTGCCAACAAATTGTACACACTAATTGTTCTGGAGCTCAGGAGAGGGAGAGATAGGTACTTTAGGCTGGTTCAAAAACACAGCACAGAGGAGGAGAGAGGTTCAGATGAGTTGCAAAGGATGAGTAGGGTTTGTCTAGGTGGAGAACATTCCAGGTGGATGCAGTGGCATGAACAGAGGAGTGGAGGCATGAAAGCTGATTCTGTTTGGGTGGTAGTGAACATGCTAAGTTGTCTGGAGAGAAAGGAGTTGGTGTTGGGGACTTGTGGGTGGAATCACCAACTCTTAGCCAATTAAGCCAATCATTAGTTAATGCCCAGGTTTCTAGGGCTGCCTTTACACCCAGTCACCAAGTCAGTCAAGATCCTGGCCGTGCAGACATGTGCAGGTATCTATACATGTCTCATCCGTGAGAACTGCAGTTCTCAGTGCACAGCTTTGGTCACTGTTCAGGGTTTACTTACAAGCTGGGAGTAGTTGGTTCCCGGTAGCCGTACCCTTGCCCTCCTCTTCCATTGTAAATCCTGATTACCCAGGGGGAAGGCAATCCTCTCTCTCTCTGATAGTTTGGATTTCCTTTCCCCCTGTTATCCCTCCAGACTGTTCTAGTGTTTAGCTGTATGAGCTTCCGGGCTCATGCTGTTGTGACCCTTGAAACATTTGTTTCACTTTGCAAAAGGTGACAAAAAACAGTGCAGGTCCCAGTGCTCTTGATGTTGAAGTGTTTTCATGCTGGTAATTTATGGTTGTATATGGGCAAAATCTGCATGTTTCATCTTTCAGTGGATGTGTATGCATGAGCCCGATCATTCGTGGCTTCCCCAGACTGTGGCTCCTTCTCTCACTTCCGTCAGGAAGGTCCTGCCTTCTGCACCTCAACCCATACCGCATCCCCAACCCCCCACCGGCTCTTCTGCTCAGCGCTCTTCATTTCTGGTCGGTGACATAAGGTACTGAAGGGGACACTGGTTTCAGGGGTCTGTGTCATCCAGACCCGATTGTAATTTTCCTGATAGCAGCCACCAGCATAACACTGGGCACATAACACATTCCTTGTGACAACACTTTCTGTAGAGCAAGAAGAAAGGAAAAAAGTTACTTCTTCTAAGCTTTTATGACATTCATTTAGAATTATCTTTTTACTTTGCTACTATGCTGACCTCCTTTTCCCCTCTTGGAGCTAACAATTGATTTTTAGACATCCACAATTGATGTAACTTTTCTCATACTGTTATTATTTTCAAAAATTGTTGTAGGGGTGTGTGTGTGCTTGTGCTTGTGAGTCTGGATGAGGCCAGATTTAAAGAGTGATATGGATTAGTGTGAGTTAGTATATCTGTGAAGGAGTTTCAACTTCTGTTTCTTACCCTGACAGGAAAAAATGCTGGTATTTTGAAGGCTGCTTGCTTTCTCTCCTAGAAGTCCTTTGCCCAGGGGAGAGGTGTTCTATTTCTTTCTTTTTCCTTTTTGGTGGAGGTGGAGGTTTTGGTGGTGGTTTTGGTGGTGGTGGTGAGCTCCTCACTGCATTTTTCAAGGGTCTGTGCCCAGGAGTAAGATTCCTACACAGGACACCTCCTGCCTTCATGGTCAGGCCTGGTTCCTGCCAAGAACCCTGATGACCACTTGCACCGCCAGCCACAGTATCCTCACCATATTCTGCTTTCTTTGCAGCCACTTCCTTTTGGGACCTGGAACCCTTTGCTGGGCCATTATTGTACTTGAGTTCTTCCGGCTTTAGCAGCAGCTTTGCACCCTCTCTCAGGAGAGCGAGCTACATGGAACAACTGGTCCTCCCAGTGCCCTCTCAGTCCCTGCTTAGTCCTGTGTGCAAAAAGGAGAAAGCAGGCTGCTGCTCAGGGCGGGGCTGGGCCAAGGACCGCATCGCAGACAGATGTGCTTTTCACTTCCCAGGGTGATGAAATACACCATAGGCTTCCAGGGTCCAGTTTCCTAACTGTGTTGGTGATGGCTCCCCTTCTGAAAATAAGGCATCTGCTCAGCCTCGTATCTTGGCTCCTTGAAAATCTAACTTTTCCTTCCCTCTTTCCTTACTTGTTTTTCTCTTCCATAAAAAGCAGTCATTTGAAACACCGTTTGCCAAAACTACAGGCAACTTCCTCCTTTTTACCGAACACAGTGTGTCTGTTATACCTTTGCTTAGACCAGGGCTTCTCAACTGCAGCGCTTTTTACACTTGGCCTTGGATAGTTCTTTATTGGGGGGGGGGGGGCTGTCCTGTGCGTAGGATGTTTCCCAGCATCCCTGGTCTCTACCCACCTGATGCCAGTAGTACCACTTTCCTTCCATTTATGACAGCTGAAAATGTTTCCAGATATTGCCAGGTGTCCCCTGTGGAGGGGGGCAAATTATCCCCAGCTGAGGCCAGTGGGCCTCAGTTGTTCTTGCTCCCACGAATATGTTCCTCCCTCCCTGCTCACGTACTTTGCCCGCCAATCTTACTCATCTTTTGAGACGAGTTCTTCGAAGCCTTTCCCAGTCCTCCAAGTCAGGGTTCATTCTACTCTACCCAGGACACCTGGACACGTGGTCCCAACTGTTGGAGAGAATGTATCAGGTTATGTCAATGTTACCTGCATGCCTGCCTTCCCCCCAGCAGTGAGCTCCTTAAAGACAGAGTCATCCTGAAGTGGGTCCAGCCGAGGTTCTGCGAGCCTGAAAACTCATTACTGTTTGGAGGGGGCAGGTTTAAGAAAAAGAGTATAAATTGTGAATGCCAAATTAGAGACAGGGCTTTGGGAGGGGACAGTGTAAGTGGGTGGCAGTGAAGCAGACCCATCTCAGGTCCCCTTGTGTTTCCTGTCATGCTGGGCACCTCTGTGTTCAATACAGTTTTAAACATGTTCAATAAGCAGTCAAATACTGGCTAATTGTTCTTCAACCAGTGGAAGTCTTAACTTAATATTGTAGTTATTTTTAAAAATTTTATTTATTCATTTGACAGGGAGAGAGCAAGAGAACACAAGCAAGGGGAGCAGCAGGGAGAGGGAGAAGCAGGCTCCCCGTTGAGCAGGGAGCCCAAAGTGGGGCTCAATCCCAGGACTCTGGGATCCTGGAATCCCAACCTGAGCTGAGGGCAGCTGCTTAACTGAGCCACCCAGGTGCCCTATAGTTATTTTAATACAGCTTACTTGTTGGGGGGGATGAGTTATGGTTTATGTACGCATGTGCGTACAGTACACGCACACACTCGCCCGCACCACACCACCTCTGTACTCTTTCTCTGTGACGGCTCGGTCATTTGGAAAATTCGGTAAGACAAAGGGTCCCTCTTTCCTGCCAGAGGCAAAACCTTTGGTACTCTGGGTGGTCTTAGAGCAAGGGTAACTCTGCAGTTGGTTTAGAGTTCTAGTTAGAAGGAGCTGCAGTTAGATTTGTAGGAGAGGTGAATGGCCCACTAAATCTTTCTGGCTTCCATGTGAAATTCTTTGGCAGCCACTTTTAGAGGCATTCGGAAAAGGACAGCTTGCTCCGTGCCTGTTTTGCACATTGGCTTCCTATTGGGACAGAAATGAGAACTTGGGTTTTGGAGCTGCCATTTGGAGTGAATCACCCCACCGTCTTGCTTCCTTTCCTTCTCTGTGACAGATTTCCAAGACTATTTTTATTCAGGGTCATTTGTTGACCCTGGAGACTTCTGCTGAATTTAGCTCCCAAGTAGAGCCAGATGTGGGTGGAATCGGGCCCTCAGAAAGCTGCTACTGGTGCGATTCATTGCAGTTTTTGAAGGGCTGTCCTTCTACAGAAAGAGATAAGATTTGATTTTTCTGCTTAATGTGGGGATAGAAGATGGCGAACTTGGTGTAGATAGAAATCCGTTTAGCGGTCCACCTGTGAGTTGTTGGCACTGGGAATTATCCTACTGTGGAGATCTGTTGGTTGACCTTCCCACCTGCGTCTGAGTCAGCTCAGTGAAAAGAATCCTATCCCAAAGACTGGTCCCGTTTTATGATGATTCTCTGTCATCCATTGCTGGGTGGCCGTTGAGACTGGGTTGAGCCATTGCCCAGCCACTGGCTGGGTCCATCTGGTGGGGAAATTTGCTGTCAACCATGGCTCCAGCCCCATTGGGTAGATAACCTGTTGATGAGCCTCAGTGACATGGCGTTTAAGAATGTCAGCTGTGTTCATACATAGGTTCAGAAGGTCACAGGATTTAAAAATGTATATTCTAAGCCTCTTGTCTTTTTGTCTATTAAATTCCTTGGTCAAGACGATGGGAAGCAGGCTCTTTTCAGTTCAGCTGCTATGTAATTTCTGGTTAAATCTCTTAATAGAACAGTGTTACCCAAACTTTAGTTTGGGAAGAAGAACTGGGAGAGCATTGCTTGTTCGGGGCACTAGGCGCAGTGGAAAGAGCACATGGGCTTTGAGACCCAACTGACCAAGTTCAAATCCCAGCTTCCCTTTCACTTTTTTTAGCATTATGACTTGGGGTTAACATCCCTAAATTTCAGTTTCCTTACATGTAAAATGACTGCTTATTAGGGTTATTAGGATGAAATCACATGATGTGTAAAAAGTGCCTGGTCAGTGCTTGGCACACAATTCCTTCTCTACTGCAGTTAACTGTCTTCCTGAATCCTTCCCCCATGACCTCATCTCCCTGCCCTGACCTCATAATGAGGTGAAAATAGCAAGCTGTATTTCCACAGCTTGCTATTTTCACCTCTTTCTTCCTCACTAAGACAGATCCATTTGTTTCGGTTATATTTGCGGGGCAAAATATTCCAGATGAGCTTGGGGTTACCTCGTGGAGAGGCAAGAGCACTGGAGATAAACAGATCTGGAACTTGATCCTGTCTCTGTCTACTTACTACCACCCACATGGTCTTGGACAAGTTACTTAGCCTCCCTGAGCCTCCGTTTCTTCATCTGCACAGATGATGTTATTGGGAAGCTTGGATTATAGCCCCTGTAAAGCACGAAGATGGTAGCCAACTCCAGTCTTTGGGAAGTAGATCCTCAGTAGGGGGTCCCCTGTCTCTCTCCCCTCAGTCACCTCTCAATCCGGGCTGGTGGACCAAGTGTTCTTGCTATCCCCGGTTCCCTCCGTCACCGTCACTCTAAATGTACCCAAGATCCTGCTCCCTCCAGGTGTACACTGTTGGGTTTCTGAAAGCCATAAACTTTTTGGAAAAGGGAAATCAGTTCTAAGTATTCCAGAATATGTTATTCTTCGTGTCTACTGTTCTGCGCTTTCACAAAAGTTGGGGACATTGGTGCCCGACATCCGTAGGTACCATAGCTGGGGGATGAACTTTAAGTAGAGTCTTTAAAAAAAAAAATCTGTAACTCATTTCCTTAATTAATTATAGATTCTCTGTGTGTGTATGTATATATTTTAAGTTTTTATTTTAATTTCAGCTGGTTAACACAGTGTGATGATTAGTTGCAGGTGTACAGTGCAGGGATTCAGCACTTCCGTACAAGCCCCGGCGCTCGTGGCAGGGGCCCTCCGTCATCCCCATCACCTGTTTCCCTTGCCTCCCCACTCTCCTCCCCTCTGGTAACCATCAGTTCTCTGTAATTAAGAGTCTTTTTTTTTTTTTTTAATTTTTCTCTTTGTTTTTTTCCCCTTTGTTTTGTTTCTTTCTTCAATTCCGCATATGAGTGTGATCATAGGTATTTGCCTTTCTCTGACAGACTTACTTTGCTTAGCATTATAGACCTTATATACTTTTAGTATAACCTCGTGGCTTTAAAGCTCGCAGCTGCTTCAATTCTTGCTGTGCGCTTATCACTATAGTGGGTACATTGGTGAGGGTTACTTTTTTTTTTTAATTTTAAATTTTTTTTTATTTGTCCCAGGGGTACAGGTCTGTGAATCGCCAGGTTTACACACTTCACAGCACTCACCATAGCACATACCCTCCCCAATGTCCATGACCCAACCACCCTCTCCCGACCCCTCTCCCCCCGGCAACCCTCAGTTTGTTCTGTGAGATTAAGAGTCTCTTATGGTTTGTCTCCCTCCCTATCCCGTCTTGTTTCATTTATTCTTTTCCTACCCCCCAAACCCTCCATGTTGCCTCTCAACTTTGGTGAGGGTTACTTTTTAAAAAGTCACTCTTTGGAGGGTAGCTGAATTGGGAGGAAAAGATACCTTAGTAGTTGCATCAATGTAAAGTAGAATGTGATTGAGCCAAAAATGGATAGTGCAGACAAGCTGTTGTTTTAAGGGCTTCCTAGAGAGAAGGAATCAACAAACCACATATTTTAAAAAGGGAATACTGTTGGGACACCTGGGTGGCTCAGTGGGTTAAGTGTCTGCCTTCAGCTCCGGTCATGTTCCCAGTGTCCTGGGATCGAGCCCCACCTCCGGGCTCCCTTTTCGGCGGGGAGCCTGGTTCTCGCTCTCCCTCTGCCTGCCGCTCCCCCTGCTTGTGCTCTCTCCCTCTCTCTGTCTGACAAATAAATAAAGAAAATATTTATTTAATTTATTAAAAGATTTTTTTTTTTTTTTTTTTTTTGACAGAGAGATCGCAAGTAGGCAGAGAGGCAGACAGAGAGGGGAAAGCAGGCTCTCTGCTCGGCCCAATGTGGGACTCGATCCCAGGACCCTGGGATCATGACCTGAGCTGAAGGCAGAGGCTTTAATCCACTGAGCCACCCAGGCGCCCCAATAAATAAAATATTTAAAAAGAGAATAGTGGTGACAGTATAATTGAGCACTCACATGTTAGGTGCTAGAGCTTGGAGAGAATTCAGAAATCAAGACAATGGGATTGGGAGTCGGGAGGACACGCTCTGTGGAAGGGGTAGAACGCAAGCAGACCCTTGTTGGAAGTAGAGGAATGGCATCTGGGAAACAACCCTTTGCACGGGCCTTGCTGCTGATGCCCTCCACTGGACTGGCCTCCCTTTTTTCTCTCTCACCACCCATGCTCAGCACGAGTGAGCTGGCCCTGTGACTAGCCAGCTTCCATCACTCAGAATATCCCCCCACCCATTGTCTGCACTTTTTTTTCATTCTTGTCTTATGCTGCCCCCAAATTCTCCCAACTGGGGATTGAGTTAAGTTGATAAGAATTTGCTTACCTTGGTGTCAGTTTGCTCAAATCTTTCTTTCTCATGCCTCGAGATCAGGTAGGGGGACGGAGAATTTCATTTCTGAGAAAATATTTTGCAGCACTTAACTGTTCAGGGATAGGGCAGCTCTGAGACGGAGAACTGAGATCAGTGGGGGTGGGGGGAAGGGATGGGCAGGATATAGTGTGAGCTCAGTTCGTTCTTGGGAGGCAGGCTCTGATGGTGGAAGTGGGTGTCCGAGAAAACCTTTGCTCCATGAAAAGATTTATCTGTGGCTCATCTTTGGGCCTAGAAGAGGAAATGGATTTTTTTCCCCTTTATCTTGTGTCTAATGACAGAACTTCCAAGACTTAGCCCCCCAGACTGCGTGGTGAATACTATTGGTCATTCCATCGTGGGTTAAAGAGACATTCGTGAACCAGCCTGGGAACCTCCATAAATCTCCCACGGCCGTATTACTGAGATGTGGTTGGGAGGGCGGTTGAGCGGGGAGAACATCACTTATATACACAAGGGTCACATCAGCGCTAGAAGCAAATGAATTAGTCAAAAAATGGCTTCATCTAAAACAATGAAGCAAACACCAAGAGAAACTCAAACCATTTTTTTCCCCCTCCAGCCTGGGAACCTAATCATGGCTGTTTTGGTGAAATAGAACAGTCTACTTTTGTGGACAGTAGACCATTTTAAAGTAAAGGGCTCTGATAATTGACTTCAGTTGATGGAGAAGGGATTCAAGAGTGTCATCTAGTTCCTCGGTATTCTGCTCACCTTCCAATCTCCTATTGTCTAGCCTCACCCCTGGAAATATCCCAATTTATATTCCAAGCGCAACTATTCTCGTGGGACTGGTCACTGTGACGTCTGAACAAGACTTCCTTCATTTCCATATAGAAGTACACTATACTATACTGTACTATACTATACAATGCTATACTACAGTATATACTATATTTCTATACTATTTACAGTATAGAAGTGAATTTCACTTTAATGAGATTGACTCTAGTAAAGCTATTTTGCTTTAATAAAATGGTTGTTTACTGCTTACTGAACATAGCTTTTTCCGGAAAAGACACAGGCCAATTCATAGTTATAAAAACAAAACTTCTGGAGTAGATGGAAAAATATACCGAGGAACAAACACAACTTTGCTTCCATTCCTCTCCTCCGTAAATCTCCCACGGCCGTATTACCGAGATGTGGTTGGGAGGGCAGTTGAGCGGGGAGAACATCACTTATATACACAAGGGTCACATCAGCGCTAGAAGCAAATGAATTAGTCAAAAAATGGCTTCATCTAAAACAATGAAGCAAACACCAAGAGAAACTCAAACCATTTTTTTCCCCCTCCGACCACAAAGTCTGCTTTGAGTCACTTGTACAATAGAGGATCAGCTGTAGCGGGGTCAGGGTGATGGCGAATGGCCCTATCTCACACCACAGCTTTGTGTTCAATATAAAGTCAAGAAAAATTTGATAGTCAATTAAAAGAAAAGTTAAACTCTATTTTTAAAAAAACTTACATTTAATTTTGGATAACCCTAACATTGCTCAATGTTTTAGTTTTGGCTTTTATGGACATCTAGGTCATTTTAAATTCATTCTAAGACTAGCCCTCGATAATGAGGTAGAGTTAGCCCGATTCTGCCATCCTGGCCTATGTTCCTTATAACTGAGAAACCCTTACAAAAAAAAACAAAAAAGCAAAAAAACACCATCAAAATAACAGGACTGTAGAGTATAAGTCAGTACATACAACTACAAAGAGTTTCTCACTGTATTCAACCTGTCCTGTCATATTTGTGCCCCGCTTCTGATCTCTAAGTCCTGAGGGCAAGGACCTGCAAGGAGATAGTGTTCTACGTCTCTGAAGCCTTATTGCCAGGCATGAAGGACAAAATGTCTTTAAATGAACAAATACATGAATGCATAATATTTCTGCATGTTTGATTCCTGCCTGAGCTATGTATTTACTGTATTTTTATATAATTATATAATCTGATTTGTTGTTGTTGTTGTGACTTTAGTCTTTGGGTAGATAGGAAAATGAAACTATCATTACTCTTGGGGGGAAAAAAACCCCACTAAAATATATGAGTTGCTGCAAAATGGTAGACAACTTTTCTTCCAAAAGATTTGTAGACATCAGACACAGGAAGCCTAACATCATGTAAGAGGAAAACACAATTCATTGGTACTTCGATCTTGAGCCGTCTTTTGTTGTTGCTTACCTTAGTAAATTGACTCCATTTTTTTTTTTTTTTTTTTTTACCAGCATTATGATGCCTTCATATAGCTTTGTAACTCCGCTGAATGTCTCTACGGGACATGCTTTTATATAGCCAATCCAGTGATTAAGCCCATTTCGATAGGTGCTGGTTTTCTGTTTTGTTGTGTTTTGTTTTTAATCTTCGTTCTGTGGTGTCCCCGGCCATAGAGGTGTCTGAGAAGCAGCCTTCCATTCCGGGGGGGGATGGAATAGGACTTCAGGCTCCCTGCTCACTTCTGCTTCCGAGACAGCAGCTCTACTTCTCACATGTTGGGGTTCCAAGACATTGTTGTTTGGGAGGATATGCTATCACATTGGGGGGAAAAAAAAACAGTTTTTGAAAACCACTCTTCTAGGTGATTGTTTTCTATATGACTTTTATCCTTGCCACATACCCAATTAGTAGTATTTCCAACCAGGAGCACCTGGGTGGCTCAGTCAGTTCAGTGTTTGCCTCTTCATCTCAGCTCAGGTCTTGATCTCAGAGTTGTGAGTTCAAGCCCTGTGTTAGGCTCTAGGACTTTAAAAAAGACAGGAAGGAAGGAAGAAAGAAATATTTCCAACTGAAATGATTTAAAAAGTGGCAGCGTGGTCAAGTGGTATAAAATAACAAGCAAAGGAAATAATTCAGTTATCCAGATTTAAACATGGCTGTATTATATAACTTCTGCCTCCGTTTGCTTCTGTTCTCTGGGCCTCTGTAGTCTTAAAATGGGACTGATCCTTGCTACAAGGTCATTTCATCAAATGAGACAACAGGTGGGTTGTTGTTCTTTTTATTTATTTATTTATTTATTTATTTATTTTTTAATTAAAGTTTTTTTTTTTTTATTTATTTGTCAGAGAGAGAGAGCGTGAACACAGGCAGACAGAATGGTATTCCCCGCCGAGCAAGGAGCCCGATGTGGGACTCGATCCCAGGACGCTGGGATCATGACCTGAGCCGAAGGCAGCTGCTTAACCAACTGAGCCACCCAGGCGTCCCTGGGTTGTTGTTCTTAACACATCAAGAGTGCCCAAGTGGCAGTGCTATCTCATTTTTGCCTCCTTATGTGGAACATAAAGAATGCAATTTAACTTTTTTTCTCTGTGACTCAGATCATCATGATCATAGGTATGAATAGTTGTTTTCATGCCCTTGTGATTTATTGAGATACATGTAATGTTTTGCCTCCACACCAAACTGATCTAAATAATTTAACTTTTTAGTGCATATGGGTCAGTTTCTACCATTTCTTTCAGTGAATTCTCTCTTCCCTCTTGATATCTAATCTTCTTCAGGATGCCCTTGTAGAATGGCTTAAAAAGAAGGAGTTAATGTGTTCCGATGAAGACTGAAGGTTTGAATTGGGTGTCTCAGTTGGAGGGCAGGAGTTCAGAGGCCTTTGTCTTTTTATTTGCCCTCCTCTGCTCCATGGTGGGCGTTTTTTTTTTTGTTTTTGTTTTTGTTTTTTTTTCATGGCTTTGGCATGTTTGGCTAGAAAGGCAAGTGGGCCAAGGCTGAGTCCTGAGTAGGTCAAGTGCTACTCTGAGATGTACTGCTGCCATTGGTATATGAATGACATATGTGGTTGAACAAACCAAAGTATGATGACAGGATTTTTCCACCCCATGGGAACTTCCTGATTGCTCATTGATTTGTGCTAGGCCCCGGCTGGTGCAGAGTATGTTACTGGTTGCATCCCTGCTTCTTAGTTCCTATTTTATCTGAAACCCTAACTGAAAAGGAACCTCTTCTTTAACTTCTTGATTTATTCTAGGCTGGCAGGTCCCAAATTTAGCTTGTATAAGAATTACCCAGCTTTTAAAATATACACCTCCCAGAGTATTATTAATGATGTATTAAGCCTCTTTACTGCCCAGGTAATTCTCTTGTCCAGCCAGCTTAGGAACCACTCCCCTAGGCTGCTGGTTTTTCACTCCTTAGTTGCATCCTGTTGGAGCTGAATGGGCCACAATCGATACGGGAGCTGACAGGAATAGTGACGCATGTATCCAAACAGTCAGTGTTCTTCGTTCTGTTCTGATTATTAAATGAATTAATGTTTTGCTAGTCCTTCTTTATTCTTCATCTTGACAACACATTTTCTATTCTTTTACCCTATGGTTATGGTTGCCCATTGTTAGCTTACTATATATTATTTTTCTTTCCCTAGATTCTCCATACAAAAATGTACAATCATGCCATCCTTGTTAATGTCTTGATATATGTTTTCTTATAATATTTTGAACATATATAAATTTTATATATTTTGAAACATGGACTCCTCGTTCTTATGTGAGATAGAATTCTGTAAACCATTTTCTCATATAACATAGTATCTTAAGCACTTTTCCATGTTATTAGATTGTCTTTGAAAGTATGATAGCAGCCATGTCTTTGTCATTCTTTTGGGGGGCATGCAGTGGGGACCCAGACAGGCATGGTTTCTTCTCCCACAGAGCTGATAAACCAGCAGGGGAGACATACAAAATTGGCAAACAACAAAAGAATAGTAGTAATAAGTGCTGTGAAGGCCAAGAGCAGGGTTCCCTCGTCGGAAAAACGGCAGTGGCATATGTGTGGTGTGTGCGCGTGCTACAGACAAGGCATTTTAATAGGAAGATGTCTTGAACCAAGATCAGAAGGATGAGGGCTCTGTTGGGGGCTGGTGCGGAGAGCCAGGTGTCGGGTGTGGGGACGAGATAAGGCAGTGCAGATCAGGCAGAATAAGCCATGACGGAAGGAAGGCGATTTTGACAGACAGACACACTTGGTGTGTTTCAAAAACTGAAGGGCATCCAGGGCTGCTGAAGTCTCCAGAGGGGGGACAGGCGACGATGGAACGCTGTCAGAGAGCACACTTTGCAAAGGGCCTTGGGAAGTGATGGATTCAGACTTGGGGCACCTCAGGGGCTCAGTCAGTTAAGTGTCTGCCTTCAACTCAGGTCATGATCTCAGGACTCCCTACTCTGCGGGGTGTCTGCTTTTCCTTCTGCCTGCTGCTCCCCCTCAACCCCCCATCAAATAACATATTTAAAAATTAAAAAAAAAAAAAAAAAAAGGACTCAGACTTTGGGCACACTTGGAAACTATTGAAGGGCTTTGCACGTCTCGCACTCACTTCAGGGTGATAGCCTCCTGAAGTATCTGGGCTGCTAGTGTTTAGCAGTTCGAATTCCCTGGGTCTGGTGGCTGGCTTTTCTGAATGTTTGTTTTTGTCAAGTTGGGGACTAAAGTACCTAGTTGGTAATTGCTTTCTGCACTTTCCCTTAAGAGATAGTAAACACAAATAAGTCCCATTTTGATCTGTAGTCTGACAAAGCTGTTTCTTGGAGTAGGCAGCCGAGAGTAGAGCTTTGTTTTGTTTTCCCCTTTAGATTTTATTTATTTATGTTAGCAACAGAGAGAGAGCTAGGGGAAGGGCAGAGATAGAGGGAGAAGCAGACTCCCTGCTGAGCAGGACACCTGATGCGGGGCTCCATCCCAGGACCCTGGGATCATGACCTAAACTGAAGGCAGACACTTAACTGACTGAGCCACCCAGGTGCCCCAAGAGCAGAGGTTTTGAAGTAGTCTTGATAATGACTAATAGGCTATAAGTGGTTTTCTGGGATCTTTTTATTTCTGATCTTATGCTTGAAGCAGGAGAAGAATTCTGAGCCATGAAGTCTTTGAGTCATAGAATTTTAATGCCAAAGGGAAACCTTGAGGTTATCTCACTGATGTAAAGATACGTGGAGTTAGGAACACAGAAAGTATGTGATTTGTCCAAGAGTCTTCCCTAGTCGGGCAGCACAGTTAATGCTGGAGCAGAAATCTGTATCCCAGTCTGTTGTTTATTTTGCTTTCCCTCTCTTCCTAGCTCTCTTGCTTTGGAATCAAGTAGCAGTTCCTTAACTTCTTTTGTGGTTACTCACATAAAACATTCTTGCTTGAGATGCTTTGAACAGGTTGAAACAATGGACAAGCTAACAACGTAAATAATAAATAAAGCTCTATTTCCACTGAAGGGCAACAATAGAAATACGAAATAACCATGGAAGAGTGCCAAAGATGAGGGTTTTCTATTCTTTGCTGTGCACCAACGTTGACCTAGAAGTGTAGACTTGGAAGTTCTCTGGCTCAGTTCTGCCTCTCCAGGAGGGGTGCAGAGCTCCCACACCACCTGGAATCAGGTAGAATGCTGTTGCCTGTAACTAAAACAAAACCTGAACTAACCTGCTTCAACAAAAAGGAAACTTACTCCCTCACACCACCAGAAATGCTAACAGAGTCTCTGGCCCCGCTGGTCTGGTTATTTCAGTCCTGCCTTCCCTTTTGTGCTGGTTTTGTGCTCAGGCCGGTGGAAGATAGTTGCTGCAGTTCTGTGCATCCCACTGGGACATGGTAGCTTCTGGAGGAAGGAGAGAGAACCATCTGTTTGTCATGTGCTTCTCTCTAAGGAAGCCTCTAGAAGACTTCGGTGCTTTCCTTGGTCAGCCTTTGCTCACATGCAAATTATTAAGCCCAACAGTGGTTCAGAGGAATGTGGTTATCATGATTGATTTAGAATAGTCAAGAGCCTTTTCCTAAGGCCCATGACCATGTGGAAGGAAGTGGCTACCCGAGCAAAATTGGATTCTTTGTTCTTTCAGGAAGGAAGGAATTTTAGAGACAGAATAGGATACTGGATAGGTGACCAAGAGTGCTTCCTATATATTCTTTTACAAGCCGTGTGGACAGAATGGTGTTCACTCAGAAAAGAATGCTCTGTATGATGGGGGTACTTGAAGGAACCACACATAAGACATGTAAGTTTGGTGTGTTTTCCGGGAGCTCCAGGCAGCTCTCAGTTCTCCGTGGACACCAGCGGTGTGTCTTACAAATGTAAGGGTATTATCTACATGGAGATAGTGTCAGAGCCTGCAGGGTAAGAGTTCAGTCCCACAAGTCCCCTCCACTGCAGACACCAATCCCAAGACCAGGCTGTCCCCTGAGCTGCTGACCTATTGGCTCTAAATAAGAGGTTCCCGCGACCCCTTCCTCGGGGTTTGATTTACTAGAGCAGCTCACACAAAGAAACCTTTACTTATGTTTGCCAGTTGAGAATAAAGAGTATGATAAGGAATACAGATGAACAGCTAGATGAAGAGGTACAGAGGCCAGAGTCTGGAAGTATCCCAGGCCGAGGTGCTTCTGTCCCTCCATACTATGGAATATCATAGATTACACTGAAAGAAAATGGCTATGTATGTATCAGCCAGAAAGTATGCCATGATATATGAGACGTTTAATGAAATAAGTTGTATAATTCCTGCCCCCCTTTTAAAAAAATTTTTTATTTATTTATTTGACAGACAGAGATCACAAGTAGGCAGAGAGAGAGGGGGAAGCAGGCTCCCTGCTGAGCAGAGAGCCCAAGGTGGGACTTGATCCCAGGACCCTGATATCATGACCTGAGCCGAAGGCAGAGACTTAACCCACTGAGCCACCCAGGTGCCCCCGCCCCCCTTTTTTAAAATAAAGAGATGACTGGGATTCTTTCTTGTATTAAAAAGAAGCAAGATGAGCATGGGGCATCTTGCTGTGCCAGAAAGCAAAGAAATCCTCCAAGCTTGTTGGAAAATATAAAGAAGATATGGAAACCAGTTTGAAGGAGCTCCCCTTGTCTAAATCTAGGTCAGTTTGAGCATCAGACTGAAATAGGAAACCACAAGCCCATGCTTACATAAACTAATAAATTAATAACTTGAACTTCAATGAGGAATAAGATATTTGCAGAGTATCTCCCTACAAAATGCTCATTAGTTAACATCAGAGGGGAAAAAAAAAATGAATGTTGTTATAACAAAGCCTGGCAGACACTGCCTTCATCATGGGAGCAAAAGGAACAGCATCAGTAATGGGACAAATCAGATCACATATCCCCCATCAGTAGATGCCATAAGAACACAGCATCATTTCTGTCACATTCTTGCTGAAGACATGTAACTTGAATCAAAGCAGAGCGGACATCTGGCAAATTCAAAATGAAGGGAGGTCTACAAAGAAACTCATCCCCCAAACTGTCAAGTTGATGAAAATCCAGGGATGGCCGAGGAAGTATTCTAGAAAGAAGGAGAGTAAAGAGACGTAACTAAGGGTGAACCATGAGCCTGAACTGGATTCTCCTCTGTGGTGGACACTATGGACATATTTGGTGGAGTTTGAGTGGGGTTTGAGAATTCATTGTTAATAAACATATCACACTCTGTCATATTCGGATTTCCTGATTTTTATGATTGTGTTGCGGTTGTATAGGAGAATGTCATTGCAGGAAATAGGTGTGAATGGGTGGTAGGCCAGAAGGTCAGTGAGTCACTGTCAGGTAGTTCAGGAAGAAAGAGGGTACTTGAAAAAAACTTTTTTTGTAAGTTTGAGATTGCTTTAAAAAAAAAAGTGACTTCTACCTAAACATCAAATGGATTCCCAAGGGATGTATGGGAAGTTCACTCACCAAGGTTGTTGTAAAGGGGTTTTCATGGTTTTCATTGGTTTACATGGCCTCTGAAGCGCTAAATGCTAGGATTCTGGGTGTCTCTCTATGTATTTTAAAGTGATAGTTGAATTTATTAAATACATTTCTACCTTCAGTTACTACAGATCCAAGGAGATTGCCCTCTCATACCAATCAGTAGATATTATTTAAAACTATTTACTAGAGACTTTACTAGAGACTATACACTAAGGACCCTCTATAACTCCCTACAAGATGTTCATGATGTAATTGGATAAAAGGGGCATTGGCATAAAAAAGCATATGACCTCCATTGTGTCGTATAGAATAGAAGCCAGGTCGTAGGTACCAATGTGGTGCAGTTCAGACCAGGGCGATGTTTCTTGTAAGCTTTGGGGATTAAGGGAGGCCTCTCTGAAGGCGTGGGATGGGGCTGAGTGTTGGAGCTTGAGTAAGACTGAGGTGTGCGTGATGTAAGAACTCAGGGAAGAGCATTCCTTGCAGAGCTCCTCTGCGAACGGGCATGGTGTGTTCAGGGACGAGGAGAAGACAAGTGACAGGTTTGGAGCGTTCATAGAGGAGAGCTCTGCTTTCACTTCGGTATAGTTAGGGAGACAAGACTAGCTTCCAAAGAAGTGAAAATGGGGAGGAAACATGATTGAGACGGCTCTGAGACGCAAGGCACTGTGTGTTACATGGCTTCTCAGTTAAATTCATTCATCTTTTTAAATCTATTTGGTTCTACAAGTTGGGTGTTATACTCATTATACAGATGTGAAACATGTATTCAAAGAGAGAAAATGATTTTCTCAAAGTCATGTTGCTAATATAAGAGGCACTTTGAGTTTGAAAGTCGGGCATGGGCATGAGAGCAAAGCCCTTTCTCCTAGCCCTGCGGCTGCTTGTGTGTGGAAAGGAGCAGGGGCAGTGATCGAGACTGAGGGCACTGGCTGCATATGTTGATGTTGAAAACAGTATTGGGAAAGGAGAATGCCTCTCATGTTGAGATCGAGGTGCCCGTGGGACCCATGCGCCATGTGTAGATGATCAAAGAGCATAAAGAGCGAGTTAAGGGCCATGGACTGAACCCCAAGGAAATCTCTAAGGACAGTGAGAAGAGGCACCCTGACAGGAACCTGAGATGGAGCATCCGGGAGGTGGGAAGAAGACAGCAGCAGAGTGTGATTTCGAGAAGTCAAGAGAAGAGGGGCGTGGGCAGTGGAGGCGAGCCCTCCAGAGGTCAAGGAAGGAGTCCAGTAGCTACAGTGCCACGGAGTGGCTTTAGTTGATGGGTAGAGGTAGAAAATGGTAGTAGTAGGTTAAACAGTGAGTGTGGAGGGAGTGAAGAAGGAATCAGTGAGCGGTGGTAGAGCTTTCAAGAAGTTTGTTCTGAGGGAAGGAAAGAGGCCACAGCTACCGGAGGTTGTAGATGGTTTTTTGCTTTTCTTTTCCTCCTTCCTTCCCTCCTTCCTGTCCACCCTCTCCCCGCTTCCTTCTTTCCTTCCTTAAGATTTATTTATTTATTTGAGGGAGTGTGAGTGAGCAGGAGTCCCGAGAAGGAGAGAGGATCCTAACAGACTCCCCGCAAAGTGTGGAGCCCCCCATAGGGCTTGATGTCACGATCCTGAAATCATGACCTGAGCTGCCGAAATCAAGAGTCAGATGCTTAACCAACTGAGCCACCCAAGCGCTCCTTTCTTTGTTTCTTAAGTGAGCTCACACCCAGCATGGGTCTGGAACTTACAGCCTAGAGATCAAGAATCGCAGGTTCCATGGACTGAGCCAGCCAGGGGCCCCTGCTGTTCTGTTATCTTGAAGCATGCAGAGTTGAATGTGAATAAATTCTGGTGGGAAGGAGTCAGGAGAGAGAGAGAGAGAGAGACTTGAGAGAAGAGGGAGTCTAAATACAAAGACCCCCGAGGAGATGTGATAAGCCTGCTGGAATTGGGAGCAGTGGTGGCTGGGGAGAGGAAGGAGGCACCCCTGTTTGTTTAAATTTTCTCTCACTCTCTCCTCGTCATACATCAGAAGCCTCTGTGTGCCCATGCATGTGGCCTCTTCGACCAAAGCAGGGCTGCGTGGTCCATGCCATTTCCAGAAAACATCTGTGAATCGCATCGGCATGCACATTTGAAGTGATGGCAACTCATTCTGTTTAAAGCTGTTCAGTGCAGGGCTGCCTGTATCATGCTATTTGTTCTGAGATGTCATCCACAAAAATAGGTGTAAAAGGAGAATGAGTGTGCCCCGAAGCAGGGAAAGCTAGTCCTGCAGCCTGCCCCAGTGTGGGGCAGCGAGTGTGAGCCACACTTCTCAGAGCTGATGACGTTTTGCCACATGCACTGTTTACTCTGACGTGGCCTCCCTTTGTGCTATTTAGTTTGGGCCTCAAAGAGGAACACAGTACAACTGCACACATCAGTATAAATTAACTCACAATCATAATACCGAGTGAAAGAAGCCAGCCACGAAACAAAACCTGCTGTGCTCTGTCTAGATAAGATTCAAAAACGAGCAACACAAATCTACGGCATGAGAAGTCAGGATAGTGGTTATTTTTGGAGAGGAGAAAAAGAACTGGTTAGGAGGAGGAGGGCTTCTGGGGGTGCTGGTCATGGTCTTGACCCAGGAGCGTCACACAGGTACGTTCATCTCCGTAATTCATCAAGTTGTGCATTCACAATTTGTACCCTTTTATGTTCATATTACACTTCAGTGGAATAGGTTAAAAAATGATTGAGGAAATAGTATAAAAATCAGCAAGCAATCAAGAGTTGATGAAAGCCCTTTGAAACGTGTTTTTAAAAATGATTGCGGAAATGGTGTAAGGACCGGCAAGCAATTAAGGGTTGGTGAAAGTCCTTTGACCTTATGAATAGCATCGTAAAACTCCTTTTAGCTAGTGAGGATTAACCAGCAATTCTGTTAATGTCAGCAGAAGGTATGGGTGGATTTGCAGAAGCTGGAGAAGCAGCTCCTAAGTAGAGGGTAGAGGTATGTGTGAGCGGTGACATTCGCATGTGTATATTACACGTCCGCATCCCACAGAGACCTTGGCTGCTCAGTAGAGCCTGTGGATCCCACTAGTGTACTCCCCAGCAAAGTGTTCCAACTCCCTACCTCTGATGCCTGGGTTCTGTAGCTGTCATCCAGCCTTTATCGGCTAATTCAGCCTTTACCCTATGTTTATTACTTCTCTTCAGCTTACTTTCTCATTGCACTTTGAGTCTCACATACCTTAAAAAGATGGCACACTTATGGGGTGTTTTCAATCCCAAATTCTGCTTAACCGGCTTCGTTGGTTTGTGCACAGGAAGTACAAACTAATTCTAACATGAGTTTGTCAAATAAAATTAAATCTACCATTACTGTATACACTTCATATAGTGTATCTTGAAGCAAGAATTATTTTTTATTATTTGTGGTTTGCAGTTGGCTTCATCACTGATTCCGTCCTTTAAGCCAGGAAAAAAAAAACAAAAAACAAAACCTGCCATTGATTTTCTTTGACGTGCAAGCTTCTTCATATTCAGGTTTATTTCAGGTGGAATTTTGTTTTTTAGAAGAGGGTGACTCACTTAGGAGGAATTTTGAATAGTTAAGCAAGGGAGAGATCTGTTTTTTCAGAGTTTTGTAAGTTTCCAATTGTCTCCACTCAGCCAGGATCCATTTTTGTTTCTTTATAACCCCTTATGAGTTAGATCTTCATGATAATTCTGATTAGTAACGTTCCCAGGAGTTACCTAGTGCATATGTTTGGAAGGAACAGAAAAGAGTGTCTCCATGAAGGGAAAAGCAGCTACTATTTTTCTTCGGTTTGGCCTGATTCCAGTATAATTCCACTTGTTGACATAGCTAGTAAAAAGGGTATTTGACTTTTTTTCTATTTTTAGGTAATTAAGCTAATTTGTTTGTATACTTGAAAGCAATATCTATGTTAAAGGTGACTTTTCAAACATGGGCCTCAGTGAGAAAAAAAAGTTGGAGAAAAATTCTTACGAATTAAATTAAAGACTTGCATACTTTAAAAATCATCTCAAAATAGCTATGTAAACTTAAGGCATACACCACAACTCCGTAATGTTGAACTTATTGTCTCAATAACTTACTAGTTAAATTTACTATTTTGCATTTATTGATTTTTAGAACATTGGTTCTCTGTGTCAAAACAAAAAACAAAAAACAAAAAACTTCCTCCTTTTTTTGTCTTTTAAGTAGGCTCCATGCTAAGTGGGGCTTGAACTCATGACCCTGAGATCAAGACCTGGGCTGAGATCAAGAGTTGGTTGCTTAACCGAGTCAGCCTCCCAGACACCCCAGAAAAAACAAAAAAACAAAAAAAACCTCTTTATTTGTTAATCCTATCTTGTATTTTTGTTTTGTTTTGTTTATAAGCCAAATTGCTTCACCTAAGCATTTAGCACATTTAGTTTTGTGTTATTTTTTAAAAGATTATATTTATTTGACAGAGAGAGATCACAAGTAGGCAAAGAGGCAGGCAGAGAGATTGGGGGTGCTGAGCAGAGAGCCCAATTCGGGCTTGATCCCAAGATCTTGAGATCATGACCTAAGGCAAAGGCAGAGGCTTAACCTACTGAGCCACCCAGGCGCCCCAGCACATTTAATTATTTGCCAACTATATGCTGTATTTTAGAAATACAAAGATGAGTAACATCCCCATCCATGCCCACGTTTAACCTACATCTAAAGGGAAAGGCAAGCACAAATAATTTTTGTGGGATAGAGATAAGGATGGCATGCTCCAGGAACTTTGAAAGAGACCCACAGAACTGTTGAAAGAAAGCTTTCTAGAGAAGACATTTGCAGTGGAGGATAAGTAGGACGTTCACAAGTGAGCATGGAGAGAATAAGTTCAGGAAGTCCCATGCTTGCAGGATTTTTAAATTTTACTGTGTGGTGTTAGGGAGCCCTTGAAGAATTTTAATTGGGGAAATGACTTGATCAGATTTACATTTTAGAAAAATGACTATTGGTATTATGAAAAGGCTATATTATTGCATGACCGAAGCTAAAGGTAGGAAGGAAATTACTGAAAGATGAGACTAATGAGGAAGAAGGAAGAGAGAAGGAGGCATGGTTTCCATATGTCCTTAGGAGGTGAACGTGAGTGGCCCTGGTATTCGATTGGGCATCAGTGGAGCCCGAGAATGGTCTGACTCAACAAGGTAGGAATTTATGGATGGTGGTGATAAGAGATTTGGAGTGTGGGATGGAGGGTAAGATGGCAGGTAGAGGCTGTGGTTCTTGTGAGTCATCGTGCAGTGGATTGTCTAGAAGCCACATCAAAGTGCGGTTCTGAAACTTAGAAGAGTGGCAGGTATTAGGGACATAGGTGTTAGCGTCTTCTGAATATGATGACATTTGATGTTTCTGGAGTACATGAGATTATCGGTTGGAGAATGTGTGGAGTGAGAAGAAAAGAAACACCACCTTTCAGAAAAACAGTTTGGGCCCTCTTTTTTTTTTTTTTTTTTTTTTTAAAGATTTTGTTTATTTATTTGACAGAGATTAAGTAGGCAGAGAGAGAAGAAGGGAAGCAGGCTTCCTGCTGAGCAGAGAGCCCGATGCAGGACTCAATCCCAGGACCCTGACATCATGACCTGAGAGGAAGGCAGAGGCTTTAACCCACTGAGCCACCCAGGCACCCTAGGAGTTTGGGCCCTTTTAATGGATGTTTCTCGTACATGGGTTTTGTTTTGTTTTCATTTCTCAATATATAAAGGATCTCTGTGGAAAACTTGGGTAGTACAAAAGTATTTAAAGACAGTGAAATTCACCAACAATTCAGTTTTTGTTTTGCAGGAAAGTCACTGTTAACATTTGGATTATATCCTTCGAAAGTTTTCCTATGCATATATTTTCCACACAATTTAGATACCACTGTATAGACAACTTTGCATCACATTTTTTAGCAGTTTAAACACAGTAGTATCATAAAATTATAAGTAACATTGCATTTAATGTTTCTGTGCGTGGATTATTCCTCCTCTCATTATTTGTGATTACATTGTTTTCTTAGCATGGATTCCTAGAGGTGGAATAACTTGGTTGAAAGGCATGAACAAAAGTGAAACTTTGTATTTTATTAAGTGTTTTTCAAGATGGTTTTGTTAATATATGCTTTTACTGGCAGCTCTAAGATTTAGGGGTTTTATTGGAGAAGGGGGCTGTGATAGAAGTACCTAGACCAGAAAATAATGGTAGGAGAGAGACCTGCAAAGGAGAGGATTTCTGGAGGGAAGCACTGACAGTAGTAAATGTTGTATCAAGGTCACATGAGCAAAGGATGGGCAGATCCATGGGGTTCGGTGCCCGGATGTGGTGGCCTCCATGGCTCCCGTGGTTTCCCTGGCAGGTGCTCAGCAGCCCAGGGGCGGCGCAGAAGCGAAGCCATCAGCTGGCCATCTGAAAAAATTTTCCCTACAAGTATATCTAAATAACTTTAAGTACAAGGAGGTTTATTCTCTCATAAACGAGAAGAAAGAAACAGATTGGTTCCCATGGCAACTTCATGACCAAGCTCTGTCTGAGCCTCGATGCCACTTCTGTTCCCTGCACACTTGTCGCTGCTTGTCGTTGACTTTTACAGAAGTCCCTTAAAACAAACAAACAAGAAGACAGTTGGAAAAGAAAAGTTGGTGTAGTCTTGTATGACGTCATAAGCAAATAAAAACCATGCACAGGGCGCCTGGGTGGCTCAGTGGGTTAAAGCCTCTGCCTTCAGCTCAGGTCATGATCTCAGGGTCCTGGGATAGAAGCCCGCATCGGGCTCTCTGCTCAGCGGGGAGCCTGCTTCCCCCCCCCCCCCCCCCCCGCCTGCTGCTCTGCCTACTTGCGTTCTCTGTCAAATAAATAAATAAAATCTTAAAAAAAAAAAAAACAAAACCAGGCACATAGGGTTGAGTTAGAGGAAAGCAAAAAAATAACAATTAAAAATGGCAGCAATATTATGGGGTTTTTTTGGATAAACTACTGGATTTTAATGGAGGTGCAATAGTTACTTCATCCAGGGCAGTTTTAGAGAAGCGGTGAGAGAGAAGGCAGCAGAGCGCTTACAGAAGCCAGTTCGTTTTCGTGCTGCCCAGACTTTGGACGTAAAGAAAGCTTTTGTCGAAATTGACATCTAGTATAATTTTGTTTCAGAGTCAGATGGCTGCGCTATGTCTATAGTCTTGCTCTAAATACAGGGAAAGAGCAACACGATAGTTTGAGGCTAATCCTATGAAATGGGAGAGGTTGGACAAGATGTCTATTTAGACATCAGTGGATAATTTTTTTGGATAATTCTTATTTTTATAAGGAAAGTTCACATAGCTTGATTCTCTCTCAAAAATATTATCAAGAAATAATTTCTTTATCCAACTTGCTATTATTTTTTCTTTTATGTGGTTTTGAGTGACATCAGTTTTCAATGGCTGTAAATAACCATTCTTGGGAACAGTAGCCATTAAATGTTGATTTGAAAGCTGCTTGACAATGATGAAAAAAATGTTTTTTCCCAAAGGACTGCAGTAAGGCTGATGATTTTTATGCCCATGGAAGGCCAGTTTTTAACCACAAAAATTTCCCTGTAACCTTTCCTGATTGAAAACATATTACTTGCTATTCAAAAACACAGGCAAATTAGTGAGGAGAGTTTCTAAAATAAGCTCAAGGGTTAGACATATAATTTGCGGATGACATGTCACGATGGTGAAGTTTATTTCCTTTGGCATTTTGTTTTAAACTGTAGAGCAGCTTAAAACCATGTCAGACTTCAGACATGTTTTTACAACCGTAGGATGAGCACACTTGATTTCTTTTTTTATTAACATGTAATGTATTATTTCCTTCAGGGGTATAGGTCTGTGAATCATCAGGCTTATACAATCCACAGCATTCACCATAGCACATACCCTCCCCAATGTCCATCACCCAGCCACCCCATCTCTTCTCCGCACCCACTCTCCAGCAGCCCTCAGTTTCTTTCCTGAGATTAAGAGTCTCTTATAGTTTGTCTCCCACTCTGGATTCCTCTTGTTTCATTTTCCCCTCCCTTCCCCTAGCATAATACTTAGCATATACGCTCTAGTTTCGTCCACGTTGTTGCAAATGGCAAGATTTCATTTCTTTTGATGGCTGCATAGTATTCCAGTGTGTGTGTGTGTGTGTGTGTGTGTGTGTGTGTGTGTGTATGCGCCACATCTTCTTTATCCATTCATCTGTTGATGGATGTCTAGGTTCTTTCCGTAGTTGGCTCTTGTGGACATCGCTGCTATAAACATTCAGGTGCAAGTGCCCCTTTGGATCATTACATTTGTATCTTTAGGGTAAATACTCCGTAGTGCGATTGCTGGGTCATAGGGCAGCTCTATTTTCAACTTTTTGAGGAACCTCCATGCTGTTTTCCAGAGTGGTTGCACCAGATTGTGTTCCCACCAACAGTGTAGGAGGGTTCCTCTTTCTCCGCATCCTCGCCAACATCTGTCGTTTGCAGACTTGTTCATTTTAGCTGCATTCTGACTGGTGTGAGCTGGTATCTCACTGTGGTTTTGATTTGTATTTCCCTGGTGCTGAGTGATGTGGAGCACTTTTTCATGTGTCTGTTGGCCATTTGGTTGTCTTCTTTGTCGAAATATCTGTTCATGTCTTCTGCCCATTTCTTGATTGGATTATGTATTCTGTGGGTGTTGAGTTTGATAAGTTCTTTATAGATTTTGGATACTAGTCCTTTATCTCATATGTCATTTGCAACTATCTTCTCCAATTCTGTTGGGTGTCTTTGGTTTTGTTCACTGTTTCCTTTGCTGGAGCACACTTGATTTTTATTTTTATTTTTTAATTTTATTTATTTATTTTTAAAGATTTTATGTATTTGACAGACAGAGATCACAAGCAAGCAGAGAGGCAGAGAGAGAGGAGGAAGCAGGCTCCCCGCTAAGCAGAGAGCTTGATGTGGGGCTCGATCCCAGGACCCCGGGATCATGACCTAGGCCGAAGGCAGAGGCTTAACCCACTGAGCCACCCAGGTGCCCCGAGCACACTTAATTTTTAAAAGGACTGTATCTTCCAAGTGTATACGTTTTAGTGCATAATGTTTATTTCTAACAGTGGGTTTCTTCTTGTGTCTTATGATAATGTGGTTTATCTAATTTTGCCTTGGTACTTAGGAATTGAGGAAACACCATTATCTTTGAAATGGTCATACAGGAGCCTCTTTCTTAGAGGGCTGTTCTCTTAAAGCATATATGGTAAGGGACAAATGTGAGATTTGGGGCTGCCCAACTATATACCATGACAGTTACAGGTACAGGAGACCCGCTTCCATTGTCACTGCACCCAGAGTGCAAGCTGGAAGTAGTCGCTGGTTGACACCACAGTGAGCAGGAGCGTGTTCTGTTGGAAGGAGGGACTCAATTCTAGATGCAGCCTGACCATGAGAGAGCTAATGGCAGAAGACAGTGACTCTTCAAACTTAACAGCCTCTGCCGCATGCAGAACATTCTTTTGCCTTAATCACTCCGAGACTCAGCTACCAACAGAACTACTTGTTTTCTTAAGGAATGTAAAGAGAGAGATAAAACAACTTTTGGGACAACTTTTTGCTTGGACATAATTTAACATTTCTGAAAAGTTAAAATTTCCCATATACTTTCCACCCATATTCACTGATTGTTTGGCATATCCACCAGTGTTTGAGCAGATTGCAGACATCATGCCCCTTTACCATGGAGGCTTCTGTGTATACTTCTCAGGGTGAGGAGGGTCTCCTGTGTAACCACAGTGCAGCTGTCAGAAGCAGGAAATCTTACACTGAATTAGATGATAGTCTTGTATCAAAGTCCATATTTAGTTTCTGCCAATTGACTTCAATAATATCTCTTACAGCAATTTTTTTTTCCTGGTCCAAGATTCATATCTTATGTCTTTAATCTCATTTAATCTTACTTGACTGTTTTAAGTGAAATGAAGGGCGACACATATTTTGTTGCATACTTTTGTTGCATGCATCTCCATTTCAGCATCTTGTCTGAGACCAGCTGATTTTTAAAAAAATATTTATTTATTTGAGAGAGCAAGAGCATATGAGCAGGAAGGTGGGCAGAGGAAGACAGAAGCAGGCTCCCCCTGAGCTGGGAGCCCAATCCAGGGCTTGATCCCAGGACCCTGAAATCATGGCCTGAGCCAAAGGCAAACATTTAACTGACTGAGCCACCCAAGTGCCCGTGACAGAAGATTTATTTATTTATTAAAATATTTTATTTATTTATTTGAGAGAGAGAGAGAGAATGAGAAGGGGAAGGGTCAGAGGGAGAAGCAGACTCCCTGCTCAACAGGGAGCCCAATGTGGGACTGGATCCTGGAACTCCAGAATCATGACCCGAACTGAAGGCAGTCACTTAACCAACTGAGCCATCCAGGCACCCATGGCAGAAGTTGTTTTTGTTTGTTTGTTTGTTTGTTTGTTTGTTTTGTTTTTAAGGCAAAGGGAGAGAATTCTCAGGCAGACTCCCCACTGAGTGTGGAACCCAACACAGGGCTCAGTCTCAGGACCCTGAGATCATGATCTGATCTGAAACCGAGAGTTGGAGGCTTGACCCACTGAGCCACCCAGGCGTCCCAGACTGACAGAAGATTTTATATAGCAGGTATCACACAGGTAATACCTCTGCTTCGTGTTTTACCAGTTAGTACCTTTTCAGCCGATGAATTGCGTCTGGGCAAGCAACCATTGGCTCTTAGGAGGTCCTGCTCTATTGGTACTGTTGTATGCTGAGTACACTATTAAGCTTTCTTTAGTTCAGGGTTATCACTTTTTTTTTTTTTTTTAAGTCATCTCTATACCCAACATGGGGCTCAAACTCATGATCCCCAAATCAAGAGTTGTATGCTCTTCTGACGGAGCCAGCCAGGCACTCCTCAGGGCTGTCTTTTTAACACGCATTAGCTACTGTTTCATCATCTTGAATGCTTTGATGATATGTTCACCTGATGATATGTTCCAGAGTATGTACTGTGCCTTATCTTTAGCTGAGGAAAGATGAGAAATGGCCATCGTCTTTCAGCCTAAGGCCAACAATTGAGTTTCTTTTCACTGGGTCATGATTATTCTCTGGAATATGTGAACAAAGCAGCATATGCTTGTGATTCCAGAATCACTCATAACCTCCACCATGTTTGTTCCACTGAAAATTGCTTGACAGTTTTCCATACTGATGTTTTGTTCTGTAGAAGCTTGGCAGAGTTGACAGTCTGCTTCCAGTTCTTTCCCACAAGAGGTGAAAAATTTTCAAACTGAGATTTTTCTTAAAAGACTTACGGCCTAGGGGCACCTGGGTGGCTCAGTTGGTTAAGTGTCTGCCTTCAGCTCGGATCACGATCCTGGAGTCCCAGGAGGGAGTCCCACATAAGGCTCCCTGCTGAGTAGGAAGTCTGCTTCTCCCTCTGACCTGCCCCCCATCTTTCTCTCTCTCATTCCCTCTCTCTCAAATAAATAAATTGTCTATCATGGGCTCTTGCATGGCTCAGTCAGTTAAGCGTCTGCCTTTAGCTCAGGTCATGATTTCAGGGTCCTGGGATTGAGCCCCAGCTCCCTGCTGAGTGGGGGTCTGTTTCTCCCTCTCCCTTTGCTGCTCCCCCTGCTTGTTCTCTCTCTCCCTCCCTCTCTCGCTTTCTCAAATATAATAATAAAAGTAACAATCAAATAATAATAAAATAAATAAAATAATAAAAGACTCACGGCCTAAATGGAATCACATTATAAGAAATACACTACAGTTTTGAACAGTTATTTCATTTAATGTTATGATTCTACAAAAGTGAGAATTATGCTCTCATCTGTTATCTTGTGTTCTACCTTATTTTCATTTTTTTTTTATGATTTTATTTGTTGATTTGACAGACAGAGATCACAAGCAGACAGAGAGGCAGGCAGAGAGAGAGAGAGGGAAGCAGGCTCCCTGCTGAGCAGAGAGCCCGATGCGGGACTCGATCCCAGGACCCTGAGATCATGACCTGAGCCGAAGGCAGTGGCTCAACCCACTGAGCCACCCAGGCGCCCCGACCTTATTTTCATTTTTTATGAATGTTTGGCTGCAAAAGGATGTATCGTTCCTCCCAGAGTTTACCTTGGAATGTGTTTTGTCTTCATATTGTCAGTTTGTTTCCCTTTTTATTTAATGATTTGAAAATTTTTGATGGGATTTGTACATAAAATTAAGTTTTCATAAACATTGCTAATTATCATCACTCACTTTTGCAAGAATGTATTTCTATTTCAGATGATAAAATTTCAACTGATAAAGCACAAAATTAGATTCTTCACCCCAAGATAGATCTAGATACTTACCTAGAGATGACCCCATGTCGTCAGTCTCAATGACGCTCCTTGTCCGCAGAGCTGACTCTGTTATGCTGATCAGATATAACTACTTTTAACAGTCATGTGCACGACCCCATGACGCACATGCCCTTTTCAGGTAATGCCTGAGATGATGTTGCAGTACGTATTCTGCTATTTGATCTTTCAGAGGTCAAGAACAAAGCCACGGGGGTCGTCACCCTATCAACTAACTTGTCATTTCTTCAAGCCCAAATTGCATTGCTTTCCGGTTCTTGAACTCTGAGGGACCAAGGCTGATACAGAAACAAAGTCTTAGCTCTGTTACAAAGGAAAAAGAGCACCCTCTTTTACCGCGAAGGAGGCAGCCCCCAGAATTATTATATCACATTTCCAGCTCTTCTCATACCCCTTTCCTGCTACTCACTATTCTGTAGTTCTACTAGTTTAGCTACCCTAATTTGGCACAGGTTTCTTTCCTATCATTTTTCAGGGCTTCCTGTTTTATAGAGTAAGGTCATCAAATTATATTTTCCTTTCTTTCATGAGGGCAAAAGAAGGGTGTAGAAAGCCACCACGTGACATTCTCGGAGTGGTCGTCGCATCATTTCTGCGGTGATGGAAATATTCCATATCTCCGACTGTCCAGGTCAGCAGCCACTTACCACATGCAGCAGGGGAGCTCTGGAAATGTGACTAGTGCATCTGAGAAACTAAATTCTACATTTTCTATCATCTTATCTGACTTAAATTTAAATAGTCATACGTGGTCAGAGGCTACCATTTTGGATTGTTCAAGCTAGCACTGTCATTCACCAATCTGAGACCTTCTCTGAACTGAGGCTCGTTATCTTAAAAGTGAGGATTATCTTTTATGTAGACTTGGGAACCAAGTAACATTGTGGATATAAAAGCTCTTTGAAAATCATAAATTGAAAATATAAAATGACTTTATCAATATTGTGGTACCCCTGACTTTTTTCATAGTAAAGCTGGGAATAACCGCTTTTTATTGCTCATCTCAGTCCTGTTCTCTCTCCTGATCCCACTGATTACTTCTTTTAGTGGGAATAAAACCTACACTCCATTGCATAAATAGGGGAGAGGAAGCAAAATTAAAGTAATAGACATATTAGGGAGAGGAAATAAAATAATTCATCATCGTGGAACTGTGGTTGAAACTTACTAGCTCTTGAAAGGTTTGAAAGTGAAAAATTGAAGACAGGTTTTTTAAATGAAAATTATATGGATAAAGATGTGTATGGTCCTTATTTTAAAATATGGTGAAGTTGGAAAGTTACAAAGACAAAAATAAAAATCACTCAAAAATCTCACCAACCAGAATAGCTATTGTCAAGCTATTATCAATGTTTTGATGTATCTTTTCAGGTATCTTTTTCTTGTATATGTGTAGCTTTAAACACACACACACACAAAAATATGGAAACGTACTGCTTTAGGCTGCATTTTTCACTTAAAAATATATGATTGATATTTTTACATGTAAATAGATGTACATCTAATTTAAAATATCTATAGCTTTCTAATTACAAACATAATACATAGTTCTACAAAATTTAAGATTCAGGCAGTGTATAAATATGGAATGTACAAAGAGAAATCTTCAGAATTCACATCCCCTGTGACATTATTGGTTGGTGTCTGCTTCTTCTGTCTTCATATACCCATATCCATATATAGACAGGTATACACACGTACTAACGTTGCTTTAAATTTGTTTTTCTAAAAACTAAATCACACTGTATATGCCTAAGCTTGCTTTTTTCACTTAACACCATGTTTTACACATTTAATACATTAGTGTATTCATAGAATACAGTATTTAATCAGCTTAATGATGAGCTGATTTCAGTTTTTTGCTGATGAGGAGATATCACTATACTAACAAATATCTTTGTGTATACATCTGTGTCTGTTTTTTCTTGATACAGATTCCTAGAAGTAAAATAAGGGGTCAAAGTAATAAAAAATTTAGCATTTTTACATTTACTGCTCGATTGCTGTATAGTGAAGTAACATTAATTCAGCCGAGCATGATAGCTTCTTCAGGAAGAGGATTGGCATGTTCATTTGGGGAAGTAAAAAGCTTTATCATTGCTAACGAGTTTTCTTCATGTTAATCCTAGCTTGGAATTCAGCTCCGTGCATTTATGTGGACGTATCATTAGGAAACTGCCGAGCCCACATTTTGCCTGGAGAACCTTGATGAAACCCACTGCCTTTCCTTTGGTTCTGATTGCTGGATCTGTAAACTACTTTTTCTTCCCCTTACATCCATCTCTCTATTCCCCTAAAAGGTAGGGAAATAGAAAACTTGGTGACTCCGGTTTTCCTTGGCATAGAAAATATGACTTAGTGACTAAGAAACATAAAGCTAGTAGTCAGTAGTAAGCATTCCATTTGATTCATTCCATGTTCCGTTACTGATTTGGCAGGTTTTTGTGCAGCTTTGAATACATTTTATATAAACACACTTCTCCATTTTCTCCTTAGTCACCAGAGTCTGTTCTTTGTAGATACTCAGTGTGGTGTGTGAGCTTTGCAGTAAGAAGTTCAAAGAGTGAACTTCTTTGGCTGAGTACTTTAAACCAAAGGGACTTCATAGGCTTCATAGCTACACACACACACACAGGCATGCACGCGCACATGCACACTTTTTTGGCTCAAAAATTGAATTTAAGGGGCACCTGGGTGGCTCAGTGGGCTGAGCCTCTACCTTCGGCTCAGGTCATGATCTCAGGGTCCTAGGATCAAGCCTCAGTCGGCTCTCTACTCAGCAGGGAACCTGCTTCCTCCTTTCTCTCTCTGTCTCTCTGCCTGCCTCTCTGCCTACTTGTGATCTCTGTCAAATAAATAAATAATCTTAAAAAATTTTTTTGAATTTAAGAGTAATTCCTGCCCTTAAAGAGAATTAGGAATAAAACAAATGACAATTTAACTATGTGGAATTAAAAACACAAAACAAAACATAGGTATTGAGAGAACTAGTAATTTGGACTAGGTAGAATCTTGGAGAGCTTTCTGGAAGAAATTAGATACTTAACCTGGGTTTTAAAGTTGATGGGATTTTGCAGTACAGGTACTCGAATGGGAGGTGTGCTCTGAATGAGATGAAGAGAAGGAGGAGAAGGCGTGGAACGCGTGCCATGGGAGGAAGGCTGTGTGCCAGCAACATCCTGGAGAGAACAGCCAGCTTTTTCCCGAGTAGATTACCTGCCCTGAGAAAGAGTGCAGGTAGTTCCCGCAGCAGGGGAAGGGAAGAAGGAGAGAGAGAAAAGGTGGCCCCTTTAAGTGTGTAAAGTATGTAAAGGTTTTGAGAAATAACTGAATATTTCTGACCAACAAAAATATGAGAGAAACCATCAGCCCAGTATGAATCTGACTCTTAGAGGGCCTGAGTGATTTGTCTACCAGGGCAATGCTGGACTTAACTGTCTCAGAAAACTTAGAAGCAGCTAAGGTTCTCGAGCTTCACATCCCCTGGGCACTTGGTCATGTCCCCAGATATGACCGCTCTCTTCCCATACCGTGTCTTGCTTCTCCTCCTGACTCAGGCTTACCCACCCACACTCCCCCCGCACCTGTCTTCTCAGCCTCACACAGCATCGTCCCGCTGTGTTGCAGGGACCCTCACTGTGCCAAAGCCCAGCCCTAGACCTATCCAATTGCTTTTTTTTAATTTGCCCCCTATTATAGACCCAGTCTTGGGGCTGCTGAGCCTTGCTGGGAAGCACTGCACAACTCTACTGATAGGTGTCGGCAAATTTCTAGTTGCTGACCACACTCTTCTTAAGGCTGCTGGTCATTCCTCCTTTGCTGTATCCTGGTCTTCTCTCTTCCATTTCACACAGCATCATTTCATATCCTTTCCATTACCTGCATATTCTTGTCCTGCTACCTCTCACCTGCATAACCTTACTGCTACTCAGAGAAATACTTCTTCATCCCGGAGCATCCATTCCTGCAGACGCGTCCCCTTCACCCATCCTCTCTTCCCTCCTTCCTGTCCTGTTCGGCCACTCCCCGTCCCTGCCACCGGTCCTGTCTCTTCTCACCCTCACAGGGACCAGACCTCTCAATTATGGTTTTGCTCTTTCGAATATTAATTCTTGCCCTCTCTTCTGGGTCATTTCCTTCAGTCTACACACAGGCTAGTCCTCCATTTGGCCGCTGTTCATTGGTTGAGGAGAGCACACCTGACTTAAGCTGGACCAATCACAGTTCTTCACCAGGATTTTGTATTTGAAATGAAATCCTGTTTCTCTCTCTTTGAGTGGGTAAAATTCAGAATCTGTATATTTTGGAACTGTTGGGAGTCAAGTTCTTTTTTTTTTTTTTTAAGATTTTTCTTATTTATTTGACAGAGCACAAGGAGGGGAAGTGGCAGGCAGAAGGAGAGGGAGAACCAGACACCCCTACTGAGCAGGGAGCCCAATGCAGGGCTTGATCCCGGGACCCAGGGATCATGACCTGAGCCAAAGGTAGACGCTTAACCGATTGAGTCGTCACCCAGGTGCCCCAGGGAGTCAAGTTCTGCATGAGGACTGGGGAGTAGAAAAAAATGGTAGAGAAGAATATGAGTGAATTTGAATAAATTATAGCAGAGATGCAAAAACAGCATTTCCTGAGTTCTTCACAAGCAGTGATTCCCAGCCCTTTTCATGTCATGACCCATGTAGAAAATGGTAATATTTGGTATGCCCACTGGTATAGTAATTTGGCATTTGGTAATATTTGGTATGGTAATATGGTACTGCCCGCTGAGGGAAACGGATAAGGCTGCGCTTATGGCTGGTTGGCACACCTGTAATCTGAGCACAGGTTAGGAAGCTGTATTCTACAGTGTTCTGGGAGAGCATACCTGTAACCCACACCCAGGTGGGTCACCCTGTTCAAGTATCTGGTTCCAGTTTTTCGCCTGGATCCCAGTGTGTGGTTCCTATGAGATACCCACATAGCAACCTTCCCGTAGATGTCATTTCCTCCACGCTGCCTTCCTGAACTCCCAGATGCTCCTCTCCCATGCTCCAGTAACACCTGGGGCCCTATACTCTAATTATCTCATTATTTGTATACCCTGTTGTGCTATGAGTCCTAAGAGGTTAGGAATCACATCTGCCTTTTCATCATTACAGCCCCAGGCCTTGGAGTGTAGTAAGCATCTCCTGAATGAAGGAATTATGCTCCGCAGAGATAAATAGATTAAGAAGATTATAATTGGAACAAGGTCTTAGTAAATATGCTTTCTTTCTAAAGGAGACGGCTTTGAATGGGAGCACTGGAAAAGAAAGTGCATGAGAACTATGTCTTTTTGGCATTATCTATCTAGCAGTGTTGTCAGACCATGAAATCTTTCAATTTCTCATATTTTGACTTGAATTACATATCTCACTATTCATATTGGAAAATAAGACTCAGAACACTTTCAGAATAACAAATCTCTTGTGGAAAGAAATGCCTTAAGGAAAACAAAAACAAAAACCCGAGAATAAGTATACAGGCGTAACAACATGGGCAATTTCTCTGTTTTGTGCCCTGGCAGGATTGTGTGTCCATTCTTGTTTATCAGAACTGAAGAGTACAAGGAGGGTCAGTTTCCTTCTTCCAGGGTGAGTCTCCTTACCCTGCGGTTGTCCTTCAATCTCTTTCTTTCTCTGGAGGTAGCCCTTTACCTCCCGTTCGTTGTCTCTCACAGAATTTCCTTCACTTTGCTTTAGTGTGAGAGAACCAGACAATATGTGATTAAGTAATGGGTAACCGTGTGTGACCCCACGTAGCTTGGCCCATTTTTTTTTAAGATTTTATTTTTTATTTATTTGACAGACAGAGATCACAAGTAGGCAGAGAGGCAGGCAGAGAGAGAGGAAGGGAAGCAGGCTTCCTGCTGAGCAGAGAGCCCAATGCGGGGCTCGATCCCAGGACCCTGGGATCATAACCTGAGCCTAAGGCAGAGGCTTTAACCCACTGAGCCACCCAGGTGCCCCTATTGGCCCAGTTTTTAAAAGCATTAGTCTCTTCTAGGGTCTTCTTCACTCCTTTGGTTCTTAGGTCCCATGATTATGCTTATAGTAATTTTGGTAAGACTCCAGTATGCTCTGAATTCTGGCTCAAGTTTTTTCTTTATTCATTTTGTGGCTTTTGGAAAAATAAGGTTCTTCATTGGCACCTAGGCATCTCCCTGTTTAACAGAGCATTTAAAAGCTATCCATCTGGCTCTCTCCAACAACTTGGTCTGTCTTTTTGGCTTAGACCTTTGTCCTTCTTGCTTTTGCTTCTCTTTGGTTTTTGACATTTCCTGTACTTTTGGTTAAGATTATGACTCTTCTGTTTGGCCTTTTTCCTTTCTATTTTTATTTTGCTAACACCATACATTATCTTTGCAAAATTATGTGATGAAAAAAAATACGGCTCAATAACAATTATTTAACAAATCTTAGGGAAAATGACAGATGAAGTCATAATCCTTCATAGGTTAATTTAAACATTTAATGTAATATCAAATAAACTCCCAATTGGATTGGGTTGGAGTCAGGTGGATAAGAGAGAATTTGGCTAAATAGCATCAAAATTATTCTGGGAAAAATAAATATGTCAATGACATAGAAAAGTTTGAAAGAGAAGAAGATGGAGTCAGGGCATAATTTACCACTGGTACTCTAAGTAGCTCCTTGGCTGTCCTCTTACTTCTTCTAGTAAGTTATTAAAGATTTTATTTATTTGAGAGAGAGAGAGAGCGCGTGCACACAAGCAAGGGGAGTAGCAGAGGGAGAGGGAGAAGCAGGCTCCCCACTGAGCAGGGAGCCCAATGTGGGGCTCCATCCCAGGACCCAGAGATCATGACCTGAGCTTAAGGCAGACGTTTAGCTGACTGAGCCACCCAGGCACCCCTGACAGAAGGTCCTGCATGATCTCACCGTGGATACTCCTCCAGCATCAGCTCTGGCACACTCCTCTTTCCCCTCCATGCTCTAGTTGCAGTGAAATGCTCTTAGGCCTGCTAGTGCTCCCTCTTTTTCACTTCCAGAGCTTTTCAACACACCCTCTGTTCAACCATAAGACATCGCTCCTTCAGGAATAGTTTTCTCATTCCCCAGGTCCAGGTTAGGAGCCCCTGAGCTCCCTGTCCAGTTTCTATCATATATGTGATGCCGCATTGTCACTGCCTGTGGACTTGTCTCCACCCTCCCACCAGCCTGTAGATGCCGTAAGGACGGAGACCAGGTGTGTCACGCTCATCATTTTAACCCTAGGATTTAAAGCAGTGCAGGTGCTCAGTGAATTTTGGCCAAATGAAATAAGGATAAGGCTATATACATTCCCCAATTCAATGGTGTGATTATAAGAATAAGCAGACAGGGGCCCCTGGGGGGCTCATTCGGTTAAGCGTCTGCCTTTGGCTCAGGTCATGATCTCGGGATCCTGGGACTGAGTCTCCCATCAGGCTCCCTGCTCAGTGGGAACCTGCTTCTCCTTCTGCCAGCTGCTCCCCCTGCTGTGCTCTCACTCCCTTTGTTAAATAAATAAACTCTTTATCCAAAAAAAAAAAAAAAAAAAAAGAATAACCAGACAAATTGATGGGACTGAAAAGACAGCTCAGGAGACTTACATGTGTTAAATTTAGTAAGTGATAAAGTATGCATCATACATCAGGACTGTTTGATAAGTAGTACTACCACAGCTGGTTATTAGTTTCAAAAAAGGTAAGATTTAGAGATGAGTCCAGTACAATAATCCAAAAAAAGATTGATAAGGAATTGATGAGTTAAATACTTTTGAAATCTGGAAGAAAATAGATGTGAATATTTACAGAGAAATATTCATGTTTATAGGGAATACTTACAGAGAATATTGTAGAGAAAAGGTAGGTAGGGCGTGGTCACATATTTGACTACAAAGAAGTTCTAAAAGCACAAAGTACATTACCTCCTGGGAAATGATTCTAGGAAATATAACAAAATAAATAAAAATATATTACATACTACATATTAAATATATATGAAAGGCAAGGAAAGAAAAGCTTAATATCTTGAATGAATGAGAACAGTTCTAAAGACCCCAGTAGGTAAATGCACATACCGAAAATGAACAGACCATTTGCAGAAGTGAAATATAAATAGCTAAATCAGAATTTTTTAATTTTACCAGTTGTCACAAAACTAAATATTAAAACAATAAAATACTGATTTTTTTTTCCTGTCCAACTGATGAAGAATTTTTTTTTTAAGTTGGAGTCAGGGCATGGTGAATGAGTATCCTCACACCTTGTTGAGTACCGATAACAATTGGTAGAGATCTTTTGAAGGTTTTTGGCTTTGTGTATCAGTACCAAATGGTCATATACATTAATATAGAAGTAGTTCTACTTCTGTGAATCTAGCTAGGGTAAGGAAAAATTTTAGATACAGATAGAGCTTTAAAGGTTTTCTTTCTTTCTTTCTTGAGTGTGTGTGCACGAGAGTGGGGGGAGGGGCAGAGGGAGAGGGAAAGAGAGAATCTCCAGCAGATTCCATGCTCCATGCAGAGCCCAGTTTGGGGCTTGATCCCACAATCCTGACACCATGACCTGAGCTGAAATCAAGAGTCGGACGCCCAACTGACTGAGCCACTCAGGCGACTCCAGATAGAACTTTAAAAGTTGGTCTTCAAAGTGTTTAATTATGGGACGCCTGGGTGGCTCAGTTGGTTAAGCAGCTGCCTTCAGCTCAGGTCATGATCCCGGCGTCCTGGGATCGAGTCCCACATCGGGCTCCTTGCTCGGCAGGGAGCCTGCTTCTCCCTCTCCCTCTGCTGCTCCCCCTGCTTGTACTCTCCCACTCTCTCTCTCTCAAATAAAATAAAAAACAACAACAAAAAAAAACCCAGGTAAATGCATTAGTACATTGTGGTATATTCCTATACGGAGTGTTGTGTAGCAATAACAAGAGAACAAACGAGTGACCCATGCAACAACATGAACAAATCTCACTGACATCATGGTGAATAAAAGGAGAGAGACGAAAGGAGCACGTAGGAAATGATTCAGAATAGTGGTTACCCCTGGGTGGGAGAACTGACCGTGAACGGGCACGAGGGGGCCCTCTGGTGTGATGAAAATTTCCTATTTGTTAATCTGTATGGGGTTACAGAGATCTATACATATGTCCAAATTCAACAAACTTTACAGTTCATATGAATTACCCCTTTACATTTCTCATTAATAAAAAATGGGGGGGAAAATGACATGTGGCCTTGGACAAGTCACTTCATTTTCCTAAGCTTCAATACTCGCATCTGTAAATTATGATATTACTTACCTTGCAAGTTTATTAGAATAGCACATGGTGAATGTGTAGTAAATGGCAGATTATTTTCAGCTAGAAATATTTTTAAATGCTTGCGACATGTGAAAAATGTATCAGTTGAATAATATGGTTGAAGAAATATAAAACCAAAGTCCCTTATACATAAAAAAAGTTATTCATACAAAAAAAATTCACAAAATATATTCAGTGGATCAGATGTCTTGAGTTGGTGGGATTTGTTTTTCCTTCCTATTTTTAGTTTATAGAAAGTTTTAATGAGTACTGCTTTTAGAATGAAACCTATTAATTTTCAAACATTAAAAAAATTTCAGTCAAGGGGCATCTGGCTGGTCCAATTGGTAGAGCTTGTGACTCTTGATCTCAGGGTTGTGAGTTTGAGCCCCACAGTGGGGGTAGAATAAACAAAATTTCAGTCAATAGTAAGATCACTATGAATCAACAATTAGTGTGAATCTTCTATATCCATTTTTTTAAAAGATTTTATTTATTTATTTGACAGAGATCACAAGCAGGCAGAGAGAGAGGACAAGCAGGCTCCCCGCTGAGCAGAGAGCCCGATGCGGGGCTGGATCCCAGGATCCTGGGATCATGACCTGAGCTGAAGGCAGAGGCTTTAACCCACTGAGCCACCCAGGCGCCCCTATATCCATTTTTTTAGGTTAGATTAGTTGAAGAGGAGTGATTCTGGTTTTGTGAAATAACCTAGATGTTCAGAAGAAACCCAGCAAGGATGGTCTATGAAAGAATGCGGAAAGAACAGGTCATGGTTCTCTCGGAGAAGAAATACTGAGAAGAATCTGATGGCTGTTATCAAGTTAGAGAGGCATTCATGTGACAAAGAGTTTCTTGTGTTCTCTGTAGTCTCAAGCAGAACCAGTATCAGGTAGAAGCTGTTCCAGGGAACCGATTTCTGGGCTGTGTAAGAAAACCTTTTGTGGCAAATGCTATCAGTTCATGTATTCGAGACATTGATGGAGAGCTTTTCATTGTGGGTTTTCCATGAAGCATAGAGTTCGAAGAGTAAGACACAGTCCCTTCAGTGATCCTGTGTGGTGACGAAGGAACCTGTTCAAACAGTAACCTCATGTTTTCAATGCAACAGTAGAAGTATGAAGAGAATGTTATGAGAGCAAAGAGGAGGCAGCATTCTCTTCTGTAGGGAATTGGAGGAGGTAACATTTCAGTCCAGTATTAAGCAAGGGATGAATCATCCCAGCAGCCATGCAGGGAATGGCATCTGGGGCAGAAAACCAGAGATATGTCAAGATATGTTTGGGACCAGATTGTTTAGGACCTTGTTTTGTAGGCAATGGGAAGCTCTTAAAGACATTTAGGAAAGGGAATAGTATATGTTAGGAAGGCGGTAACTCCATTCATGGAATGTGAGTCCAACCAGATTCGGCGGGGGTGGGGGAGACTGGTGGCAAGATGGTAGATGGGAGAGCGTCCTAGTCTCGGGGGCAGATGATGATGGCCATGGAGTTGAGTGTTAGTGGAGTGAGGGTTTGATCGCATAGCATGCATTCCTGAAGGAGACCTAAGAGGTCTTGATGACAGATTGTTTCATTGGTTCAGGAGGTCAAGGAGAAGAAGGAACTGAGGGTGATTCACAGGTTGCTGACTTGCAAAACTGGGGACCTACTAATCCTGACGTTCCCCCCAGGCACCTTTAGATCATGGTTGTGGGGGACAGGGGAATGGACACTTTCACCTGTCAGCTCCCTGAGGGCAGGTACCATATCTGTTTGCTCACTTCTGTTTTCCCAGTGATGGACAAGGAACACATGAACAAACAATTTGCCATCTCTCCCAAAGTGACCTACTAATTTGGTAGCAATTCTTGGACTTCTGTCTTTTGTACTTAATTAATCTTGATCAGGTTAAAAATGATATCGAATATTAAATTTTGGAGAAGTGGGCTCATTTGATCATTGAACAAACACTATATGCCAGGCACCACTCTTGACTCTGGAGGAAACAAGAAAGACAAAATTCTACATCCTCATGAAGTTTTTATTCTAGTGAGGGGAAAAAGACAATGAAAATAATCGTGAAGGAAAGATGGTGGCACGTGCTGTGGAGGAAAAGCACGGAGTGGGGCGAGGGAGGGTTGGGGTATGTGGTGGCGACTTTCTACAGAGCGGTCAGGGAAAGCCTCACCAAGCTGGCAACATTTGAAGGAGGGGAGGACATGAGCTGCTCAGACAGTGAGGAGAGAATCCTGTGCAGAAGGAAAAGCAGACGTAGTGGGGTGGGAGCTTGGTGTGTTCAGAGCCCCAGTGAAGAGCCGAGCAAGGCAGGAGCAGAGTGAGTAAAGGGAGGGACGAAGGAGGTGGGTCAGAGCTCAGGAACCAGGAATGAGGATGGAAAGATGCGGCATGTTTCTGAGCTGCAAAGTCTTGGAGGGTTTGAGCAGAATGACCTGCTCGGACTTAGGTGGTCCCAGAATCACTTGGAGAACGGACTGAAGAGGAAGCAGGAACAGAGGCAGGGAAACCCAGCAGGAGGCTGTGGAAGAGTCCAGGTGAGAGAGATGATGGGGGCCCGGATGACCATGGTCTCCGCGGAGACTGTGCACAGGCAGGCTCTGGATAGCGTCTGAAGGCAGGTCTCGACCACAGATCAGCTGCCGGCCGGAGAGAGCAGGCTTGGGGACAACATCAGGGGCTCAGTTTGAGCACATGACGTTTGAAAGGCCCAACAGATATGCACATGGAGATGCTGAGGGGGCAGCTGGGTCTCCTATTCCGAGGTTCAGCAGGGGGAAGTCCAAGCTGAAGATGTAAATTCAGTTCTGAGGAAACTTGTTAAGTGAATGTAATTTATGACTGGAACACCCAGGAAGGAAGAATGCCATACACAGCAGTGCTTTAGAATCACATGCCCTGAAGGTTGCAGATCATTGGGAAGGGTTGCAGATCAACCCTGGGAAGACTGCACATCGTGTTTTCTAGGCACAGAGACGTTCTATAGGTCAGGTGACATGTACCCAAGTTAAAAGTTGTGTGCATTTGAAAGGACAGTGCATTCTTCAGTCATGTATAACCCCTGTTATTTATCTTTGCTTTCTAGTTTTACTTTGAAAATAAAACATGCCCTTGAAGTCAATAAAATTAGTGAAATTGACATTTTAAATGCCGCCGCCTTGACTCCACACTTCCTTTCTTAGCTTGTTTTGCCCTTCTCGTTGGTGTATGTTCACACATTCCAAGTTTAACACTTGTACAGTGTAACTAGGAAACAGTTCAGGGTTTTCAGGACTTAATCCCTACCTTAAGAATAATAGCTGTCAAAAGATTGGGAGCTATAAGACATATTTGAGCATTTTTATAGCTAAACACTTCATAATATGTCACCACTAATATTCTATCTATCATTACCTAGAAGATCCTTAATAGTATTTACTTTTGTAAGAAACTATGGAAAATAGCTGTCTTGATACCAGTGGTATGAACTGGGGATTTATTTATTAGTTAATTAAATCTTTTCCCTTCCTTTTGCTATTTAGCCTTATGCACACGGTGAAGTAGTATTTGTAAGTGTATGTGTTGTGGAAAGCCTTTGACCATGTGTGGGGTTGGGCACGTTGCCTCACGTTACCACCAGAAAAAGAGCCTGAGTTGGTGAAAAGGTAGAACTATTCATTCTTGTTTTCTGAGAACCATTTATGGAGAGGCTGTTCTGTTTCAGGCATTTCCTTTGATCTAATAGGCGTTAAATGTAGAGAAACAAAATAGCTTGGAAGGTGGTAGAGCACAGTCATTGGGAGGGAGCCCCCACACGTTCTGCTCGGTCCCCCATCACGGATGTACCAATGGGAGCGGATGCACAGTGTGTCAAGGATGGGTAGCACCTCCATTTTGCACTTGGGGAACCAGACGGAGAGGTATGACTTGCTCAAGTTCACACAGCTAAGTGGTAGAGCCAGGATTTGACCTAGGTAGGTATCACTCACTTTCTTGATTACTTCCTTCCTGCCAGGCACTGTGCTCAAGGTCTTGTGTACATTCATCTGATGAATCCTTTTACCAGATGGAATATTGTAAGCCCCCATTTTATACCCGAGGCCACAGAAGCTTAGAGAGGCAGTTACCTGAAATCACACTGTTAGTAAGTGGCCGAGCCAAGACAGGGTCTCAAGTAGGACTCAGAGTCTGTGCCACCACATTGCTTCACTTAGGAAGGTCAGGAGATGGTGACAGATACATTGCGCTTATGTGTAATGAGTAAGGCATGCCTGGTCACGTGATCAGGTAATCCACATTCCAGGAATAGCAGCAGGTCAACATGAATTTATCTAAATATTTGCTTATTAATAATATGTGGGGGCACTGGATGGCTCAGTCAGTTAAGGGTCTGACTCTTGATTTCAGCTCAGGTGATGATCTCAGCGTGATGAGATCAAGTCCCGTATCCGGCTCAGTGCCCAGTGTGGAGCCTGCTTAAGATTATTTTTCTCCCTCCCCTCTCCCCCCAAATTTAAAAAAAAAAAAAAAGAGTAATATGTAAATATAATGTTCCCAGCATGTTATATTAAGTTTAAAAAAGTAATCCTCTGGGGCACAAAATGAGTTAATAATTGCAATATGGTATTTTCATGTGCACAATTCCAGTTATTTGCATTATACCAATAATTAATTACATTGGTTTTTTTTTTTTACTGTGTTTATTTAGCTTTGAGCATCTGTTACTTTGTAATTGATCCTAAGCTTTCATATTAAAAACAAATTAGTGGAAGCCTGATGATCACATTCCTCTTTAACAGATATTTTAATGGGATTACTAAGTATTTCATTATCTGAAAGCACTTAATGCTTTATCAGCATGGGCTCTCCTAAGCAATGTTGACAAAATTAGTGAGAACAGAAATGAAATAAATTCCATCTGTGAAGATTTATCTTGCTGCCATTATTGGAGGGTCCTTTTCATAGGTTTTCTGCACGAAAACTCAGCATGAACTAACACAGCAAAAGTATCAAAGACTATTTCTTTTTCCTCTAAGTGAATATGATGTGCTTTGAAAAAAAAATGTTATTCTCTTTCTCAGGAGAATTTTGAAAGCATTTTCTGATTATATTAGCACTGTATCAGAATTGCTGCTCAAAACTGCTGCATTCCATTAAAACAACAACAACTCATGGCACTGTTTCTTCTACCTATCTATTAATCACAGGTCAGTGATAAAAAAAAAAGTTCATCCTTCCCTGTCTTTTGCACTCATGTCAGTATCTTTTAAAATCTTTTTCTTTTGTTGTAGAAAATTTAGAAAATGAGTTTTAGGAAAAAGAAGAAAAACCGTAATTCTTCTATTTAGTGATGACAATTCTTAATATTTTGCATTTATTTGCCAAGACTCCCCCCCGCATCTATATAACAATAGGTAAAAGAAATGCCCAGGTGATTTTAAAAATTAAAATAGATTCATGCCATGTTTAAATAGGTACAAAAGTATATCTTTCATGTATTGTTTAAAAACTTTTTTAAAAAGATTTTGCTTATTTATTTGTCAGAGAGAAAGAGAGAGACTGAGACCACAAGGAGGGGGAGCAACAGGCAGAAGAAGAACCAGGATCCCTGCCAATCAAGGAGCCCAGGACTCGATCCCAGGATCATGGGATCACGACCTGAGCTAAAGGCAGATGCTTAACCAGCTGAGCCACCCAGGTGTCCCTTTTAAAAACCTTTTTATGTCAAATAGATAATATATCTGTAGCACTTTCTTTCTTTATTTTTTTTTTAATTAGGCTCCATGTCCAGAGTGGAGCCCAACCCAGAGCTTGATCTCATGACTCTGAGATCGAGACATGAGCTGAGATCAAGAATCAGATACTCAAAAGACTGAGCCACCCACGTGTCCCTCCCCAGCACCAGTTTTGCCAGCTTCATGCTCTGCTGTATTTCAGAGTCACAATTCTGTCATCCAATGTGAGCAGGGGTATTGTGCTGTTATACTTTTTTGTGTTATATTCAGTGATAATTATGTTGCGATAAATGACATTTTCACTGGAGGGAAGAGTTTGCATTAATGATGAATATCTTGATTTAAATTTTATGACTCTGTATTCGCCCCAGTTGTTCAACGCACAGTTGAGGCAGAAAACATAAACTTAATTTCACGAGAGCTGAAATAGATAAAGTATCATCAGTTCACCTTATTTGTAGGAGACGATCTCAGGGCTTTACCTGGGATTCTTTTTCCCTCTAACTTTAATTAGGACTCTAGGGCTAAGCTTCAGTTACCTGGAAAAAAAATTGATGATATCTCTGTTAAAATGACTGAACCTTGGGGTGCCTGGGTGGCTCAGTGGGTTAAAGCCTCTGCTTTTGGCTTGGGTCATGATCTCAGGGTCCTGGGATCGAGCCCGGTGTTGTGCTCTAAGCTCAGCAGGGAGCCACCTTCCCTCTCTCTCGCTGCCTGCCTCTCTGCCTACTTGTGATTTCTGTCTGTCAAATAAATAAATAAAGTCTTTAAAAAAAAAATGACTGAACCTCTTAGGTCAACTCTTATTCTTAGAAGACATGTTTATTTGATGAAGAGTAAGTGGGCTGGAGAGAGATCTTTTATAATCGATTGTGTGCTAGACACTTTTTGTTCCCACTTCGCCAAAAACCCACCAGGCGGGTCTTGTGTGGCATCAGTGTATCTGTTTCTCTGTGCATTTCCTCACGTGCTGAAGAAACAACAGGAGACTCAAGCTGCCGCTCAGGCAAGCCATACAACGGAGCTCCTGCCTCGGGAATGACCGGAAGCCCTCGTTTCTGGGGTTCATGCAGACATGCAGGCACAAGTCAAAGTAGAAAAAAGAACTTTCGCTTTGGGCGTGTGACTTTATCCGTGTGTTTGAAAATGGGTATGTGTGACGTTCCAATAAATATCTGCAAAAAAAAAAAAAAAAAAAAAAAAGAGTGGGGGATAAAAGTGCCCTGGGAAGGAAGTCCTTGTGCAAAAATGCCCTCCATATATCTAGTTTCCTGTTCCAGTGCCTGGCCTGCTCCGCCCTGCCCGCCGACTCTTTTTTGCTGCTATTTCAAGATCTCATCTTAGAAGTGAATGTTTTGTAGTTTATTTTGGCATCCACCCTAGCATATTTTCTTTCTATCGCTTCCATTTTTGTCCCTAACTTGTTTTCTCCTGCCAGGCGGGAACTGAGGTGGTGTGGCCAGGGGGTCCCAGCCTTGGTGTCAGACCTGGGGTTGATATCCTGACTCTGTCATTTACTGAGAGCCTGACTTCAAGCACACGGGCTCGACTCATGTGTGCCTCGGTTTCCACAGCAGTAAAAGGCAGAATCAAGAGGACCAGTAATAGAGAATATAGCTCTCAGAGGCCTGTCGTGAAGTTCAGAGGAGGAAAATGCATAGAAAATGGCAAAACTCACTTTTTTTCCCCTATTTTTTTATTTTAAAAATTGATATATAATTTTTTTCACATATTATTTATTTCACATTTTTAATGTTTATTTCACTGAAACACATACATTCTATTGCAATTTTGAATAGAATGTCTTATTAAACTATATATATATTTTTTTATTTCCCTTCTTTAAGTAATATGAAGTAATTGATTTCACTTCGTGGCTTACAGTGTATCATCCCTCCGCTGCTCCCTCCCCTGGTCCACACCCTCATCCCACACTTGAACACAGAACTAAAGAGAACATAGGAACAGGCCACGCCTCTGCCAAGAGCCTTCCCATCCTCTGGTTCCCACGTCCACATGCCCACCTGTTTCCTGTCATCTCCTTCTAAGAACACAGAAGAATAAAAACAGAGTCTGATCTGCTTACACCAAACAATTGCCCCTTACCCAGAGCCTTTCTGGGAAATAATTCCTGCCATCTGTATCCCGCCCCTGGCTTCCACGTCAGCTCAGCCACTGAGGCCTTCTCTTGAAGTGCTTTTCAATGTGCTTGGTGTTTTTATTCTTGGCCCGGTATTTAGTGGTTAGTGATCGTGTGCTTTCGCCAGCAGTGTGGATCTGACTGGCTGGTTTTTGGTGTTTTCCGATGTTGTCTGTTTTCTTTAGTGAAAATGCAGTTAATAAATGAGGCTAGGCACCACCCTATACCTGCAAGTCAGATTTCTGAAAATGTTTGTCTGTTTAAATGAAAAGGTGGGGTTTTTTTCCCGTTTTTTTTTTTTTAAGCTTGGGTTCTCCTCATTGCTTTGGCATAAAAAATAATTCCTCGTGTGCCTAGTCACTGAGCATCTGTTTTGTGGACCGTAGGTTCTAGAGAGTTGTCTTTAAACTTACTGATGCCTTTTTTTCTACTTTTTTTGGGTACATATTAGTTGAAACAGACTGAAGGTTGTACAGGGAGATAAGTAAAAACTTGTACTTTATTTTTAAAAATACTGTAAGGCTTCCTACTACATTTTTATTGTGGTAAAATCAACATAATATAAAATTCACCATTTTAACTCTTCCTGAGTGTACATTTCAGTAGCATTAAGCACAGCCATCACCACTGTCCATCTGTGGAAGCTTTTCACCATCCCAGACTGAAACTCCACCCCTGTTAAACACGAACTCCCCACCTCAGCACTCCGCCACCTCCACCCCTGCCCTCCCCTACCACGCTCAGCTCCCAGCCCTGGCATCCACTGCTCTACTGTCCCTCTCTATGAATCACACTACTCTAGGGACCCCGTGTGAGTAGAATCATACAATCTCTGTCCTTTTGTGACTGGGTTAGTTCACTCACAAGAATTTCCTTCCGTTTTAAAGCTGAATAATACCCCATCGTATGTACAGCTCACCCTTGAATAACAAAGTTTGAATCGTGTGGGTCCACTTACGTGATTTTTTTTTTTTTTTTGGTAAATAACCTTACAGCACTATAAAGGTACTTTGTGTCCCATATGACTTTCTTGACAACATCTGCTTCTCTCTAGCTTGCTTTACTAGAAGAGTACCATATATAATACATATGATACACAAAATAAGTGTCCGTTGACTGTTACGTTATTGGTAAGGCTTCCTGTTGACAATAGACTATTAGTAGTTAAGTTTTGGGGGCATCAAAAATCATGCATCCATTTTCAACTATGAGTCTGGGACAGGGGTTGGCACCCAGTACCCCTGCATTGCCCAGTGGTCAGCTGTATATACCCCATTTGGTTTTTCCATCCATTCAGCCCCTGATGGACATTTGTGTTGGTTCTCTGTTCAGTTCCTCTTCCCTCTTTAAAATCAGATTAATTGGGGGTTTTTTGCTGTTGAGTTATAAGAGTTTTTTTTTAAGGGTTTATTTATTTTATTTGACAGAGAGAGAGATCACAAGTGGGCAGAGAGGCAGGCAGAGAGAGAGAGAGGAAGAAGGTTCCCCGCTGAGCAGAGAGCCCCATGGAGGGCTCCATTCCAGGACCCTAAGACCTTGACCTGAACGGAAGGCAGAGGCTTAACCCACTGAGCCACCCAGGCGCCACTGAGTTGCAAGAGTTTTTAAATATATTTTGGATATTAGCCCTTTATGAGATATATGATTTGCACATATTTTCTACCATACCTTTTCATTTTGTCGATAATTTCCTTTGATGTAGTTCCACTTGTTTATTTTCATTTTCTTTGCTTCTGGTGTTAAATCCAAAACATTATTATGAGATTGACATTAAGGAGCTTACCTGCCTGTGTTTTTTTCTTCTAGGAGTTTTATGATTTCCCATCTTACAATTAAGTCTTCAATCCATTTTGAGTTGATTTTTGTGTCGGGTACAAGATAGGGGTCTGATTTCATCCTTTTGCATGTCCAGTTTTCCCAGTTCCATTGATTGAAGACCGTCCTCTCCCCATTGTATGTTCTTGGCTCCTTTGTTTTAAACTAATTGACCATATACGCCTGGGTTCATTTCTGGTCTCTGTATTCTGTTCCGCTGATCTGTTTTTATGCCAGTAGCGTACCGTTTTGATTTCTGTAACTTTATAATATAGTAATATTCTGTCAAGGAAACACTGGTTCATCATGCTCAGGCAATTAAAAACAGCAAAAGTATTTCAAAACTCTGTGAGTATGAGCATGTGACCCTCAACTAGTATTTCTAATACCGCGATTTTCAAGTAAGCCACTATGGAGATAACAAAGATACGCCATTCTCTGGATAAAACCTCTCTTAATTAATTTTTCACATCTTTTAATTTCATTTACTTTTTTATCCTTTTTTTTTTAATTACTATGGAAAACATAGTGACATTCAATCTGAATGAAGTGAAATGGGAAGTTTCCTCACTCCCCTTTTTTCCACCAGTTCTACTCCCCGGAAGTAAGCACTGAAAGTTTGGTGTATCGCTTCCTAGAGCACGCAAGCATTTGAACAGCCAACTAGTTACATATATGAGGAGGGAGAGAGGAAGGGAGGAGAAAGAAGAGACACAGAGAGGGTAAGAGAGCGTGTGAGTGTGTGTGTGTGTGTGTGTGTATGTACACACGTATATACACACATGTAGTTTCAAAGTAAAAAGTAAAAGGGACCATGCCATAATAACGTTCTATAGTATGGTTTCTTTTCCACTTAATACAATATGTTCTCCACCTTTTCCTCTGTCAGCGTATAGAACTCTGCCTCATTCTTTTTTTTTTTTTAATATTTATTTATTTAATTTTAGAGAGAGGGAGAAGGGAGAGACAGAAGGAGAGGGAAAGAGTCTTCAGCAGACTCTGTGCAGAGTGTGGAGCCCAACATGAGTCTCCATCTCAGGACCCTGAGATCACAGCCTGAGCTGAAATCAGGAGTCAGACGGATGCTCAACCAACTGTGCCACCCACGTGCCCCCTCATTCTTTCCAGAAGCTTTTCCTATGTCACTCTTTGGGTATAATCACCCCCTTATTCACAGATAATACCATTGTCTTGGCATTGCCAGGACACTGCAGTGAAAGCTCTTGTATACATATTTTTGTACACTTGAGCAGGGTATTTCTGTAGGATAGGTGCCCACAAACGTGACTGCTGATCCATTTGCCTATAACACCATACTCATCAATTTAAGGCCCTTTGGTACATCTTACCTAATTGCTATTTCAAAAATTTATCCCTTTAACACTAGATTTTGTGATTGTAAACAGCTTTTGCTGATCCAATAGGTGAAAAATGGTATGTTAATTATTTTAGTGTATATGCCTGGATTGTTAGTGAGGTTGAATGTTTTTTCCTAGATGTGTTAGCTACTTATATGTTCCAGAGTGCCTTTTTTTTTTTTTTTAAAGAGTGTCATATTCTTATTGGTTTGGGTTTTTTTTAAGATTTTACTTATTTTTCAGAGAGAGTGAGCACACACAAGCAGGGAGAGCAGCCAGCTTAGGGTGAAGCGGGCTCCCCGCTGATCAGGTCTGGGATCATGACCTGAGTTGAAGGCAAATGCTTAACCAACTGAGCCACTCAAGTGCCCATATTCTTACTGTATTCTTATTGGTCTTTTTTAAAAAAATTATGTTCAGTTAGCCACTGTATAGTAAATCATTAGTTTTTGAGGTAGTGTTCAGTGATTCGTTAGTTACATATTAACCCAGTGCTCATCTTACTGGTTTTAATAACTTTATATGTATTACTCTTCTACTGAATAAGTTGGAAATATTATTCATTTTGTTCTTTTAGCTTTGTGTGTAGTAACTTTTGCCAAAAAAGAAGTTTTTAAGTTTTTTTAAATTATTAACATATAATGTATTATTAGCCCCAGGGGTGCAGGTCTGTGAATCGTCAGTCTTACACATTTCACAGCACTCAGCCGTAGCATATACCCTCCTCAATGTCCATCACCCAGCCACCCTCAGTTTGTTTCGTGAGATTAAAAGTCTCTTATGGTTTGTCTCCCTCCCAATCCCATCTTGTTTCATTATTCCCTCCTACCCCCCAAACCCTCCACCCTGCCTCTCAAATTCCTCATATCAGAGAGATCATATGATAATTGTCTTTCTCTGATTGATTTACTACGCTCAACATAATTCCCTCTGGTTCCATCTACATCGTTGCAAATGGCAAGATTTCACTTCTTTTGATGGCTGCATAGTATTCCATTGTATATATATACAACTGAATATTGTATATATACAATATTCTTTATCCATTCATCTGTTGATGGGCATCTAGGTTCTTTCTATAGTTTGGCTATTGTGGACATTGCTGCTATAAACGGTGAATGTGCTCCTTTGGATCGCTACATTTGTATCTTTAGGGTAAATACCCAGTTGTGCGATTGCTGGGTCATAGGGCAGCTCTGTTTTCAACCTTTTGAGGAACCTCCATGCTGTTTTCCAGAGTGACTGCACCAGCTTGCATTCCCACCAACAGCATAGGAGGGTTCCCCTTCCTCTGCATCCTTGCCAACATCTGTCATTTCCTGACTTGTTCATTTTAGCCATTCTGACTGGTGTGAGGTGGTATCTCACTGTGGTTTTGATTTGTATCTCCCTGATGCGGAGTGATGTGGAGCACTTTTTTCATGTGTCTGTTGGCCATCTGGGCGTCTTCTTTGCAGAAATGTCTGTTCATATTTTCTGCCCATTTCTTGATTGAATTATTTGTTCTTTGGGTATTGGGTTTGATAAGTTCTTTATAGATTTTGGATACTAGCCTAAATTTTTATATAGTCAAATCTGTCAGCTTTTTACAGCGTCTGTGTTTGGTATTGTGATTATAAAGACCCTTCCAAACCAAGATTATGAAAATATTCTTCTGCTTCTATGTTTATCATGTTAAACTGTGAATACATTTACAGCTGACCTTTGGGTAAGATACGAGGGGAGAGATCTGTTTGATTCAGCGTAGAGATTTACCTGCCTCAGGGCATTTTATTGAATAATCTATCCTTTCCTCATTATTTAGAAATCCCACCTTTATCACATGTCTTCTGTGGGAATGGGTTCTGTTTCACTGAGCTGCCCGCCCTGCTGCGGGCCAAGTTCTGAGCAGCGAGTCCCAACCCAGAGTGACCGCTCTAGAGGGAAACACCCTGGGTCAGGCTTGCCATCATGTACTGACTTTGTGACCTCAGACAGCTATGTGGTCTTCTTCTATCCCAGTTTTGTCATCTGTAAACTGGGGCTCTGTCCTCGCTACTTTGCAGGGTTGTGAGGCTTCAGGGACCAAGAGTAAACTGCTCGTATTAATGGGCCTCCCATAACCACACTAGCTGACCCTTCCTGCTGCACTTTGCTGTGTGAAAGGACAAAACTTTCTATATTGTTCTTTACTTTTCTAAAGTCAAACTTTGAAACCAGCTCTTCAAGTTTCGAAATGGAAGTTCACTAAGGTTTTGACTGTTACTGCCTTTAAGTTTCTGAGTTCAGTTTTGGGAGAATTGGTATTACTTTCAGAGCAGCTTCTTTCCAGATGAATGTCCTGTGTTCGACATATAGTTTGATTTTACTTTTTGATCACTTGGAGTCTTGCTCTGTTGCCTGGCAATTTCCTGATAGAACACATATGTTTGGTTTTAGTTCTAATTTTGAATATTTGTGTTTTTTGCTTTCTTAAGTGGTTTTTACCCTGTATTCAGTGGCTTTATGTGTATTTTCCTTCTAATTAATTTGGACATTTATAGTTAGTTTTAGGAGCTTATTTTCCCCCTGGTAGTTTCATACATAGCTACAACTTGACCATCCCCTCTCCCTTTCATCACCCATTTTTGATGAGCTACCTTACTCTTGCTAGTTTTCCCAAATGATTTTCTGTTTCATGGCCACCTGATTCTGGCCCTTGGTGCTCTGCCACCTAGCTGTCCTCAGCTCCTGACTCTTGTGCTCATGCTTGTCTTTGTGTTATGTGATGGTCAGTCTACCATCTGCAGTCTGGACAGGAAGAAAACAAGGAGGGCAAGGAAGAGGGTGCCTGTGTTGGAGCGAAACTTCCTAGAAACCCTACGCTTAGGTCTTACTGGCCAGAGCTGTGGCACATCATCACCCCAGCTGTCATCCCTAACTGGGAGAGTGAATGGTTTTAACTGGGCACATTGCCTCCCTGAATCAAACCGGGGCTCTGTTATTATGGAAAAAAGGTAAAAGGTGATCAGGGAAGCAGCTAGTTATATGGGCACAAGTCTACTTTTACACTTTTCAGTGATAGCATGCTCTCGTCAGGGCAGAGACCATGAGCTACAAGAAGCATCTCCTGGCCCGCAGTGTGGAAGGTGAGGAGGTTAGACTATTTAAATGGCCATCTACCTTTCCTTCCTCCTCTGTCTTCTGGATTGTGTTATGTTATTTCTCCTATATATCGTTCTTCTGTAACATTTTTATTCTCTCATGTAATGTATCCAGTATCTGCCTCTGGTCCTTTTGCTACAGTTTCTTCCTTCATCCCTGCCATTGGTGTTAACTCCTCTGTAAGTCTCTTGAGAATGGGCCCATGCAAACTATTTCATTTCCAGCCTTGCACGTTTTCTAGACACTGCCTGATGCCTTGGTACTAAAGCCACCGTTTGGGTAGAAAGTTCTCCAGCCACACTTCTTTATATGATCATTGTGCTGTTTTCTGAAGTGCAGTATTACCGAAAGTCAGAAGCCAGCCTGATTTTCTCCTTTATAGGCGGCTGTGGCCTAATTTTTTTTCCTTTTTTTAATGGTCATAGAACTAGTGGTGGTGTTGTAGACACAACTCAGAGGCAGAGGAACCTCGCTGTGTCCTGATATCCATTCATCTCTGTTAGTTTGCTGTCGAATGGAGGCCCCCCCTTCCACATGACCACTCAAGGGAACTTGCTGAATTTCTTGAATGGTATCTTGGAATACCTTTTCATCTTTCTCTGTTCTTTCCTTCAGAAATCCCAGCCCTGACTGGTTGGCTGTCCATTGTCTTCACCTATATCTGTTATTTTCTCTGATCTTTTTTTTTTTTCCCCTGCTTTCTCAAGCTCACCTTACACAGCCCCTGTCGTGTTTTCAGCGGGGTCTTTGTTCCTTTTTGTGGCTCTGCAGTGTTACCTTTTTTTTTTTTTTTTTAACGTGATGACTTGATTTTACTCATCCCTTCTTTCTGAGCTCTGCTAGTTTTTTTTTTTTTTTAACCATTAGTCCTATCATTTCTTTTCTTTTGGGGGGCTGTTTTGTCTTTATTTTCAGGTCTTATTTCTTAAAGGCTCAAAAAATCACTTATAATAAATTACCATATACTCAGTGGCCTCAAAGAACACACGTTCATTATCTTATGGTGCTGGAGGGTCAGGAGTTGGACGTGGGTCTCACTGGGCTGAAATCATGTTGTCGGCACGCCTGGGTTCCTTTCTGGAGTATCTCTGGGAGAATCCCCCTTTTCTCACCCTTCCCAGCTTCTAGAGGCTGCCTGCATTCCATGGCTCAGGGCTCCTTTCCTCCACCTAGCTAGCAGCAGTCAGTCAAGACCTTCCCACGTCACAGAGCCCTGACCTCCCACAGCCCCATGTCCTTCCAGCTCTACCTTCTCCACTTTTTTAAAAGAAGATTTTGCTTCTTTATTTGACAGGGAGTGAGAGAGTGCACAAGCAGGGGATTTCAGAGGGAGAGGGAGGAGCAGACTATCTTCTGATCAGGGAGCCCAATATGGGCTCCATCCCAGGATCCTGGAATCATGACCCAAGTTGAAGGCAGAGGCTTAACCGACTGAGCCACCCAGGGACCCTCCTCCTCTACGTTTTTAAGAATGCTTGTGGTTGCAAATTGGCCCCCCACCTGGGTAAGCTGGGCTACTCTCCCTCACTTGATTAGGAACCTTATTTCTATCAACAACCATATTTCCTCTTTGCCATACAAGGTGACAGATCCACAAGGGTAGGGATGTGGACATGTTTGGGGATAGGAATGGGGCACAATTCCACCTACTACAGAGATCATTTTAAAATTAATGTAAATGATCTTGGAATATATTCTCTTTTATTTCCTGCTTATAGTCTCTCTCTCTCTCTCATAGTAATTTTTAGAAATAAATTTATGTTTGTTCATGAGTAAGAGGGGTTTTTCCACGCCAGGCTGTTAGTGTAGGCTAGGGATTGGGGTAATAAAGCAAGGTCACTGTAGTTTGCGTTTAGGTCTGCTCATGGATATTCTGTCCCAGGACAGAATTTGCTCTTCCTCCATCTGCAGGGAAGCCCTGTGTCAGGCAGGGGCTTGTTCGTTTGTGTGGATGTATATGTGGGGGTGTGCTTGAGCTCCCGGCCACCCCTTATTTCTCTTACCTTTATATTCCTTCTACCTTACTTGTGTAATTCTTAAGGATAAGTTTTAGTTAATCAGTTTATTGATTTGGAAATATTCCTAGAAGACAAAGAATGAAAATAATGGTTATGGTAAGCATACTGATTATTAAGTACGACTGACCACTACACCCTCTTAAAGAGGGTATAGGCCTTGTCTGGCAGAGGCGGTGTTTCAGACCATCTGGGTCCCTCGCCGTGCTGTCTGCTTTCCCCCGGCCACAGCCGTGGAAGATGGCTAGCCTGTGGTCCTACCGGCAACCTGGGCCCTGACTCAGAAAGTTTAACTCGAGGCGTCTTAAGCGCGACGTATATTGTCTAGCTTCAAACTCAGGCTCAGCGAATTACTAGTTGTGTGATCTTAGGCAAGTTGCTCAAGGTTCATTATCCCCGTTTCCTTTCTATAAAATATTTTAAGAATTAAAAATAGTTAATCCACATAACGTCCTTTTAACTGTCTGACTTATACTCAGAGCTCCATAAATGGTAGCCATTAGTATTACTCTGTTAGAAATTTGGAATTAGGAAACCAAATGAGTAGGAGAGCTTCCAGTAGTAGAAGCTAAAGCCGGAGTGTCATGAGATAGAACAGTAGTTCTTAGTCCTTTATGGGGTCATCACCCCCTTGAAGACTCTGATGAAGGTATGGACAGAGGTAACTCACGCAAGGTCGAGGTTGAAAGTACCGTGTGCAGAGAATGAGGGGAGGGGGCTGCGGCAAGTCAAAACCATATGTGAATGAGACTTATGAAAGCATAGAAACTCATCCAAGCAGAGAAAGCTGTTTCATAAACATGGATCATGGCCTAACTGAGGAGAGAAGCCGAAGCCGTAAGACAGCCCTTCAGTTCTGGTCCCACAGTTGCTACCCTGACATTCCTCAGAGGACCCTGCTTGTCTCCCCATTTCCCTGGACACCTGCTGTGGACATAACCAAGGTAGCCTGGGTCTCATGTCCTGAAACCAAATTAGCAAGATAAAATCAAAGGTAAAGCTGATTTTTACATGATGAAGTATTGCTGTGTCCTTTCAGATTGTTTTTAGCCAATATTGTGAAGTTTTCCTGTGGGTGTGATTGTATCCACAGGCCTGGTGCTTTCAGAATAAAGTGAATAACCAGCTGTCATGGCTTTCCAGCTGCTGACTTCCTTTTTTGGAGGTTGAACCCTTTCCAGGCTTATCCTACTTTTTCCTATTCCAGTGTAAGGAAAAAGCAAGGAAGAGGTAACATCAACTTTTCAAGTAGAATTCTTTTTCATTTTGGTTCACCCCTTAAAATCTTTGAGCTGAGGGGTACCTGGGTGGCTCAGTGGGTTGGACCTCTGCCTTCAGCTCGGGTCATGATCTCGGGGTCCTGGGATCGAGCCCCACATCAGGCTCTCTGCTCATCGGGGAGCCTGCTTCCCCCCACTCTGCCTGCCTCTCTGCCTGCTTGGGATCTCTCTCTGTCAAATAAATAAATAAATTCTTTAAAAAAAAATCTTCAAGCTGAAAATGAAGCAGAACTCTGCAAGATTTTATAGATAGAAAGGATTCTAAAGATTTTCGGGTCCCCCTACTTCTTTCAGAAGTAAAGGAGAGTGGACCCAGCATCATATTGCATTCTCTGTCTCATGTAGTACTTGAGACAACCTTCTCTTTACAGATGAGGAAATGGGCACAGAGAGATGAAGTCCTGGCCCACAATCAAGATACAGCAAGTGGTAGAGCTCGGTTTGGTAACCTCCCATCTTTCTGACTACAAAGCACAATTAGAATGCCTCCGTGGTCTCCAAACCTCCAGCTAGAGTTGAAGACTTGCATTTCTTCCTCTCAACATGGCCTTTCAACATCTCTTCTAGAAAAGAAAACAGGAAATATGTGTTCCCCACTGTTTTTATCCGTGCTCCAGAAGGATCCTGCATGTGTGCATCTAGCCGTCAGAGCAGTGTAGTTTCAGCCGGCTTCTAAGCTGGAACTTCTGTTGGGTGTTTAGCCACACTTTCCAGAGGCCCTCCCAGGGACCCACAGCTTGCGGTGCTGGGAAGGACGGGCCGAGACTGCTGGGACAGCAGTCGTCCAGCTTTAGCATTAGCATAAACGGTATTTGCTTACAGAGTATTTGTAGGGTGATGGAGTGGTTGAGAGCACTGACTCTCCAATTAGACTGCTTGGGTGTATCTGAGCTCTTCGGTTTAATACTTGAGTGACCTTGGGCAGAACCTGCTACATCTCCTGTCCGTTTCTTTATCGTAGGAGGTACATAATACAATGTATTACGTAATACATTGTATTATGTACCTACTTAATACAATTGGGTATGTAATACATTGGGCTGTTTTGGGGATTAAGTGTGATCATGTATATAACCCACTTAGCGCAGGGCCTGGCTTGGGAATGCTCAGTAAATGCTGGCTATTTTCATACCACTTGCAAGTGGTAAAGAGAAACCTCAAAAGAGGTAACATCAGTTTCTTACTAGACTTCTTTTTTATCTTAGTTAATCTTTTTAAGTTTTTGAACTGAAAACAAGTTGTAACTTTATAGGCTTTTATAGCGGGGAAGGATTACCATCCTTGAAAATGGTAACTCCAGTGTTTAGCTGATAAGACTAGTTTTTAAAACTACATTCATTCTGAGTGAGTGTAAAATACTCGTTTTCAAAATGCAGGAAATGTACATATGTAATTTATGACTATAATGAAGAGAGGTAGAAATACATTCTTGTTCCAAGTTGTTTTGTTGCTAAACCATTAAATAAAATGGCTATTTTCCTTTTCCTCAGCAGAGGAAAGAAGCTTCCATCCCTATATCTTCTAGGACTGTAAAAAGCTTATAGTTTCATTTTTTAATGCCTACTTTTACTGCCATCCACTGAGGTAACTAGCAGATATTTTCATTTTATTTATAATAATATACCAATATTTAACTTTAAACAATAACTCAATTCTTTTCTGGTTCACTGTGCAGATGAATAATTTTCAAAGGTATTTGTTCTTGTAGACGGTATGATTTATTCCAGGCCATGTGGATTTTTCAAGTTTCCTAGACATTTCCATGCACAATGGAAGTGTTAGTTTGCACAGTGTCCTACCAACTAATGTATAAATTGTACCAGTGTACAGCTTATTACTGTATAATGTACATCCTCTATACACTTAGGAAATGCAGTAATGTATAGTTTATAACTAGGTGATTATTTGGGGCAGAGTTACACATAAATTTGACAGGCTCACATTTGTGAGTACAAAGAATACCACGTGCATTTCAGATTATAATAGTTTACCGTAGAAAGGAATTTAGAGATTATTCTAGACCAGTGCTCAAATAGAAAATTGAGGCACAATTACTTATGCATTACATAGGTTAATTATGATAATTTCTCCTTACCAAAAAGTTTATGACATGGCTTTGCTTGCAATTTGTCTTACCTCTTTTGGATTAAAAATCCAAATTTAAGACAATCTTGTATTTGAAGAAGAAAGACTGAATCCTGTTTGTATGATAAAGCTGAGTTAGGGTTTCGAGAATGAATATTAAACTCATACTTAGTGTCATATCGAAGAATTTTCTGTAGTATCTTTAGTTGGGTTGTCCACCTATTATAGTTACACTACTTTATTAAAATTTAAAAAATATATAAAATTTCTTAAGATTTTATTTGAGAGAGAGAGGGAGCACATGGGGGGAGGGGGTTGAAGGAGAGAGAGAAGCAGACTCCCCTCTGAGCAGGGAGCCTGATGCAGGGCTTGATTCCAGGGCCCTGAGATCATGACCTGAGCTGAAGGCAGATGCTTAACTTAACCAACTGAGGCAACAGGTGCCCCACATTTAGACTAATATCTAAAGCAATGAACTAATAGCTCACTAACAGCAAATAAATAGTATATGCATTTTCAAAGAAAAATTGTGTGCAGATGTTTTTTTCCCCTCCCCTAGTATTTGAAGATACTGTTAAAGAATTGCAGTTTGTTACAAACTTGATTGGTTAGGATCACACTGTATTATTTAAAATTCAGTTTTAGTAGTGTTACAGCAATCAAATGGGGAGAAACCAAAAGAATTATTAAAACTATTTCAAAGCTCAAGACCAGAAATAATATTGGACTAAGTTTCCAGTCTTTCTCTTGGTCTGGAACATTCTTATTTTATTTTTTATTAGCGAGAGTATGAGAGAGTGGGTGGAGGGTCTGAGGGAGAGAGGGGGAATCCCAAGCAGACTCTGTGCTGAGTGCTGAGCCTAATGTGGGGCTCAGTCTCATGACTCAAGATTGTGACCTAAGCTAAAATCAAGTCAGACGCTCAGCTGACAAAGCCACCCAGGCGCTCCCGTCTGAAACATTCTTAATCCTTTGTCTTCACCTGTCTGACCTTTACTTACCCTTCAGAACCCTGCTTTTGTTTCAGTGAAACCTCGCTTAAACCGGGTCTCATGTTAAATACTGTTAGCATTTTGCATTCCTCTTAATATATCCCTATCTGGATTGTAATAATGTGATTATTGGTAATTTTTTAAAAATTATGTCCTCCACTGAACTGTACATTCTACCAGGGTAGAAATCAAATGTATCCTTTTTGCTGCTATATCCTTCCTGTCAAACAGGATTCCTGCTAGATACGTAGACATCCTCAATAAGTAGTTACTGACTGATGGCTGAATGGACTCCTTGTTTAGGATGTTAAGAGATGTTGAAAAGAATCAATTGGCTACTTCCCATAGGGCTTCAGGTCAGTTGGCTACTTCCCAGAGGGCTTCAGGTCATGTTACTTCTATGAGGTCACCATGGGTAAAGGCTTTGTTTGAGATTGCAAGCCCAGAAATTTATCTTTACCATTTTGATCATCAGATTTATTACAAGATGCTAATTTATATGTCAGAATACACCTTTTAAATTTACGGTAGGAAAGGTAGCTAGGAACTGGATCTTGTCGTCTGTACAGGTGCAGCTCAGTCGGTAATCTCTGAAGAACCTTGTACTTCTCTACATTTCCTTGCCTAGCATGCCAAGACGGTGGACTGCCTCACCAGGACTGGGTTTACATGAGCAAGAACAAATTTTTAGTTCACGGGCTTATTTCTTCCCCCAATATAACCGAGTATTATCCTGATTGATAAATCAGAAACTTTCTCTTGGTTTGTAGATTTCCATTCAGGGAACTGAATTATGAATATGGAGGTTGTCTCTTGGGAACAACCTCCATATTTGAATCTTATTTGTTTCTTTGAGCTTGAACTGCTTAAAACACTAACTATGCTTTACATCAAAATTATGAGAATAAGAGTTAACAAATGAAAATTTAAAACACTTAAGTAATATCCATTAACTGGGATCTTGTAGTACTTTAGAAATGGTATTTATGATTTTTAGTGAATCACACGTTTGGAATGGCTTCAATCATAATATTTCTGGTATCTTGTTGGTATGTATGGAAAATCCAGGTTGAAATGAGCAACTTCCATAAATAAGATATTAGAAGTCTTCTGGTTTTTTCCCACATTCCCTCAGCTTACATATTATACAATTCTTTTAGCAGTAGTTTGTGCAATTAAAATGGATTTCTTATAGGGTATTTTTTTTTTTAAGGTTTATTTATTTTAGAGAGAGCAGGTGACTGGGAGGTTGGTGCAGGGAGAAGGAGAGAGACAATCCCCAGCACACTCTCCACTGAGCAGGAGTCCAATGCAGGGCTCAATCCCATGACCCTGAGATCCTGACCCGAGCCGAAATGAAGAGTCGATGCTTAACCAACTCAGCCATCCAGACGCCCCAGGGTAATTTTTTTCATAAGGTATTTTTCAACAGAATTCTATTCGAGTACTTGAATTCTTATTTTCTTTGAGATAGGCTTCACAGAGATGCCTAAGTCTTGTATCTTGTTTCCAGAATTTTCCCATCTACAGCAGAGGCTGCCAGATATTCACCAAAACGTGTTTCCTTTTTTTGGCCACATTTTCCCTTGCAGTTCTGTGTGTCCTGTGACGGAGTGGAATTCCAGTGGAATTTCTGAGGGCTAGCCATTTCCAGGGCTGGCTCGTAAAAGCCCTCCCATATGTGATTCTCGATTTTCTGCCCCTTGTTTTGCATTGGTGACCTGTGCCTGCGGCCACCTAGAAGTCATGTATTGAAGAGGGAAGACTTTCTGTCAGATGATGGGTCACTATACACCCTGCCTGGAGCAGAGGCCATGTCCCTCCACCCAATTTGTATTGGACTAATGTGTGAATAACAAATAAGCTTCTCACCTTTAGCCCCTGGAAGTTGGGAGTTTATTTGTTAGTGCAAGTCGTGTTACCATAAGACAGCATTTAAGAGCTAATAGAGCAATTCCAGAGTAAATATTTAAGTTGTCAAGAATGATTAACGTATGCCTTAATTTGTAACACATTCCCTGCAGAAGAAACAACAGTTTCACTTAAAATAGCCTGTTGGGGGGCCCCAGGGTGGCTCAGTTGGTTGGGCCTCTGCCTTTGGCTCTGGTCCTGATCCCAGGGGTCCTGGGACCGAGCCCCGCATCGGGCCCTCTGCTCTGTCGGGAGCCTGCCCTCCCCTCTCCCACTCCCCGTGCTTGTGCTCTCTCTCTCATGCTCTCTGTCTCAAATAAATAAATAAAATTTTTAGAATAAAAATAAAATAGTCTGTGGAGTCTCAGTCAGATTTCATTATTCCAGGTGGCTTGGCACTTCCCTGAAAAAGCCGACTGACGGCGGCCCTGATTAAGCAGGCCCTCTGTTTATCCTCCTTCCTCCCACACCATTTTATAAGGTCACATTCTGTGTTTACAAATCCTGAGAGCATTTACGCTATTGAGAAGTGCAGTAGGAGAGAGAGAAGGGATACATTTAAAATATCAACACAGAAGCCATTTTTCTGGAACCGGCTGGCATTCTGGCTGGTCACTTTTCCAAAACGTGTTTGCTGCCTTGAGAAGCTTAACCAAAACGTAAAAGCTGCTCGGGGTTCAACCGTCCATCTGGTGCCCGAGCCAGAAATCTAGCTGCTCTTGACTCATCTCTCTCCTCATCATTCCCACCCCCTCGAAGTCAGTTCTGTCTCCTGAATATATTTTGAATCTGACGCCCACCTCGTTCTCACACAGGTCTCTGTTAAAGGTGCCTTGCATGCAGATGTCTCCTAACCGGTCCTTGAGCTCCAGTCTTAGCACTTCCCCGCCGTAGCCAGAATTCCCTTTCTAAAATGCAGAAGTCAGCGGCTCATGCGTCTACTTTGAAGTGCTTTGGTGGCTCACCCTTGCTCTGGGAGAAAGCCTACACATCTTGAGAGGACTTGCAAGGACCCGCGTCATCCACCGTTACTTCTCCTATCTTGTCTCACACTGTCATTCCGTCCCTTTTCCTGTACTGTTTTTCCTGAGCTCTGTGCTCCAGCCTCACCAGACTTCTCTTGAAACTCATCTTACTCTTTTTTTAAGGCTCTCAGGCTTTGCTTCTGCCATGCCCTCTGTGTCGAACACTGCTTTTTACCCGATTCCTCCTTCATCACCTGCATAATTCCTACCCAGCCTTGGGTTCTCAACTCAGATTTTACTTCTCCGATGGCCTCTTCCGAACCTGGAGGCCTGGGTTAACTGTGCTCCATTTGTACTCTGCGAGTCACCCTGCATTTCTCGGTTCCAGGAGCTCCAGGGCTGGGTTTTCCTGTTTACTTGTCCATATCTCCTGTGGGACTGCCCAGGAGGATCTCAGACCGAGATCATGTCGGTCCCCGTGGTCTCCGGCCCTTAACACGATGCCTAGCCCGGTAGAGACTTGTTGGATGAATGAATAATAGGGTGTGCGAGAACCCGGTCGTGTTCAGATTTGTCTGTGGAGTAATATTTGAGGATGTATTATGGAAGACGGAGTCAGTACCAGAATAGCTTTCCAGATCTTGGGGAATATTGGGAAACACTAAAGACCCTCTGCATCAGAAATAATTGAATTCTGGATCTCTGTGGAAGGTTGAACTAATAGGATTTGCTGGTGGGTGTGAATGACTCCGTGCTTCTAAATTATATTGCCGCAGCGAACTTGTTCACAGACAGCTCATGTCACGTTCCGGCCAAGGTCATGGTGAGGATTCAACAGCACGCACATAGAGTTCCTGTCTAGCCTAGCGTTTGGCATTTTGTCAGTACTCAGTAAACACTCATTTTCCTCTCTGTGAGTGACTCGGCATCTTGCTGAGAGGAGAAAGCCAGTGCCCGATGCGGTGGGCTGTGCCGCAGGTGGAGGTGGCATCCGGCCCCTGCCTGCCTGGCCCGCCCCGGCTGTGTCCCTGCGGTCCTGCCCGTCCTGCCCAGCACGTCCCCAGGCTGTCTGGCCTGCTCCTCTGCCAGCTCTCCAGCGCCCTCACGTTCAGACTTTGGGACTGTCAGACCTTGTCCTTTCCCTCCCAAGGGAAGCTGCTCTCTTCCTTCTCACCTGTAGGGATGTGTGTTCTGTCTGCACTTCTGTGAATGCTGCTGTCTAGGACCAGGCTGTTTACTCCTCCTGTGATCTGAGTGTGGGTAACGTAGCGGACACACGGAGCTAAGAGCATTTATTCTGTGGTCAGACTGCTGGGCTTGAATTGTGGCACTATTGCCCCCGGCCTCTGGAACCTTTGGCAAGTACCTGAACCCCTCCAGTTCTTATTTCTGCCAGATGCAGATTGGGAACCATGAGGTGAGAAGGGTTACTTCTTCTGATACAAGCGAACAGGGCCACCACCTAAGAAGCCCCCCGAGTAACTATCAGCCATCATCCATCTCAGTGGGGCCTGGTGACCTCAGGCACGCTTCTGTAGCTCACGGTATCGCTTCTGGGCTGAGGCTGCAGCTCTGCACCCTCTCCTCTCACCCTTTCATGTTGTTTTCCCTCCAGTGTCCCCTAGGAACTCAGACTCAGCCTTCGAAGCTAAGCTTATCAGCTTTTCCCTTGGCAGGGTGCTTTGGCTACAAGTGACAGAAAACCCAAATAAAAATGATCTAAACAGCAAGGGAAGTTCTTTCTCTTTGTAACAAGAAGTCTAGAGGTAGGATGGATCCAGGGTTGCAAAACCCCATTGCTCAGTCATGTCCTCTAGGACTTCCCGTTCCCTTGGCATTTTGACTTGTCCTCTTAGGCTAGCTCCCCTCATGTTAAGATAAAGATTCAGGCACTGTGTGTATCCTGAGAGGACTTCCCCCTCATTTTCACTCAGATCAAGGGAACTTTCCTAATCTGGTTGCTGACAAGGGAACTGGAATTCTCAGTTTTAGTTAGACTAACCAAGATCCATCTACCTGCCGCTGGGGAAAAGATTCCATTCCCTGAGCAAATGACTGGGAGTGAGTTGGGAGGGGAGTGAACTCCTGAGCAGAGTCAGGGCTCCGCTGGCCAAGAAAGTGGGGCTGGAGGTGCATTTGGGTAGAGAATATACCATGTCTGCTGCAGAGTTCAAAATATTTTGTGATGAGTAGGAAAGATCTAAAAATGAATTGGGAGTCACATTGAAGTCAGAAAAACTGGATTTAGTGCGTATTGTAGAAAATCAAGTCAGATTGAGGAGTGGTGCTGGAGCATGGAGGATGGATGTGAGGGCTGGAGCTATGGCATCCTCACTGACTGGACATAGGGACAGGAAAGAAGAGCCTCATCTGGTTTCCAGCTTCTTCTCGGCTAATCAGGTAGCCATTCACGGAGTTGGTGGAGGCTAGAGGCCAAGTAGGTTTGATGGACAGGGATTTGATTGAGGTTTTGTAAATTATTGTTTATTTTTATTGGGGTTTGAACTTACAACCCTGAGATTGAGACCTGAGCTGTGATCAAGAGTCAGATGCTTAACCAACGGAGCCACCCAGGCGCCCCTGATTGTGTTGTTTTAAACAGACTGAGTCCGAGGTGCCTGTGAGACATCATCGTGGAAGTAGTCCACAGGCAGTTGGAGAGATCTCTGATTTGAAATGTATTACAAAATGCTGCTCTTCAGCTCCCAAAGGTTCTGCACCTCTCCTGTTCTCCATTCTGACGTGCTCTCCCAGCATCATTGTCCTCTCCGCCCATCTTGTTCAGGAGCTGTCTTTCTCTACTTAAGGAACCCCTCTGTTTGGGTGAAGCCATTGCTTCCATCACTATCTGTGTGCCAAGGCTTCAGTGGAATACTGAGAATCAGGTAACCATCTCCCACAAAAGTTGATTTCAGGGATGCCTGGTTGGCTCAGTCTGAAGAGCATGTGACTCTTGATCTTGGGGTTGTGAGTTCAAGCCCCAAATTGGGTGTAGAGATTATGTCAATAAATAAATAAACAAACAGATAAATAAAATTTAAAGAGTTTAATTTTGATTTTACAGAACAAAATAATTCAGTGGATTTACTTTTTAAAAGTCCATAAAAATTATTAAATTACAAAAAAGAAAAAAAAACCGAAACATCTCCCAAACCAAAATATTTCCATCCCCAAGCCCAGGAAGTTGTGATGCGTGGTCAGAGTTCTTTAAAGTCATATTAAAAGTATAGATTCAATCTGATAATTCCCCCAAATTATCATCCTGAAAACTAGTGATCAGAAATACTCATTTCCAGCATGCTCTTGGGAGCTCACTCACCTGGGAAAACCCCTTCTCCTGTTGTGACCGAAGATGCCCAGCTGCCAACATACCGTTACCGAACCGAGCGCTCCGAATGTCGTGTCTTTATATCCTGCCCCCTGCATTTCTCGCTGACGGCTCCCAGCCCTTCAGATGCAATCTGCATCACACCAGTCCCTACTGGTCACTACGTCCACCGTTCTGCCACTCTCCCAAAGTGTTTGCGAGCACCTTCAGCACATCCATCTCCTGGCCATTTCCTGGTCATACCTTTCTACTCACCTGCATGCCACTGGCCTTTCTTTGTCTCGCCTGTCCTACATCACTCCCAGCCCCTCCTCAGTCCATTCCCACTGCCACTAGGTCAAGAGGAAGCATTAACTAGTTTCAGCCTGCCTCTGGGGCAGCCTGACCACAGTGAATTTGTTTTGCAAATACTACATAGATATTAATTGACCTGACAATTACAGCTGGACCTCTTCTATTACTATAATATGAAAGGTCAGGGCACCCGGCTGGCTCAGTCCGGAGAGCGTGGACTCTTGATCTTGGGCTTGTGAGTTCAAGCCCCATGTTGGGTGTAGAGATTACTTTAAAAAAAAGTTAGAAAAGATAACGTGAAGGTTCTACCCAGATAGTAGTAGTTGTATTACTGCTGAGCACAGCAACACAGCATGAATGCCTCTTATTTTAAAAATAGCCCTCGAAAGATCACCTGGGGGGCTCAGTCAGTTACGCATCTGACTCTCGGTTTCAGCTCAGGTCCTGATCTCAGGGTCACAAGGTGGATCCCCGAGTTGGGCTCCATGCTCAGCTGGTAGTCTGCTTGGGATTATCTCTCTCCCTCTCCCACCCCCCCATGTACATGCATGCTGTCTCTCTCTCAAATAAATAAATAAATCTTTAAAAAAAAAAAAAAAAAAAAAAAGCAAATGGGCCCAGAACAGTATGGAGAAGCAGGCATGCTCATTGAGGAGCGATTTAGACATCTTTCAGAATCCACCCTAAATATACATATGGGTATTTGCATGTATATACATATACATGCACACATTTGCATATATACATAAGAGGTATAACATTTCCATGTACCTACTTTCTTACAGGATATAGGAAATTGATAGCATTGGTTACAGTTAGAGGACAGCCCCAGAGGTTGTGGGTTAGGGTGTGAAGGAAACGTCCATTGCATTTCTTTATGCTCCTTTCAAACTGTGATGATTGATGGATTACTTACTTGAAAATTTTTTCAACATACTCTTATGTGCCCAGCAATTTTACTTGAGGGCATTTCCCCTAGAGAAATATTTGTGCATGTGTTAGCAAGCTCTGTGTAAGATGATGTTAAGGACAGCATGTTTATAGTAACGAGAGTAACAACAAAACTAGGAGCAACCTGAATGTTCACCAGTATGAGTGGCCCGTCAGTTTTGACATATGTGTACTGTTGTTTAGAAAAATGAGGTATGCAGAGATGCCAGCATGGAAAGATTGCCGAATTAGGATAGGAGGAGTTAGGCTTCAGTCACACAAACAACCCCCAGGTCTTAGCAGCTTAACGTAGCAAGGGCTTACATCTCACTCACATAACATCTGCAGGCCTGGGCGACTGCAGGCAGCCAGTGAGGGCTCAGGCTGCTCTGATCTGTGGTCCTGCCATCTCAAAACAGAGCTTCCTCGGTCCCCACAGCAATGTGCACGCTGGCTTTTCTGTGCTTCGGCTCAGGAGTATGGAGGTCCCATGGCTATCGGCCAGAACTAATGATGTGGTCCCGTCTAACCCCAAGAAGGGGTGGAATGGGGAAGAAGAGATGGAATGTTTAGGGTCACACCTGTGTCTCTGCCATGTACAAACAGAGCACAGACACATAAAGTTTTCTGGAAGGATGTAAAAGAAGTGATGAACAGTAGAAACTTCTGGAGAGTGGGATGAAGGCTTAGCCTGTCTGAATACTTTTACCATTTTTTATATTTTCAACCCAACAATGAAATGTTTAACCTGCCTTCAACACTGTAATTTGTAGTAGAATTCAAGTACATTAACTTTTGTGGGTTTTTTTCAGTCCGGTCTAGGTTGACTCCGAGGTCCTTCGTGAAAAGAAAAATTCACTTTTGAGGAATCTGAATTGTACAGTTGTTAACTTACCTTAAGCGAAATTATTGTATAGCTTCCCTATGTGAATGGGTATAAAACATGTACAGAAAAGAGAGAATTACAAAATCCACCTCTGTTTGTCTTTCCTTATGTTATTTTGTTAGGCTTTGCGTGTGCAGTGTTGTAAAATGGGAAATGCCATTCACCATTTACCCTGTGCTGCTCCTTTCCTGAATATGCCGGAGCTAAAGGGCAGGCAAAGAAATAAGAAATCCATTCATATCGAGCAAGGAACTGACTAGCATTGCCTTGGAAAGCCAAACACCCAGTGAGCTATAAAAATGCAGTAACAGATGACATAATACTTACCCTTAAGAGAAATATTTAAAAAGTCTATTAGTCTCTTTAGGCATTCAAAATAGGAAGGCTTGCTTTTACAGGTTAACACACTCTTTCTACAAAGCCAGACATTGTCATTTACAAATGGGGCATAAAAATACACATTTAAACTAACTGAATAAGTAAACAGCATATAACACCCTGGGTGGAGTAGCATAAGATTACTTTTATAATCATGCTTTCCCATCTCTCATCAAACTCTCAGAGGACAGCTTAATTCCTGAAGTTATGTATGGTCCAAAAAGACCGATGTGGTTTGAGCTCTTGTGTCTCAGGGAGACTCCAGAGCCTGAACAGAGAGCAGTGGCCTCCCAGAGAGGTCCAAGGCCAGCGCTTCTCTGGACCGCCCCACTTCCAACCTCGATGTCCTGATGGGCCGCCTTGACCAGCGTTAGAGTCTGCCTTCTATGTCAGCCTTCAAGTTTGTACTTTTTCTTTCAACGAATTCTCTTGGTTTTAAGGTTATCTCTTTATGTTTTGTGTAAATGCTACCTCCTTTTGACGGTCTTACTGCTTCATCAGTCATCAGTGTTGGCTCCCAAACCAGCCTCAGTATGTGAGAGACTGACACCTCAGAGCCCACCCTGGTTAGCACCCTCTGGGTCGTCGCCTCTCTGCACCTGCCTTCACCATGCTCTTCAGTTCACTGTGACTGCTACATTCAGAAAAGATGGGTCTTTTCCAGACAAAAAAGGCTGTGAAGGTGGTTTGGCCAAGGATTAGGGATTAAGTTAAATTGGATTAAAAATAAGTAATACAAATTTCATTTCCCTAGTGTAGCTAATAGGGCTAAACTATAAATTTAAAACAGGCCTTGTTAAAAATTTAGATGATTGTAAACCTAACAAGTAATGAAAATAAACGCTTACACTTTCTGGGGTTTTTATGCACTTCTCCACTAGAGTTGCTAAACTAGCCTGATGGATTTTATACATTGTAACATGTTCCCACTGTGGGTCACTGGTGTCCAGCCTGTGTCACACACAACCTCACGGGGACAATTTAGCAGCATCCGCAGTGGTCTGTACTTTGTCGAACAAGATGAGTTCACTCATCTCCCCCTTGGCTGTCACCGTGATGTCAAATTGCTGCAAAAGTTTCTAAACATTCTCTATTTCTGTACTTCGCACAGACTAAGCAACCAGCAATGGGCAGACTGGAGCCCTCAGAGTAACAGTGTTTAGTTTTTAATAAAGAAATAGAGGGACGCTTGAAGTATTATATATTAAATAGCGATGGCAAATTAAACAGTTTCAAAGAGTAAGAGTGGAGATGCCCCCAGGCAGCATCCGATTAATTGATGAATAAATTGTAGAGACAGCAATCAGCCTCAACCTCCTGTGGAGGGAGGGAGAGCCTTCAGGCTAGAGATGCCACGGAGAGCCTTATAGATATGGTGGGCCTTGAAATACTTCCTAAGAGATGTTCAGATGCTTGAAAATAGAAATTGGATCGATTTTATGAGTAATTGTAGTATCTTGATTAACTAGTTGATGAATTGTTCTAGAAGCCAAAAGTAAACTTGAACATTAGACTGATTAATAGCATCTAAGTACTGATTTTACCAGATGAATCTTAAGGTCAGCCTTTAAATGCCAAGGGTACTTCCTTGCTGGGGCTCTTTCCTTAAAGATTAAAGAAATTAAAAACAAGAGTTTTTGTTCTTCTGAATCGTACCAGATTTCTTTGTAACTACTGCGTGTGAACCGGCTTCTTTGTAAGTAGCAGTACTCAGGAAGGTTCATCTCAAGAGCTCTGTTTTGCAGATGTTGTTGTGTAACATGGGTTTAATCCTCGCCAGCTCGGTCCTCCTGTTTTAATTCTCCTGCGTGCAGTTGGTATTGCATCACTTCCTTTGCAAGAGAACTGACTCAGGATCCTAGGGCAGGGTGGTTCTTTTTTTTTTTTTCCTTCTTTCATTGTTTTGCACAATGTCTATTACCTGTTGATGGTATCAGAATATTCTGTTAGTCATCACCAGAAATTATTATTACACCTGTCAGCTGGTCGTGTGGTGAGCTGTGTGTAAGTGACCAATGACTATGTGTATGTTTTCTCCCCCAAACCAGGCTTATTTTCTTTAAACATGAGTCCCGCTTGAAAATTGGATAATGTCCCTTTAAAAAGCACTCTCTCTAGCTTCTCTTGAAAAAATGAAAAATTCTGGCACAGCTTGGTATACATTTCAAAATAGAGACCATCTACGAGATGAATAGCTACTCGCTTATATAGGGCGCGTGCTGGTGCAGTGCCCTCCATGTCCTGTGCAATTCGTTTCTGCTTCCGTTACCTGTGTTGCCTGCCTGGCTTCCGTGGACAGCTTCCTTTGATTATGGAATTAGTGTATGTCAGAGCCAAGGCTTGCCAGAACAAAACCTCCAGCTTTACCAGGGCCACATCATCAGCTCCCTTTCCTAACTCAAATTATGTATCATCTGAAGAACAAAATGATACACAGTTGACCCTTGAGCAACATGGGGCTTGGGGCACTAATTCTCCCCATGCAGTTGAAAACCCAGGTAAAACTTTGACTCCCCAAAACTTAACTACTAATAGTCTACTGTTGATCAGAAACCTTTCTGATAATATAGGTAGTTGATTAACAAATATTTTGCATGCTATATGTGTTTTATACTGTATTTTTACAGCAAGGTAAGCTAGAGAAAAAATGTCATGAAGGAAATCATAAGGCAGAGAAAATACATTTACAGTGTTGTACTATGAAAAATCTGTGTAAGCAGACCTACGCAATTAAAGCCCGTGTCGCTCGAGGGTCAGCGGTATAATCCTGTGGCTGTAATAAGCTGGTCCATCTTAGAAAAGTAGGTTATTATGATCTATATAAATAAATATTTAGTATGGGTGTGTATATATTTGCATGCATATACATACATACATATTTGAGAATAGGACAGATGTGAAAATATTAACAATCTGAGAGAAAGATAGTTGGAAGTTTTTTAATGCTCTTCTTATAACTTTTAAGTTTGTAGTTATTTAAATGTGAAATTTATTTTTAAAAGTCATAGCTAACTCTCAGCCACAGATTGTCAACAGTGAAGATGTTTCTTCCCTAAGTGATTAATCTTTTAGTCAGAATTTGAGGAAAGGAAACATTTAAGACCAGCCTAATTGATACCATGTCTTACAAGTTACTTTCCAGCAAAAAAATTTTTTTCTTTCCTCTAGTTGATATTAAGGACAAAACTTGGAAAAAATATGTTTGTATCCATTAATAACCAAAACAATTTATTTCTGCATCCACTTTTAGGGCCTGCCATAAGAACTCATTCAAAGCATAAATAAAGGCATTGCCTCTCTAAATCTAAAGAAAGACCTTATTAGCAAAATGTACACGTATTTGCTGATGTGCAGGCACCAGCATATTAGCTATTTGAAACATGCAACAAATCCAAGCTGTTTGTTCATTTGTGGTAGTGGATTTGTGCAGTTTAGCCCCGCGCTTTGGTCTAATCGATGGTATGTGTCTCCTAGAAGGCCAGTCAGGATAAAACCTGTAGAGTCCACAGAGCCATGACAGAGGACGAAGATAGTCAACCACAAAACTCATTCTCCTTCTGTTCCCAAATAAAGTGAAACTATTTGGCCTAGATTTGCCCGTGGAAGCCCCTTTCAGCTGGCAGCAATATCTTTTGATATGTCCCTGTCGGTCTTTAAGAACTTCCTTATTTTCTGGCTCAGTAAGATTCCAGGCTCATCTTGTGCTTTTTTCCCATCCTGGTGATGAAATCAGCCATTTCTCTAAAAAACATTGGTTCAGTCTTAGTGTGGCATTTAGAAATCAAGATGGGGAGGGAGGGGCGTGCCTGGGTGGCTCAGTCTCCCTTAAGTGTCTGCCTTCTGCTGGGTCAGGATCCCAGGGTCCTGGAATCCAGCCCCGAGGCAGGCTCCGTGCTCAGTGGGGAGTCTGCTTCTCCCTCTGCTCCCTGCTCCTACTCTGTCTCACTATCTCTCTGCCTCTCAAATAAGTAAATAAAATCTTCCCCCCCCAAAAAAAAGAAAGAAAGAAAGAAATCAAGATTGGTAGTGGGCGTGTTGTCGCTGCTGGTGTGTTACTGCTTTTAGACTTTCTCAGAAAATAGTCCGGCGGGTGGTGCACTGGGGAAGACACATACATACAGATGCGCATAGACCTTTCTGTTTCTTTGTGTTCAACACCGTGAGTTCATACCGATAGCTCCCATTTCTTTTTTTCTTTCTTTCTTTCTTTTTTTTTTCTTTTAGATTTTCATTTACTGATTTGACAGAGATCACAGTAGGCAGAGAGGCAGGCGGGGTGGGGGGTTGGGGGACGGGGGAAGCAGGCTCCGTGCTGAACAGAGAGCCCGATGTGGGGCTCTATCCCAGGGCCCTGAGATCATGACCTGAGCCGAAGGCAGAGGCTTAACCCACTGAGCCACCCAGGCGCCCCAATAGCTCTCATTTCTCTCTGACTTCACAGGGTTTGTTTAAATCTTCTTCAAAATTGGTGAGTTCCTTCTGCAATTGTGAGAGACCTGGCTGCCTTCATCTTACCATTTTACCCACTGTCTCTGTCCTTCTGAATGTCACTGATCTCCCCATGGTGCGACTGCCTGCTTCACCCCTACTCTGCGGGACATCAGGCCGCGGACAGACCCAGCCAGCCCAGTCCTCCGCCCTGGCTCTGCCGGATGCACTGACCACACTGGCCAAACCCTTGACTTTTTAAACTTAGATGGATTATAAGCACAAACTTGAGAGAGAGTATTTCCTGAAATTATAAAATCAGAATATTAATTTTTTTTCCTTGTTCGGTCACATTGTTTAGTTTCAGTCCCTTTTTCACAGAGAACAGTGGGACTTAAAATTTAGGGACAGCTCTGGAAATAATGCTATTGATAAGTAGACTGAGCTTTTCTTTTACTTTGTGAGATGCAATATTAACAGACGTTTAGGGAAACGGTTTTCTGGGCAGGGTTGAGCTGGAGGATAGCTGCTTTCTGGGGGCCACTAAACTTTTCTCACCCGCCTGGGAAGCTCTGAATTCAATCCTGGTTGCGGTGACACTGAAAAAAATAAGTGTGATAATATTTGCCTTAAATTGGCAACCGATCTATTTACATAAATTCCTTTCTCAGTTTGATCTAGCAATAAAAATGATTTAATTTCTGCTCTAGGAACTAAGAAAAAATAGGGAAAATTATTTGTTTTTTCCATTTCCTGGTGTATTTGATCTGTTTTTAGTTTTTGACTCTTTTCTTTGCCACCACATTCTTCTCCTCTTAGTTCACTTCCTCATGTCTGGTATTCCTGAGTATAGACAGCACTCGGTTATTTTCACGAGTGCAGAAGGACCGACTGAATAAAGCAGAGTAGCAGAGTATCTGTATCAGGTTTGTCTTTGGGATATGTTGATTTTCTGTAATTGAATATGATTCAGTTTAATACTTGGAGGTTTTTACAGTTCACCTCTTCATGATTCCAGGTCCCTCCTCCCTTAGTAAAAATTCCCCCTGGATACCACAGCAGTGTACTTAGGAATAAGTAAAAATGAATTTGAAAGGAATCTGGCTCACGGTCCCTCAGGAGACTTGAGTACAATATGGGAATAAAGCTGTAAAATGCAACATCTCCTATATCATGGGACAATAAAAACCCTTTGCAGAGTGGTAATAATGGATGTCATTTGCCTTTTATATCTTCTTTAGGCCCCTTCAAATTCAGCTTCCTTTTCCTTACCATTACAACTCCGTCCCAGAACTAACAGCCATTCTTGAGGCGCTCCAGGTAATAGCTTCGGGTATTTCACTCAGGGATGCCGTCTGACCCTCCAGATCTTCCTTTAGGGTCTGCGGCATCAGAGCAGTGACAGTATTACCAGATTCGCACAGTGAAAACTCGGCATGCCCCCAGACACTCCCAGCGTTGACATCGTAAGTGTGCTCCTTTAACCTCCTCCTGCCCCTGAGGCTGCTGTCCATTGTCCTAAAGCAAGGCCCCCCTAAGTGACAAGTTCTGCAGTGCTGAAAGGGGAAAGGAAGTGAACTCCTCTCTAGACACAAGCAAGGTTGTTTAGAAAAACCAAAACCACATCTTCTTGATCCATTCATCTGTTGATGGACATCTAGGTTCTTTCCACAGTTTGGCTATTGTGGACATGGGGAGGGGGTTTGGGAGAAGGGGGTGGGATTATGGACATTGGGGAGGGTATGTGCTTTGGTGAGTGCTGTGAAGTGTGTAAACCTGGTGATTCACAGACCTGTACCCCTGGGGATAAAAATATATGTTTATAAAAAATAAAAAATTAAAAAAAAAAAAAAGAAAAACCAAAACCAAAACAAAACACCTTCCAACGTCAAACCAAAAGAAAGTGCCAAATGTAAGAAGTATAAGGATAATACAAATTTTTAAGCTTTACTTAAGGAAATGTGGCCTTGTTGGGTGTTTGAGACTTCTGACAAAGCCATAGAACCTAGCTGACAGTTTCTGGCCACTCATGTGTTCATTCATTCATTCAGTAAATTTTTTTTGCTGGTTTTAAATCCTCTGCTCAGTTCTGGGGTAGCTGCTAGTTCACCCAACAGAAACAATAGCCAAACACAGAACTTTGGAGCATCTGGGAAGCTTTCCAGCTGTCCCGTTCTTACACAATCCATTCTGTAGGAGAAATAGATGGCCCTCCCAGACCAGTGCAAGCTGTGCTTGTAATTGAGATTTCTCAGAGTGGAGATGATGGTTGGGTGATCAGTTTACACGTGTGGTAGTTTTTCGCCTGTAACTGGACATGTGATGTCAACAAAAGGAGGTTTGGAAACGTTTCTGTTAACATTTAATAAACTTACAATTGACAACATGCATGAAAATCCCCTGATGCACTCCTTGGCGCAATAAATAGGAGCTTAGTGTGACTTTGCTTTCTGCACTGAGAACGGGTGTTGTCGCAGTAGCCGAAATGGAAAGAACCCAGCCACCTGACTATGTAACCATTTATTTCTTGTCCATGTTTCCTGCTGCAGCTGCTGCCCAGCTTGTACCCAAAGCTCCCTGTCTGGTTGTCCCACATCTCAGTTACACCCAGAAAAACCTTGCTGTAACTGTAGCAGAACCTCATATGTTAGGAAAATTGGCATAAGGAATTACAATTTTTAAAAAAATGATCTGGTCTATTGGTTACATTTTCTGTCACTCACTAAATGAGGCAGAGGGATGGGGTGAACCCTTTAGGTTTCCTGTCACCCAGAGAACTGAATATTTAAGTATAGCCTGAGGTGAAGAGGCTTCCTATCAGAGGGTCAGGATGGGGTAAGAATGTGAAGGCATCCTGTTTAGTTACAGTCCTCAGACATGTGTGAGGCGATCTTCTTATTTTTAAAAGAGTGCTCAGAACTGTGGTACAAGTGGTTTATAGTATTCAAAATGCATAATTTTTACCAGTTCATGTAATTGTGCATTTCTGCCAAAGGGTTTTCTGGCTCAGGCCTCGGACTCATCCATTTTCCTGAGCAGCGCTGGTTTATAAGTAGGCTAACCCCTTGGTTAAGGCAGAATGCACTTAACCACTTCCCTAGGCATGCCAGGGAGCCAAATCGCTAATATAATAGGAAATTTTTTTTTAAGATTGTATTTATTTATTTAGAGAGAGAGCATGAGCAGAAGCAGAGGAAGAGAATCTCAAGCAGGCCCCATGCTGAGTGTGGAGCTGGGTGCAGGGCCCCATCCCGCAACCCTGAGATCATGACGTCGGCCCAGATCAAGCGTCAGATGCCTAACCCACTAAGTCAGCCAGGCACCCCTAATAGGGAATCATTTTTAAGGGAAATGGATGGGAAGGAATATATATGTAAAAGTTGAACCTCAGGTTGGCAAAATTGTATATATCACTTGTAAACCGGAAGAGAAAATACAGTGTTGTGTTACTAAGAGGCTAAGTTTCATTCTTACGTTTTGATCCAGATCTTCATGTGTATCATCATTAGACACTCAGCATCTCATAGCTAAATAATGCTATTGTGATTTATTCGTATGCTAACGTTGTAAAATACATAATGTCTTCATTGTTTCACTGATTTGAAATGTATGTGAGTGTTTAACCATTCGTCTATTAGTCTGACGCTCTGTAGTTCCTGAGGACTCTGACGATCCCTGAGCGTGGTGTTGCTGTGGTCCAGCTCACCAGGCTCTGTATTTCCTTCACTAGGATTTTAGGTAAATCGATCAGTCAGTCAAATAATTCAAGACTATTTAGAAGCGATAGGGTGGCAAATGGAGACCAGGGCCACCTGCCTACCCTGGTGCGGGTTTGGTAAGCTTACGAACATTTTATGATCTCAGGAAAAGAACGGCTTTCCTGGCTAGGTCAACACGAAGCCGTTTCCGGATTCATTCCCAACAGTGGTAAGTTACGGTCCCTCCCTCAACTGAGTTGCCCACCCAGTGTGGGCGAGTCCTGATATCCCCCGTCGCTGTCCGCTGTCACAGAGACTCTCCTGTCAAAGCGACCGGCTGACTGAGTGCCCTGTGAATGACCTATGTCCTTCTCACTGCACTGATAGACTTGGAGGTTGAACCCTTTTCCGAAACCCCCAGAAGACAAACCAACAAGAACTGAAAAGCAGCCCCTTTCCAGAGGTCAGCCCAGCTGCTGGGTTTGTGGGCATGATTTGCTGTGCCTTGTCTGACAGATTATGTTTTATATCCTCGACACGTATCTTGTTTCCATTGACATAGAGTATAAAATGTTCTGTTTCCTTTTGCTGGGTAAATGAAGAGTGGTATTTGGGGAAAAAATTGGCTTTTATGGTCAAGAATTTAGTGTGCTAAGAAGGAGCCATCGTATTATTAGTAGTGTGTTTTAACTACACTGTCTGGGACCTCAGTAGTTTGCCCTCAGGTGGGGAAGGTGTTTCTGCTAATTCCTTATACCAGGAAGGTAGAATTGCTGAGTAACGACATGATCAAATTCAGGTGTTAAAAAAATTAAAATAAAACCCGAATATGTCTTGTGACTTCCTGGGCCACAGAGCAGGTGCCTTTGGTGACAGGTGGGATTTCAGGTCTCCCTCCCTGTGCTCTTGATACTCTGTGTCTGCCATCCTGGGCACTGGCCCCTTTGTGTCCAAAGGGTCAGGTTTAATAAGCTTACAAGAGAAAGAAGAATAAGCAGCATCTCCCCTTGGCTCTCCCTAAGGAATCTCAGACCCAGCTTACCACCCCAACCGGAGCCCCAGCCATCCCTTCCCAGGACCCAGGCGGTGGCCTCCTTGTGGCTCTACTGCCAGGCCCTCGGTCCTTTGCAGCCTGAAGTCACAGGGCTTGCAAAAGGCAAATGTGATCAGCACTTAAACTCTGCCCCTGAGATACCGTGCAGAACCCCATGACACTGCCTGTCTCTCCTACCCGCCTCTGCCCACGCAGCCCTCGTGCTCCTCTGTCCTGTGGTCCTGTGTCTTGCCCTGTTCCCTCCCTCCACCTGTGCACTGCACGTTCTGTTGCCTCTTCCTGGAGCCCAGTCAGTGGCTGTCCTTCTCATGACCCTGAATTAGGTGGGAGACAGCTGTGCCTGTTCATCCCTCCACCATGGCTCCCAGAACAGTGCTTGGAACGTGGGCGCTGTAACTCCTGAATGAATGAACAAGTGACTACAGAGAAAACTAAAGACAGCAGTTAAGAACTTTTAGAGTTAGTACTTCTCTACAAGGCATGTCTTACTATTATAATAGAAATATGTTTTGAAAAAGCAAGCATTCTTGGGGGTGCCTGGGTGGCTCAGTGGGTTAAAGGCTCTGCCTTCAGCTCAGGTCACGATCTCAGGGTCCTGGGATTGAGCCCCGCATCAGGTTCTCTGCTCAGCAGGGAGCCTGCTTCCTCCTCTCTCTCTGCCTGCCTCTCTGCCTACTTGTGATCTCTGACTGTCAAATAAATAAAATAAAATCTTTAAAAAAAAGAAAAAGCAAGCATTCTCTAAAAATGTATTTATGGAACATAGGGTTTGGGGTTTTTTTGTTTTGTTTTGTTTTGTTTTTGTTTTTTGTTTTTTATTGCAAGAAAGAAAGAAAAAAAAGGAAAGAAAGAAAAAGGTAAAATAATTCAGCCAGGCCTCTCCTGACCACACTTTCTGGTTAACTAGCTTTTGTGCTGCTTCCATCTCACATGAGGAGAGATGGCTCTGGAAAAAAGAACCCAGAGAGCTGAACCCCTGCCCATGGCCCTCCCAAGTTTCCTGTGTCCTGTGGAAAGCCTGACCATTCCTGTGGGAGGTTTTCTGACTTCAGAAGGCCCTTGTGAACTACTAGGAGAACCCCTTGTGGACACGGTGCCAAGCTGGATGGCAATCCAGCAGGCAAACCAGAGACAGCCGTGTCGCCATGAGGGTGAACGCGACATAGCACAGGTGTGGCGCCCCGGACAAGGGGACCTGAAGGGAGAAGGGCCATGACCGCCGTCCGGACGGCTGGCAGTACTGCTCATAATGAAGGAGGACCTCGTGTCACTGTGCGTGAGTGCTCCCGGGAGCGGAGCGTCTTGTCTCGTGGAACTGTCCCGGGAGCTCGGTGCCAGGGTCAACTGCTGCTGCACTGTTGGGTTGTCTCCTCAAACGTTCTCTTTCGAGCCTTCATTCAGTATATTGAGAAAAAGGCAAAGTAAAGCATCTTGTTTCAGGTGCTCATAAGGCAGAATAAGTCAAGAAGTGCCTAGATCTACCTGCTTGGAGAGTATAAACTCCCTTAAGTAATTCAGATGTCAGGAAATTTAATTTTTGGATATCTTCTTTGAACCCTCCTGCTCCTAAAACCAGGCTGGGTATCCTTTTTTTCTGAGCTTCCATAGCATCTTTTCTTTGTTATTGCCTTAAATCTTTTCTAAAGCAGTATGATGTGGGGGGTGGGGAGGTGCGTGTTAGCCCCCAAGCTCATGCATACAAGAGCAAGAGAGAAACAGAATGGGAGCCAGAGGGAAATTATACATTTTTTTAACGTGTCATTTTTAGGGGTGCCTGGGTGGCTCAATGGTTGAATGTCTGCCTTCAGCTCAGGTCGTGATCCCAGGGGTCCTGGGACTGAGCCCCACAATGGACTCCCTGCTCCACGGGGAGTCTGCTTCTCCCTCCTGCCCCTCCCCCCAACTTATGCTCATGCGCTCTCTCTGTCTCTTTCTCACAAATAAAAAATATTTTAGGGATGCCTGGGTGGCTCAGTGGGTTAAGCCTCTGCCTTCGGCTCAGGTCATGATCTCAGGGTCCTGAGATCAAGCCCCATATCGGGCTCTCTGCTCAGCCGGAACCTGCTTCCTCCTCTTTCTCTCTCTCTGCCTGCCTCTCTGCCTACTTGTGATCTCTCTCTGTCAAATAAATAAATAAAATCTTTTAAAAAATAAAAGTTGAAAATTTAAAAATAGGTCAATTTTCAATCCTCTGTCATTGTGCTTACTTCAGGGCATTGTCTGTTTCTGGCTCTGGCATAATAATACCGTGCCTTATTCTTCTTTGTAGCTCAGGCTCTTGGCACAGTGCCTGGCACATGGCACTTACTAGTTACTCAGATGATTATGAACGCACACAATCAGTAACTAGCAGAGCCAGGATTCAAACCTAGGGCTCCAGGGCTGGAGGACTCTGACACTCCTAATCTTTCTAACAAATAGTCCCTGCCCACTTCAGGATGGTGCAGTCTAACAAAGGGGGTTAAATGGATTAATTCCATCTCAGGGAGACCATGATTTTGCCAGAAGCAGCAACAACAAGATGCCTTCACTCTTGGGAGAAAGTCTCATCTAAGAACTAGGGAAAGTGAACGGAGCTTGTTGGAAGCTGGCAGTAAGCTAACGAGCATTGCATAAGTTTGGTACATCGATAAAGAAAGGGGTCAAAGTTTTATGTACTTTGAAATTAAAACTGCATTATAAGCTGTCATTTTGAAATTGGCCAGCATCGTTGGTTTAAAAACCCACACCCAGCAAACAAACTGTAGTTGAAAGTACGAATCGCTGCAGCCAGCCTCTCTGGAGAATAACTTGACAAAAATTCACAAATTTAAATTGCATGTATCCTTTGACCTGGCAACTTTAACTCTGGAAATGTGTTCTATAGCAATATGTACATGTATGCACAAAGAAATAAGATGCCATTGTACTTATGGTTGCATTGTTCATAGTAGAAAAGATAGTAACAACCTCAAAGTCCAGTATGGATTATTAAATTATATAACTTACATAATACATAAATTACATAACAGTGCAACAAAAATAATTATATAACTTTAATTATAGGTAATATGAATTACATAACAATACAACAACAAATACATAGATCACATAACAAATAATTAAATATGTTATTTCGTCTTCACCCATGAAATGAAATACCACGCAGGCAGAAAAAATGAGGTTTTTCTCTATTTACTTATATGAAACTATCGCCAAGACACATGTTTTAATTAGAGAAAAAATATTCATGTAAAAAAGACTGTGTGTGTGTGTGCGTGCGTGCGCACATGCGCACGCATGCACACCAGACCTATTTCTAGAAGAATTCACAGAAAACCAATAGCAGTGGCTGCCTCTGGCAAGGGACGCTGTGGGAAAATGAGAAGCACTTTCTACTCTCTGATCATTTCTATCTTCTGAATCTTTTACTAGGAGTCTATATTGCCTGTTCAAAATGAATAAATAAAAATCTGGGGTGCCTGGGTGGCTCAGTCAGTTAAACATCCAACTCTTTACTTATGCTCAGGTCGCAGTCTCAGGGTCCTGGGGTCCTGGGGTCCAGCCCCACCTTGGGCTCCCTGCTCAGTGGAGAGTCTGCTCGAGGACGCTCTCTCCCTCTGCCTCTGCCCCTCTCCCAGTCTGTGCTCACACGCATGATCTCTCTCTAAGAAATAAAAACATCTTTTAAAAAGATCTAAACCTACTGGAGGCCTGGATTTTTTTAATTAGCAACTTTATATTTTGATATAATTTCACATTTATAGAAGAACGCAAGAACTCCAAGAACCTTCCTAGGAGTGTGCCTCACATTTATTGGTTATGTCTCTTTAATTGCTTAAAATGCGGGCTCTCATTGAGCCTTTCCTTTTTCTTGCCTGTGAAATTCCCCGGTTATTATGTAGAATGTCCTTCCGTGTAGGTTTCTTTTATGATTCCTCCTAATTAATTCAGGTTGTATGTGTTGGGGCGGATACCATGGCGGGGGGGGGGGTGTCCTCACGGCTTCGTATCTGGAGGCACTGTTTTTATCTGTGTTCTAAGGCCTGTAGCTCCAGGAAATAAGGCTGTCCTTCAGGGCACACACAGAAGCTTTTAGGGACTTTTGCACACTTGAGCTAGGAATTTGAATCCTTGGGCCCTTCTTTAAATTTATCCTTTTGTCTAGTGACGTGGGGAGTTACCAGCCAACCTCATGAATTTGCTAGTTTTCCAGATATCTTCGCAAATACATGCGCAATCCAGCTCCTGACTTCTTAGATAAGATTAATTATGAGTATCCCATGCAGGGGTGCCTGGGTGGCTCAGCTGTCTGCCTTCAGCTCAGGTCATTATCTTAGGGTCCTGGGATCGGGGCCCACATCAGGCCGTGCACTCAGTGGGGAGTCTGCTTGAAATTCTCTCTCCCTCTCCCTCTGCCCCTCCTGCTCATGCCTGCTCGTGCGCTCCCTCTCTCAAGTTTTTAAAAATACAATCAGAAAGCCATTTCCAGAAACTCTAGAAATAACTCAGAAACCTCATTCTTAAAATCCTGTCTGTCTGCAACCACTCTTGGCACAAAATCTGTATTAGTCCGGCTGCTCCTGAGAAAAACAACCAGTAGAATGTGTGTGTGTTTATATTCTCACATAGAGGACGATAGTTTCCTTTAAGGAAATAGAGAGGTTATGGAGGCTGAGGAGTTCAAACTCTGCAGTCGGCAGGCTGGGGTCTCAGGAGAGCCAGCGGTGCACGTTCTAGTCTGAGCTTGGATATGCGGGCAGGAAAAGATCTGTGTCCCAGCTCAGAGACCATCAGGCTGAGAGACAAAGCGTTGTTTCTTCCTCACCCTTTCATTCTCATCAGGCCTTCTGGATTGGATGAGGGCCCCCACACTGGGGAGAGCGCTCTGCTCAGTGGACTGATTCTAATGTTGCTGTCACCCAGGAACACCCTCACAGACACACCCAGGATACTGTCTGACCGAATATCTGGGCATCTCATGGCCCAGTCAAGTTGATACGCAAAATTAACCGTCCCAGGCACATGAGTCAGTTTGTGTCGGTAGTGGAGACGTTAACCTTGAGCATCTGGTGTAAGGGGTCACAGCGTTTCTCTCCCATACAATTTGTCTTTGTCTTTCACTTTGTAACTACTAAGTAATTTGTGGGGAGACACTTTGCGGCCGTGTGAATACCCTGTTCCTTGTCCCACCTTCAGTTCCCAGTTTTCCCATGCACGGATCATTTTCTAACTCTCATTGCTCCTTCCGTATTTCTTAATTGTCATTCCACAATAAGGAAGAGCTTTTCCTTCTCCACTTCTATTTGAGATCAGTATGGACCCCTAGATTCTTACTTTATTTGGGGGACTATGTCACTGACATCACTTACTTGATTGCTCCCGTGGTTCCAGGTTTTGGCCAGTAGGAGCCCATTCACTTTGGTGCCTGTTTCTTTTAACAGGTCCCTGTCATTCTCTGAGTACTTCCCTACTTTCTGGCTCAAGAAGATGTTCCAGACTCCCCTTGTCCTTCCCCAGTCTCATCTCCAGAATCAGCTCTTCTCTACGGCACCCTAGGTCTTTTTAGGCAGCGTCTGTGTGTTATTGCTTCTAAGCTCCCTCAGAAGGCAGAGCTAGGAAGTGTGTGTGCACATACACCTGTCCCTACCTTCCCCTCCCTGTGCCCCACCACACACGCCGAGGTCACACGGATACCTCCAGTTCCAAGCCAACCACCCCCACACCAATACTTTGCAGCTTCCTTCCAGAGCTGTGAAAAACCTGTCTCACAGGGCAAGTCCGAGTAGATTCTATTTTAATTACATTTTCCTGGAATATAAATTACTATTTGTATCTAGATTACGTGAAGCTGCCCGTATGAAAGGAAAGGTTCTTTTGGGGTAGAACATAGAGATATGGCCCATTAAAAACTAGGTGATATCGTGCTATACTTAATCTCCCCACCTCCTATGTTTGACTCATGAGGAAATAAGAAAAGTGAAACTAAGTACATAAATCTTTTTTAAAAAACGGTAATGATGGTGGGTGATTTAGTCTTGCACACTTGATGGCCTGAATTTTCTCCTGAAGCAGGATGCAAATCATTTGCTGAGAGAAGGGAGGAGGGCTGGGGGGACTCATTCCTTCGTCCCTTCATTTTTTTTTTTTTTGATTCATCAGGTACTTAAGCAGCCCCTTCTAAATTCCAGGCTCTGTATTCCATGCTGAAGATAAAGCAACGAGCAAGGTAAATAACTGTCTGTCTCCGCTGGAGACAGACAGCAAACAAACAAGAAACTTCTTGTGGTAACTGCCATAGAGGAGACCAGCGTGGGCTGCTGGTGGGCTGGGTGCTTCACGTGGGGAGAGATCTCGTTTTGTTCTTGGCTAAGGCACAGTCCTCAGGAGGAGTTGGTGTGAGAGAAACCAACATCTGGATGTCAGATCGGCTTTGCATTGAGGCTTCCTACTGAAGAGATTTAAGGATAGGAATGATCATTTCATTTCTATTTCATGGAGGGTGGATCGAAAGGGAGTCACGCCAATAAGGATGATCCCGGCGATGGGAAAGACACCTGAGACCTCGTATGCTTGCTGAACGCTGTTCACTCGTACCATTCTCGACCCGGAGAAAATTGTGCCATATTGTTGGTTTCTTTAATTTCTCTAAATGCAAGTGAAACCTGGCCATTTTCATGGAATTTATTTCGATATAACTAGTTGAATTCATCTCCTAGAGTTGCTGCAACAGAAGAGCACAAACCAGGTGCTCTGTCTGAAACCGGTAGGGGAGACAGCCTTGGTTGCCTCTTCCCAGCTTCTGGGGGTGACCTTAGCTTGCATCTGTCTGCCTGTGTCATCACATGGTGTCCTCCTTGTCTGTCACCATCTTCACGGGGCATTTTTCCTCGTGTCATCATCCAGTCATGTTGGATTAGGGCCCACTCTGATGACCTCATCTTGTTTACATCTGCAAAGCCCTGTTTCTAAATAAGGACACTTGCACGGGCACCAGGGAGTAGGACTTCAGTATATCTTTCTGGGGGGAGGCCACCCTTTAAACCATGGTGCTGATGATCCACGATCTTTGTTTTTCCAGGTGCCTGGTCTGTTTTCTAACACTGTCTGTTGACATATGTTGTTGGCGTCTTTGTTTGCTGTTTTGAAAGGTCACCCTTGCCATACCAGAGTCTTTGGGAACACCTGTCATGTGATCCCCGCTACCTCCCACTTCTGTACTTTCTTCTTTCTACTTCAGCTTCGTTTTCCACATTCTTTTGCTCACTTTTCTCCACCTTCTGGCCCCTGGGTTCAGCAGTGTCCGCTCCCATTCTCCTGCTAGTGTAGCCTTTGTTTCTGTTTTCTCCTCTTCTGTTTCCTTCAGCTCTACTGGTTTCCTGCCTCCTTTTCCAAAAGATCATTTAAAATATGATTTCTCTATTCTTAAATGATGTTTTCTTTGATCTCCTGGTTTAATGGATTATATTTCCTTTACATTCTCTGCTTTCACGCAGAAATATTTTACCATCCGCTTTCTCCTTCATGACATACTTATTTTTCATGGATATTCTTGATCTGCCCTTTGTCAGTTTCTTTTAATCCTTTTTTCCTGTAGCAGTGAACTGCCTACTTCTGGAGAATTCCTCAGGACCTGACGTTTGCAAAGGTGCCTCTTCTCTCGAGGCGACCACCCTCAACTATGTCGACTTTCCATGGCACTTCACAACCATCCTTCATTAAGTCATCTTTCAGAGTTGTGGCTGGGTTTTTGTTTCCTAGTAGGTCATGTGTTCTGGCTTTTCTTCATTTTGTTGTTCTTGATGATTCAGAGGGTTGCAGTAAGGCCAAAATAACCTAACTCTGTCCTCCTTAAATGGAAGTCCCTTAGGTGGTATTTGAAGTTGATCCAGGACCCAACCCTAGAGAACTTGAGTGTCTAGAGATCATGAGAAAAGAAGGGGCCAGCAAAGGAGATGAGGAGGAGGAAATCTTAGAGAAGGTGGCCTCACAGAAGCCACGAGAAGAGTGTGTTGAGGAAGCAGGAGTTCACGTCAGAGACTGCTGAGACATCGACTTAAAGTGAAGACAAAATCAGTTGGGGAACTCAGCCGTCTCACTGGAAACTAGCTTTGGGCGGCAGGCTGGAGTTTCTTGAGGAGATAGTAGAAGGCAGAGAGATGGCTTGCGCAGGTGAATACATTTCCTAGGCAACACGATGTTCCCAGCAACTCAGGATTTCACGTACATTAAAGAGGGAAGAAAAACAGGCCAAATCAATGTGATTACGCAGCTCCTACCTGAAAGCATGTATGTTCTTACGAAATATGTAGTATTTACTCATGAATGAGGATTCTGTTGAACACTTAATATATCATTCACAGAGAATTTTCCTCCTGATTACAATTGATTTCATGTTGTTTAAGAAGTCAATCAAGGACAGCACTGAATTCTGTTAGTGGGTGAACTGACCTTAGAAGCCTTGAGGGTCCCTCTGAAATCTCATCATCTGGAGTGAATTCCCTTTTCTCCTCCACCCAGCTCAAAGTTAAAGATATTTTTGCCCTTTGTATTCAATAAGTGTTCAGCTTCTGTCCAATGTCCCTTCGAAGTAACTCAGATTTCTCTTTCTCTCCTTTCCGGTGCCACTCTCCTCACTGAGGGCCAGCCTTATTGACCTCTTTAACTAGAAAAGTCTTCCCTGATCCCTTGTTTCCAGTCACATCGAATGGCTTTCAAAGCCTTTCACGGCGATCAGATCCAGCTCCCTCCTACTTTTCCAGTGGTTGCCTAACATTCCCTGACACATGCTTTCTGCTCAAGGAAGGCCAGCCTCCCTCCTGTTCTTCCAGTCTTGCCACGTGGTCCTGCCTTCATGCCAGAATTCCTGTGGAGTTCACCTTAGTCCACAGGTAGCAGTTCATTTTCTGTAGTATCAGCTGATGTGCACACCCCCGCCCTCCTCCTCCAGGGTCACACTTCCCTGCATGGTCGTATACCCATACATCTCAACTTCCTGTTGTGGCTTATCTTTTGTATAAATGACGGGCAAATTAATGGAACTACTTTTTTTTAAGTGTTCCAGAATTCCGGTACAAAAGACTGTTGTCCTCCAACGGCATTCACATCTTTCTTCTCCACAAATACTCATTATTAATTCAAACACATTTTAGAACGCCTGGCTGACTTAGTGGGGAGAGCATGAGACTCTTGATCTCAGGGTTGTAAATTTGTGCCCTATGTTGGGTGTAGAGATTACTAAAAAATAAATAAACTTAAAAAAAAAAACACTTTTAGAACCTTGTTATTTCGCTCAGAAGCCTGTGAAAATACCTGGCCCATAATAAATATCTTTAAACTTCTTAAAGAAATTGAGGTGGTGGTGTTGTTTTGAGAGAGAGAGAGAGAGAGAGAGTTGTGTGTGTGTATGAGCAGTGGGTGAGGGAGAGGGAGAGAATCTTCAGCAGGCTCCACACCCAGCGGAAGCCAATGCGGGGCTTGATCTCATGACCCTGAGATCATGAGCCAAAATCAAGAGTCAGACGCTCAACCAACTGAGCCACCCAGGTGCCCCAAGAAATTGAGTTTTAAGAATCAATCATTGTTAAGGTATTTTAAGTATTTTGGAAGTTCTGAAGAAAAAAACAAATCTGAACAGAGCAAAGACCAAAATGTCAGTGTTGGAGATGGGGTATCAAGACTGGCTTCCTGGAGGAGCTGAGGCTTGGGCTTTTGCAAAGAGTGAGAGTTGGCTGAGCAGACAGGGGAAGAAGAGACTGGTTAGGGAGAGGGTATTCTAGGCAGAATAGACCCGTGGCCAAACCATGAACTGTCACAAACCTTGGGAACTCTATGTAGCTCATTAATGTAGAGCAGGAGTGAGTGAGGCAGAGACACAGGGAGGAGGGACAGGGAGGGTTTGACAGGTCTCGGAGTCAGTTTCGAACCTCACTGGAAGGGGTGTGCCGTGACCATCTTTGCCAGTACATTTTATGCCTTTATTATCTTACCTGTCGTATTGTTACTATTTATTTGCTCTACTTCCCTGCTCTTTGTTCATTTCTTAATTCCCAGAGTCAGGCCCCATGTCTGGCACACAGTAGATATTGAATAAATGTTTGACGAATGCATTATGAAAGTTTGTCATAAAAGCTTTGCACACAGAAGGCGTAAAAATGCCTTCCTTGTGGGCGCCTGGGTGGCTCAGCTGTTTAACCAACTGCGTTTGACTCAGGTCATGATCCCGGAGTCCCAGGATGCAGTCCCGCATGGGGCTTCTAGCTCCACGGGGAGTTTGCTTCTCACTCTGATTCTCCCCTCTCATGTTCTCTCTTTCTCTCTCTCTCTCAAATAAATAAATAAAATCTTTTTTAAAAAATGCCTTCCTTGGTTTTTTGTTAGAGTTGGCATCACCTTATTTGTCGTGGAGGATAATTACAGTAGTTCCTTACAGAAGCATACCAGGCAGGTGACTACATTACTTTAGGGCAAACTTCTTAACCTGAGGGTTTTCCCAAAGCAAACTGGACTATCCGGTTGTTGTTAAAGTGATACTGGCACCATCTAGCGGTAATTTTAAGCCTTACCCAAATTGAAAGCTTCATTTGTGATAACCAGCTACAAGCAAGTTTGTAACATTTTATAAATTACCGAAGTACTGTATTTAATACTATATTTTGTTGACACTTTGCCACTCTCTTCACATGAATAGTTATACATTTGGTGGTTTTATATACCTATTTTAATTGAGTTTTACAAACATGATGTCTAGAAGTTTTGATAAGCAGAATATCCTATTTGAAATAAAATGGAATTTCATAATTAGGCAGACCTGGAGTCTTAGACCAGCATTCTGATCTCAGATGCTATGTGATGTGTGTTAGTTTACAGAGTTCCAGACTTGTGAGGTAATCTTATTTTCCTAACATCCTTTTTTAATTTTTCCTGTTTGGACAGTGTCTCTAAAACTAAAGAATCATGTCCCTTTAATTCTTATCCTTGAAGACAGTTGTTGAGCGTGTCCTCCAAATTTGCAGGTTAAGCCAGAAGGGCCTGGGTAGTGAATGTTAGCTTTTTATTATTTTTGTGGGTGTTTGAACATGAGTTACGTGGACATTTTGCTTGTGACTTGTCATTCGTTGATTAACACTAAGGCAGGGAAGCAGAATTATGATCACTGAACTAATTCCTCATGTGTAGGGATTGCTGTGATTTAAGTAGCAATGTTAATATAAAATAAAAGCATTTATTAAAAATATTTTTCATGCAGAGCATAATTGGAAACAAGATTAATTACCCTTTTTTTTTTAAGTACTTACTCAATGCCAAAGGGAGAGAGGGGTATAATTATCTCCATTTTACAGATGAATCTGAAACATATGGAGGCAAAGTAGTTTTCTCAAGGTCTCACAGCTATTATATTTGCAGTCTGAGCCTTCAGAACCAGATGTAGAGGACCCCAGAGTCCAGGCTTTTAACCACCATGTAAACACTGCATCCAATGAGGGAGGATTCACAGGAAAACCATGGTAGAAAAATGCACAAGACAACCTTAAAGTGGTTATTAATAGCTTTTACTTAAATGTACATGACTTAATAAAAATCTTGGCTTTAATTTATTGTTGACATTATCAGCATCTGTTTGTTTCCACTCCTAATTATAGCCAGCAGCCTTCATTCCATTGTGAAGGAAGTTGAAGTTTCTTGCCTTGCGCTTCCAGAGAATTCGTTCTTTCCCAGCTGCACTGGTCCTAGGCAAGAGTGCTTCCAGGCACGGTCACTGTCTGTTGGCGAGCACTTTGCCCAACTCACCACTCCCTTCGTTCTCAGATACGAACTCTGTGTCTACCTGTGCCTTTTGGCAGGGGCAGGTGTTTGTGTAGAAACCTCCGTTTGAGTGTTGGCCTGGTTCACGGGTGTCACATGTGTGAGTTAATGTATAAATAGTGAAGAGATATGGGGCTTCTAAGTTTTATATTTAAATTTTTTCTTTGTAAATACAGACACATAATTCTGTGCGGTTGCAATCATATCATGTATGCTGGGTTGTGTTTTGTCTCGTTTTGTTTTGTTTTGTTTTACTCCTTTTTCCTTTGTTCCTCTGGCTTCCTTCCATCCATCCACGTGACCTTCCTCCTCATCCCCCTGTTGTATGTGTAAAAGGGTACCTAAAACATCACAAGTAGTCCCCCCTATTTTTCCATGCTTGTGTCATCATTTATCAAATACATTCATGTACAGTTAGACATCTAAATCATCTATGGGGCACTGTTCTAGTATTTTATGGTAAAAAGGTGCGATCATATTATAAATACTTTTAAAAATACACATACCTTTCAACCAGCTATCCCACAGAAATAAAAGCACTGATTCGTAAGATTATGTGTCAAGAGTATTTTTTTACAGTATTATTCATAATATCCTATTTGAATAATAGCAGGAAGGAAGGGAGATGATTGAATAAAGAATGATAATCTACACTGTGAAATTTTAGGCAATCATTTAAAATCATGAATTTGACGTGTGCCGGAACCCTCTCTCCTAGCGTTCTCTCTGTTACGCGTTTTAGTGTTCTTATTCCTTTATTGACATTTTACTGTGGTTTCAAGAGGAAGAAAAAAAGAAATGTATTTGGGCAGTTTTCTTTATCATTGCAAATCTGGCTAAGTAGATTCTAAGACCTGCTTTAACTTCTATTTCTTTTCTGACTAGAGCTCTTGTGTAGCCCCTTCTGATCCTTTCGTATTTGGAAATAGGGAACATCCAGCCTCCCCTAAATTAAATTCTTTCTTCGTTCTTGGCTTTTAACTCCTACTGGTCTTTCCTACCAGCAGCATCTGAAGGGGCAAAGCCTTAAGCTTTGTCTCTAAAATTAATTCAGAATCAATGAGATGTCAGTTCAGAAACTGTTCCTGGGACACCTAGGAAAGAACATTTCTCTATAACCGACCCACTCCTCTGCTTCTTTTGCTTCCTTACAGATTTGAAAAAGGGCGCATCTACACATTCATTGGAGAAGTCGTTGTTTCTGTGAATCCTTACAAGCCGTTGAACATCTATGGGAGAGACACAATCGAGCAGTATAAAGGACGGGAGCTGTACGAGAGACCTCCTCATCTTTTTGCAATTGCGGATGCTGCTTACAAAGCTATGAAGAGACGCTCAAAAGACACTTGTATTGTGATATCAGGTATTCAGAAGGGGATCCCTGTGCTTTCAAGGTCAAAATGCATTTCACTTACTAGGTGCTCAAGGATCCAAACTGCTCAATAGATTTTTTTATTTTTTTTTGAAGTTAGAAACCTACGCAATTTTATAGGAGAAAAAAAATTGGAGCAAACACCAAATCATTCGAACCAATGCCTTGTCTTGATTCATTTCCAAATCCACGTTACATGTGGATGGACTTTCTGGTCATGAAAGATTCTTCCTCCCGTCTCAATGACATAAAAGTACTGGATAAAATGTAACAAAGATTTTTTTTTAAAATATTTTATTTATTTATTTGTCAAATAGAGAGTGAGAATGAGTGAGCACAAGCAGGGGAAGCAGCAGGCAGAGAGAGAAGCAGGCTCCCTGCCAGGCAGGGAGCCCGATGCGGGGCTCTATCCCAGTACCTCAGGATCATGACCTGAGTTGAAGGCAGATGCTCAAATGACTGAGCCACCCAGGCATCCCAACAAAGATTATTTTAAATAATAACAGAATGAAAGGAAGAAAATGAAATCCTGAGGTACAAGTCAAAGTCAGATTGGCAAGTGGGAGTTAGTGTCAAAGGGCATAACAGGCATGGGGACCAGAACTGGGCCGTCCCGGCTGGAGGCTGGAGCTTCAAAGTCTGAGGAGCAGGAAGGCAGTAGACCTTGTTGGAGCTGAGCTCTTCCCAGAATCTTGGGTCATGTGAATTGAGGATTGGGAAAATATCTGCCTGCTGACATAGGATGCCCTCGCCCACGCTGTGGGGATTTATTTTGGTCATAATAATGCCTCACATCTGCATTAAGGTCTTTATACTTTCAAAACTGCTTTTATGACTTTATTTCATTTTGGTTATCAGAACAGTTCTGAGTGCTAAGACAGTTGTGTTTCTACTTTTTAGATGAGAATATTAAGGGTCAGAGGAGTTATAGTAACTTAGTGTTGGAGAATTATATCCTAGGACTATATTATATTCAATTAATAAAAGCAGTATTGCCTGAGTATAAAAGGAAGGAGGGAATAAACAATCCTTTAAGCATATAAAGTAAAAGTAAAATGTCCCTCCCCTTTGAATATCTTGTTACCCCCCAAAACTCCAACATTAACAGCTGTGAATTTAGTATTTATCCTTTTTATACATTTTTCTGTGTATAATACATATCGTCATACATGCATATTAAATTATAAACTCTAATTATGTTACAGAATTATAGCTGCTATTATTTGACTTGTTTTTCTGTTTAACAGTATGGAATGGGACATCTTTTCGTTAGCACAGCTAGAGAAGTAAGGGCTCTCTGACAGCTGTGTGCTATTCCGTTGAATAGTTGAATCCTTTATCTGCCTGGTCCTCTACCAGCAGCCACGTTATTTGTCGAGTTCGGCAGCGACACATAGTATAGTCTGCAGAAATGCTCCTTAAGTCTTTGAAGCTTACTGTTATTATTATTATTTGATCCCATTAGTATTTTTAGTATTTCTGTAGTATACATTTCTGCAAGTGGAGTTTGGGGGTCAGAAGGCATTTCCACTTAAAAATGTGGGTAGCTCATGCTGAGCCGGTCCCTTCCACCCGCCTCATACCAGTCATCCTGCTTTTTCTCTGACGCCATGTCTGGAACTCGCTGTTGCATTCTGCTATGTTTTCACTAAGATAACGCTTGATTTTAATTTTTTGAAAGGAATATTTCATCCTCATTAAGATTAAAAGAAATTTTGCTGTAGAGCATAAGGGTACATGAATTTAGCCATGGCTGGTGTTTGAGGCACTGGCTTGTTTCTTTTCTACTATGCTTCAGAGTCACTGCCAAACACCAACACTCAGGTGTAAGGAGTTCACTTACCCCATTTTGTCCCTTGATATTTTCTATGCAGTCCATCTTAACTTGGAATCTATTTGTTATTTTACTTCCATAATGGTTTTGCTTCTTTTCTCAGCATTTTCAGAGCTGTTAAGACCTAGACGGTACCAAGACAGGAAGATTTTAACTCAAAAAAAAAAAAAAAGGCAAAAATGAAACAAAGAATTTTAAGTAAATAACCTCAGAATTTGCAATTATTCTATTAAATGATCATTGCAATTACTGTGATTATTCTATGAAGAATTGCAGTTACTCTACTAGAAATCAGCTTACTGTTGGTCTCAATAACTGTATTAAGCCTTGCACAACTATTCCCGCAGGGGAGAGTGGAGCTGGGAAAACCGAAGCCAGTAAATACATCATGCACTACATAGCGGCCATCACCAACCCCAGCCAGAGAGCCGAGGTGGAAAGGTAAGGGTAGTGTGAAAATGGAGACACGTTCTCATTGGGGCTTTGTTTTCCATACAGACTTGCCTGGGCCGTCGGTTTTTATATTTGCTTCTTCATAGAGAAATACTGCTTTGGTAACCTTTATGTAAATAGGAAACAAAGTAACACTGCAACAGATGAAAGTCCCTGCCCCGTAACTGCTGCCTTCAGTGTTGCAGGTGCTCAGCCGAGGCAGTTCAGGGGATGCTGGTAGATGCCACTGTTCAAGTTGCTTTTTGTACTGTACTGTGTCTTTTTTACACTGTCTGCTGAGGAGCCCAAGGCTCCCTGGAGGGAAAGGGCTCTGGGAGGCAGATCTGTGGCATCCCTGCATTGCATTGTCAGAGCCGGAAGCCCTGATATTAGAATCGCTAAGAATGATTCCTTTTTCTCTTTAAGTTTCACGCTGCTGTCAGCATAAGATAAGGATGAGGGCTGCTGGGCACTGTCGGTAGGACCTGGCTGCTAGCATGGAACGCGCCTTTAGTATTTTCTTATCCATTCGTAAGGAACGAATGGATGGATTTTTCTTTTTAAAGATTTTATTTATTTGGCAGAGAGAAAGAGAAATCACAAATAGGGAGAGAGGCAGGCAGTGAGAGAGGGGGAAGCAGGCTCACTGCTGAGCAGAGAGCCTGATGCGGGATGCGTTTCTGGGACCCTGAGATCATGACCTGAGCCGAAGGCAGAGCCTTTAACCCACTGAGCCACCCAGGCGCCCCATGACTTAAGTTTCTTAGATGATGTGCAGTTTTTGGGAGAAAAAAAGTTTTCCAGAGTTGCTAGTGTGAAGCTCAGTGTTTATTTTCCGGAATCGCCCTCCGCATGCACATCTCAGCCTTCATTTTATGACTAGGAAAGAAAGGATATGGGTATGAAAGAAGGTGGTATAGCTGAGACTTACCCTACCGGGGCTTTCCTCATTTCTGCATAACCGGGCGGCGGTCAAGGAGGCAGTTTTCTGGACACATCCCCACCTCTGATTCTGACTTCACAGTCTCCTGTGACAGGCACACGAATAGGGGTCACTTATGGGAATTTCCGCAGACACTCAGGAGAACTAACTTGATTTTATTTCTAAACCCAGTGGGTATAGTAGAGTCAGGCATGTGTACAATGTCAAGTGTTTCGTGGGCATATCTTAATGTAGTTTTAAAGATGGTCATCTTCGTTTACCACAGCGTGCAATCCTCCCTCCCCACATTTTTAAAGTATACTTTGGTGTGGGAAGAGAGAAGCTGGGGTGGTGATGGGGTCACTTCCAGTCAGAGTGGATCTGTTACATCAGCTTACTTTAGTGGCCAAAGTGATTTCTGCAGGTGGGCCCGCACGCAAGAGGTTTTGCCAGGGAAATAAAAACAAAGACTTAAGGGTTCAGCATCAAGTTAAAAAGTATCCGGTGGGAGACTGCGCTGTAGAAAGTTAGCATTCACTAAATAAGGAATGAATGTGGCACCTATTCTTTCTTTTCAGAACACATCTTTTTAAGATTTTTATGTCAGTAAAACATGTTCTCTTAAAAACTAAAAATTAGGAGCACCTGGGTGGCTCAGTGGGTTAAGCCTCTGCCTTCTGCTCAGGTTATGATCTCTGAGTCCTGGGATCGAGCCCCGAATCGGGATCTCTGCTCAGCAGGGAGCCTGCTCCCCTCTCCCTGGCCTGCTTCTCTGTATGTCAAATAAAATCTTTAAAAAAACAAAAACAAAAAAAAACACTAAAAACTAAAAATTACAGCATTTGTCCAAGGCGGAAGTCCCCTGAAATCCCACTCCACAGACTCCTACCCTGTCAAGTTAGACCGCTGTAGTGAAATGCACTGGTCTTCCCGGATTTTTAAGCATTTACTAAGCTGTGTGCCTGCACACATGCACTCACGTTCACAGACACATTCACAGACACCTAAAGACCCTGCAACACATATTATTTTGCAACCTACTTTCTCATTCATCAGTGTATTCTGGACCTCTTTCTCTGTCGATGCATCCTATACTAGGAAAAAAAGTTTTTTTATCCAGCCCTACTGGTGGACATTTAGGGCCTGTTTGTTTTAGTACTTCAAACAATGCTACAGTCAGCATCTTTGTATAAATGTTTGGGTGTACTTTAACAAAATCTAGTTTTTCTAAAAGGTGCAGCCTCGAGAACTTTCTATACTGACTTTCATTTCTCTGTTAAAGAGTGAAGAACATGTTGCTTAAGTCCAACTGTGTCTTGGAAGCTTTCGGAAATGCCAAAACCAACCGCAACGACAACTCAAGCAGGTTTGGAAAATACATGGACATCAATTTTGATTTCAAGGGCGACCCTATTGGTGGACATATCAACAACTACTTACTGGAGAAGGTAAAATGTGCTTCATTTCTGAGGGTAATGTTCTCCAGTGCTGACTTTTTTTTAAACCTAATCATGTTTGTAGAATTTTTTAAACTTACTTAAAAGTAGCTTTTAATCCTATTCTGCCTCCCTTCCCACTCCTCAGTTCACTTTCTGGGACAGGTTACTCTCCTTTTGTGCTCTTCTTAGCTCCTGCCGTATCAGATTGGGAAAAGTTTGGGCTTTGTAGATAAGGATTTAGGTGCATGTGTGGCAGGGGTGGGAGTGATATGGGAATGTGTGCCAACTTCTGGATAAGATTTAACCAAAACTGGGGCACCTGATTGGCTTGGTCAGTTAAGTGTCTGCCTTCGGCTCAGGGTTCTGGGATCGAGTCCCACAACGGGCTTCTTGCTTGGCGGGGAGCCTGCTTCTCCCTCTGCCTGTTTCCACCCCTGCTTTGTGCTCTCTCTCTCTCTGACAAATAAATTAATAAAATCTTTAAGGAAAGAAATTTAACCAAAACACATTCTAGGACTAATCGGTTCTACTTTTTTGACACACCACCATTGCTTGCTGCTGTTAATTGTTCTGAACACATGACGGAAAAGTTAGCCCATCCATTCCCCGAAATGACACTCTTTTCACAGAATCATGCCCATACAACTCTCTTTTTTTAACTGAGATATAATTGACATTTAACACCATAAACATTTAAGGCGTATAGCATATTGATTTGATACTTCTGTGTACATTTATTTTAACTAACTTGAATCTCATTTTCTTCTAGTTTCTATTTGTTCATAGCGTCCTTTATGGCAGCGTACCAGAGCATAATCTATTTTCGTTTGTTAAATTGAAGTCAGACCGTTAAGGAAATACCTGTATTTATCAGTGTCAGTTAGGAAAGAACTGGAAATGCCGGTAACATCAGTCTTTTTCCAGAATGTTTTATGGCTTCACTTTATGTGCAGAGCCCATTAGAAGGCCTCCTCTGAAAGAACGTGCATTGTGAGGCCTGTGAGTGCAGGCTTTGGGGGCCATCTGAGGTAGGGGCTTCAACTGATTTTACTACAGGACATAAGACATTGCTCTTTGAAATGCCAGCAGACCCTGGGAACCCTAAACAGCCCTTCCTGTTCTCCCACTTCCAATCCTCTTCCTCCTAAAAACCCCATCTTTAGGCTCCAGGTTTAAAAAAAAAGCTTTGGGACGCCTGGGTGGCTCATTTGGTTGGACGACTGCCTTCGGCTCAGGTCATGATCCCGGGGTCCTGGGATCGAGTCCCACATCGGGCTCTCAGCTCCATGGGGAGTCTGCTTCTCCCTCTGACCTTCTCCTCGCTCATGCTCTCTCTCACTGTCTCTCTCTCAAATAAATAAATAAAATCTTTAAAAAAAAAAAAAGCTTTATTTTTATAAAGTTTAGAGAATTCTGTTTTAAATAGTAAAAAGAACATTAAAAATAGCACAGAAACCCCTGCAGAAGAGGCCTAGTTTTAGGTGGGTAATCCATGGGGTCTTTAGAACATTTGAATGCACTGTTAATACACAATTTCCTGAGAACTTGGCTTGTGCTTTGTTTCCAGGGTGCATTCTCAGATTAACGATTTAATGTGTTTTTTTTTTGTTTTTTTTTTTTTTTTTTTAAGTCTCGAGTGATTGTGCAACAGCCAGGAGAGAGAAGCTTTCATTCTTTTTATCAGGTTAGTATCTCTTGTTGTGCAGGTAATCCATCATTGGCTCAGTTGTACCGGGAATGAGTATTTTATGTCGGGACACTCCCCTGTCCTGTGCCTCCTTTGCCTCCATTGGCCCAGGACACATTACACATGAGTACGTGCATACGCACACGCTCGCCCACGTGCTGCTTCCGAGATTCGATGAGTGTGATCCTTATAAAGAAGAATCAGGTGGTTAACCCACCAGAGGAGTTGACTGCCTTGGTTGAACATCCCCTCCATTTTTTTGCAATGTAGAGAACAGTTTAATATCTGTAAAAGCTTTTGAAATGATAAATTCTGAATATGTTAAATTAATTGTGTTTTATTTTGAATTGAAGCTGTTGTTCCCATTATCTGGGAGCCCAGAGACAGGAATACAACTTGAGTTTATTTTGCTCCCGGAGGCTATAAGGCAATGTGATTACTTAATTATGAATTCAAGGGAGAAATGTCTTCTTTAGCCATCAAAGCTGTGATTGCTCAGAAAGAAATTTGATACCTCTTTTGAGAATGCTTTTAAAGTCAAAGGCAGACTTTAAAAGTAGCCCTTCTGTTAGCAAGTCTACGCTCCGAGAGCAAGTAGGATACATAATTACAGTTTTTAAAGCCCTAAAAAACATAAGCCAGTGCTGAGAAATAAAGTGGGTGATCCAATGAAGCATTGCTGTTTGGGACTTTTTTAAAAGTAAAACTCTAAGTAAGATTGATTTCCATGTGGAACATGTCTCTGCAAGGGATGGAGCAGTGACTGTGTAAGTTGAACACAGTACAGCTCAGCTGAGTTCCATTTTCTCTAGGTAACTGCTGTAATAGATAGTGCTCATTTATATATACACAAGTTCTGGTATATTTAGTTTAAATGATCACTTTTAAAAATCTGATAATTACACCTTTGAAGTAAGACAAAGCATACAGTTTAATGTAGAGAATTGAAACCTACTGCCTTTCAAAGGCGTGTTCTGTAGGTAAGGGCTCCCCATATTATATTTGTGTTCTTGTTGACAGTTCACCAGGTTTTCCTTAAACTAGTTTTCTACCAAATATGAAATAGTTCTTTAACTGTCCAGAACTCGTAAGTTCTTCCCAGTGTTTTCCCCACTTGGATGAGTGTTAAAATTTGTCTTTGTTCAACCCTTCAGTGGTGGTTATCCAGCGGTGCTTCACCCCCCCACCCCCCCATCCCCATCCCCACCCCCCATAGAGAAATTGAGGAAGGAAGGCTATTTGTTTCCAGTGTGATTCAGCATGTGACCCTGGGCTGATACCTCTAACTTCAGCAGCAGTGTTGACTTTTTCTGAATTCTGAAACACAGCTCTATCTTGTCTGGATAATGAGGCAGCTAAGCAAGTGACCACAACGCTTAGGTTCCTGTTTAGCAAATGACCATAGTGAAAGCAGATTACCATTGTGAGAATACTTGATGTACTTGGCTCCGCGTGTATTTTGCCAGTTCATTTTTTAATTAAATACCTTTCAGCTCCTTCAAGGAGGTTCAGAGCAGATGCTACGCTCTCTACATCTCCAGAAATCCCTGTCATCCTACAACTATATCCACGTAGGCGCTCAATTAAAGGTAAGAGCTTCCTCTCTGAGATATCCAATCAGACAAAAAACCAGAGGGGACATTAAGTAATTCTCTGGTCCAGCCTGCTGCCTTTAAGCAAATGAGTGACTCTTTTCTTCCATTCTGGTGTTTAAATTCTCAGGGACAGAGACTCGCTGCATTACTGGTCAACAACTTCACTTAATAACTGTTTCTGTGTTTGATCTGACAGGAAAGAAGTTTCTCTTGTGATCTTGTGGTTTATTTTGTTTTGTTTTTCCAGTTTTTAATCCCAATTCTTTTGACACTGTGAAAACATTGGTGTGACTAGGAAATCCACTTCAGAGGAAGATGCCATATGGTTTGGCCACAGGCGAGTTGGGAAGCAGAAAGAACTTTAAAAGCACCCTGGTTGAAATTGAGTATCAAAGATCTCCATGCGCTGTATTGATTTTGACCTACCCTGGAGATAGTTTTGTGACCCTGGAGCATTTCTATTCAGCCCTCAAATTTTTTCACTTTTTTCCCTTCACTTGCATGCGGGCCTTTTGCACTCCCGTATGCAGATGCTTTTCTGCTCTTTTATTTCTAATTAGTGTTCTGCTAGTCACCTTAGAGCTAATCCTAATAATATAGTAGTCTGTTGATGGTAGACTATAAAATGGTAATTATAATATTATCCTGCTTTGTCAGAGAAAGGTATATAAATATATAAAATAAAATATGGAGGGAAATAGACCAAGGTTTTAATTACTGATTCTGAATGGATGAGATTACAGGTATCCGTGCCCTTGTACTTTTCCATGTTTTAAATTTCTTCTGTAATAAAAAATAAAAAATACATTGCTTTTGTAGTCAGGGGAGAAATAAAAAGAATTTATAAAAGGAAAGAAAGGAAAGGAGGTGTTTCCTTTTTTGTTTCTATTATTCTTATAAAACAAATTATAACTGCATTACTGTTTAGCTGTATTTTTATTGCCATGCATGGAAATAAGTGATATTTAGGCTTTCCCAATTAATTTTCCATTATTTGACATTCAAGTTGCATGGATATTTTTTTGTTTTGTTTTACTTTTACAATCATCTCAGAGCAGGATGTTTGGGAGAAAATTAATTGAAAACAAACAAGACAATAGAGGGCAACACTTGAGCTTTCTGAGACTAGGCCAGCAGCGCTCATGGATGCAGAAGGGATTGTGAAACCAGCACTTAAAAATGCCAATGACCGGGGTGCCTGGGTGGCTCAGTTGATTAAGCAACTGCCTTCGGCTCAGGTCATGATCCTGGGGTTCCAGGATGCAGCCCCGCATTGGGCTCCCTGCTCAGTGGGGAGTCTACTTCTCCCTCTGACCTTTCCCCTCTCATGCATTCTCTCTCTATCTCAAATAAGTAAATGAAAATAAAATTTAAAAAAAAAATGCCTATGACCAGAAATGTTCCTCTTTAATCAGATTGTCTTACTGACCAAATTACTTTTCGCCCACTCCTGTAGTGCCCCCACAGAAAGCAAGTATTAAATGCACATTTAGCCATTGTCTAAAGCTGAATGTGGCTTGGGTTCTCTTTCATCCAATTCCCATTCCTTCCTCCCTGCCTCTTTTTTTTTCCCTCTCTAACAAAAATAAAGACATAATGTATGATCATAGTCAAAACCTAAATAAAGATGTACCAGAAGGAAACAAAAATATACTAAAGTTTACCTTCTAGAGATAGTTACTGATGATGGTTTATGTGTGTGTGTGTTTTTAAGATTTTTTTTTTTAAGTAATCTTCACTCCCACTGTGGGGCTTGAACTCATGAACCGGAGATCAAGAGTCACATGCTGCTCCTACTGAGCCAGTCAGGCACTCCTATGTGTGTGTATATATATATATATATATATGGAATCATAAAATAAACGTTGATTAAATAAATTTGCTTTTATTAAATGACAATATAATTTTAATATCTTTGCATTAACAAATATGTTGATAGAATGATTTTAACAACTATAAAGCATACTCTATCACAGTTTTACTTAACTACCCTAGAAATAGAGTAAAAATGTACAATTAATTTCTTATTGTTTTGGGAGACTTTCATTTGGGTTGAAGGGAAACCCAAATGAAAGTCTCCCAAAACAATAAGAACTTAATTATCTCATGTAACGAGAAGCCCTGTTGGTTAACTTAATGCCATCACAGTGTTGGTAGGGACCCAGATATTATTGGTTTTTCCAACTTAAAACTCTCCCATCCTCACTGGATTTGGCTTGAGTGCTTTGGCTGATTTTCGTCATGGTCCCAAAATGACAGCTGTAGTTCCAGAAGTCACAGGCAGAGGAAATGTTCCTGGCTTATGTCCCTTTGAGGCTAGGGAAACCTCATGCCCTATTGACCTGAATAACATCACATGCCCACGGCTAGTTAGTCCCTTGGTAAGGGGAGTGAGATCACCGTGATTAGTTTCTACCCACAAAGATTTACCCTCTGAGGTTGCAGGGGAGACCAGTCCTGAAGGACAAGGGTACTTGGAGAGGGGTGAACAAACCAGGGTTCTAGCAGCTGACAGTTTCCCACAGTAGGACATTTAGATTTCTTGTCTAGTTTCTGTGCAATTTCAGCACAGTTCCAGTTTATAATAATAGTTCTGTCTGATACTTGTCTAGTGCTTTTTATGGGCTAGGAACTAGGGAAGTGATTCTCATCCAATTCTCCCAACAACCCTGTATTGTTGTGCCCACCTTACCCATGAGGAAACTGAGACTTGAGGAGGTTAAGTATCTTGCCCAAGGTCAAAGAACCAGGTAGGTGGAGAAACTTTCCTTGTTGTGTCCTGGATACTAGAGGAACAGGTATTCGTCAGGTACAGAGGACCCCTTCGTGCCCTTCTCCTGTGTCCCCACCAGAGGAGAAATTCACCGAGGAAAAGATCAGTCAGGCCCTCTGCAACTGCTGCTCTAGGGAAACTTTTTTGAGATAGGCCCTTACCATTGCTTCACTGTAAATTTCTGTTGATGTGTTTGTATTTCCAGCCCGATGGCTGTAGCTTGTCGAGGTTAGCAATTTGGCTGGCACCTGCACATTTGGTGAGGGCCTGCTTTCTGGTGTATAGATGGAGCCTTCTCTGTGTCCTCACAGGGGAGAAGGGATGAGGAATCTCTAGGGCCTCTTACAAGGGCTCTAATCCCATTTATTGAGGGCTCCATCCTCATGACCTAATTCCCCCTCAAAGACCCTACCTCCTAATTTCATCACCTTTGGGGAGGGGTCAGGATTTCATCACAAGAATTTGGGGGTGATACATTCAATCTATAGCAGCCCTCTCAAACCAGTTAGAAGATCCAATGCACCAAATGTTTGTGAAAGAGTGGTTGTGATCCCAAAATATCTAATAGCTTGCTGAATGACTGAGACAGCCCACTTTGCTTTGGGGGGTCCTGCTTTTCCTCACTTGTCAAGTAAAAAGCCTGACCATCCAAGAGAGGAAGTGTTATTCCCAGACTCTACAAGACTAACTGTGAAACAAAAAACCACAGGTAACAATAGTCAGGCTTGTGCCTGCAAGAGACTCCCATGGTCAGTATTTCCATTTGTGATTCCATGTCCCATGTTTTCTTCACTCATCACAGAGTGGCAGTCAGCTTCTGTGAGGCAGCCCAGGACTTGCTCCCTCACTGAAGGTTCCGGAAAATATGTCACGCCTATTTTTTGTGGTGGTGGCTCTCACACACAGTGGACATTTTGTGTGCTGAGTGATAGTTCTACCCTAAAATAATTTTCTTTTCTCTGGGTACTCAGTGACTTACTACAGAAGCCTCAAGATGTTGGCTAAATTCAAATGTAGTCTCGTAATTGTCAGATTTTTATGCTCGTGTGAAATGTTTTCCATTTTCATTCTCAGTCTTCTATCAACGACGCTGCAGAATTCAAAGTAGTAGCTGATGCCATGAAAGTAATTGGCTTCAAACCTGAGGAGACTCAAACGGTATATAAGATTCTGGCAGCCATTCTTCACTTGGTGAGTTGGGCCACCTTTGAGAATATATTGCCTCCCTGTGGAGACAGGACACTCTTTCAGAAGATTTTGTTTTTTCCCTGCAGATTTAAAAACTAATTTATATAAAGAAAATTTCTCTTACATTTTTGAAGCAATTACTGTATCTGTGGTTCACTCCATCATTTTATAATATTATGAAGGATTTTTCAAAGCCACTGTAGGTTTTGAAACTTAAATTCATCATCTTCCTGATATGTCAGATTTTGAACAGTTTCATTCTGAGGATGAAAGAATTCAGTCGCGATATGACTATCAATGGTATAAGCTAAAATCTTTTGAACAGAATACTGTTTGAGGAGCACTTGAAGCATAAGTAATCAGACCTGGAATCCTGATCATCTCATTTTTCACATTGGGAAATGAGCGCTAAATCAGGGTGGCAGGACTGGCTTGAAGGCGCACCCAATTCATGGTGGCCAACCCGGTAGGTGAGATGGCCGACCAGGGTCCAGGCGTGCTCCACTACCACTGCAGCAAACTCAGACAGATGAAGAGCCCTGTGTTGGATTTCTCTCATTCCTGTTTATATAATTATAGACATTAAAAATACAGTGAACGTGTCACCTTAGAAAAAAATGAATGACACCATGAATTCAAACCCGGAATAAAACTTACCTTTCTGTAACGTGGCAAGATTTAACTTTTAGTGAAAGGCGCAGGATCTCTATGTAAAAATATCATAGGGCAATGTAAAGGTTACCGTAAGTAAATGCTCCTAACTAGAAAGACTTGAATATTACAAATTGCCCCGTTCTTTCAGCCAGTTCATAAATAAAGTTAACAGTATCCTTCAGAATCCAAACAGGAATTTTATTTTTAGAGTTGACATAATGGCTTCTAGAATTTACCTGGACCAATACACATGTAAAGAAGATCCAATAAAACATTCTAAAGAAGAGTAGTAAGGTAGAGGGGAAAGAGGAGAGGACCCATGACTAATTCTGCCAGATTTCAAATGATAGTAAAAGTGACTAATTCTGCCAGATTTCAAATGATAGTAAAAGTGACAGTCCTTTAAAACTTGTTGCACGAATGTATCATCAGATTATGCAAGAGATTGGTTGATGTGCTGGACAGCTGGTAGAGGGTTAATAAGTATTTATTGCTTGTTGAATAAGTAAAATATAAATAGACTCAGAAACTTGGGGGAATTTAATATATAAGGGTGATATTTCAAATTTCTTTTTTTTAAGATTTTATTTATTTGAGAGAGAGAAGAAGAGAGCACAAAGTGGGGGAGAGGCAAAGGCAGAGGGAGCAGACTCCCCACTGAACAGGGAGCCCAACATGGGGCTTGATCCCAGGACCCCAGGATCATGACCTGAGCCAAAGGCAGACACACTTAACCGACTGAGCCACCCAGACAGTCCTAAAGGTGACATTCCAAATCAGGAGGAAAAGCTCAGCCATTCAGCAAATGGTGTTGGAGCAACTAACTAACCATCTGAAAAAATAGTTAGATTCTTTGCACCACTTAGTAACACAAATTCTAAGTGAGTTAAAAGCTTAAAGGTAAGGAGGAAAGCTGTGTATTTGAAGAAAATATTAAACATTTATAAAATCTTCAGCGTGGGAATTGGTCTAAGTATGACACCAAATTAAGAGAAACCCCAAAGCAAAAGATTTTAGATTTGACTACATAAAAATGTAAAACTTCTCTCCATCAAAAAACAAAAGCTGACTATTAAGAGATAGATGGGTGTCTAGAGCAGAGAGGAGAGATGGACAAAGCAGTGGGTTTTTAATATGTGTGTGATGTATTTAGGAAAATCAGTGCTTCAAGGTCACTTTGAATTTTATTTTTAATTGGCAAATAGATCCCCGACATAACATTTTAGAATCTTGCTGGCAACGGCATCTTGTTGTTTTCTGTCTGGTATAGGGAAATTTAAAATTCGTGGTGGACGGTGACACGCCTCTCATTGAAGATGGCAAGGTTGTATCTATCATAGCAGAGCTACTCTCCACCAAGACGGACATGGTAGAGAAGGCCCTTCTCTACCGAACGGTGGCCACAGGTCGCGACATCATTGACAAGCAGCACACGGAGCAGGAAGCCAGCTACGGCAGGGATGCCTTCGCTAAGGTGGGATTTGAACTGACATTGTCCCTGCCTGGGGATGCGGTTTTAGAGAACTCCCGTGAGGATGCATCCAAACATTCCGTGAAAGTGGGCTCAGGCTTTTAGAAACCAGAGCGGTACTTCTGGGCCATCACAGTCCAAATAAAATGCCCTGGCTGTGAGCACCAGGAGTGTTCTGAGAAGAACGAGTCCAACTGGGCAGCCGACGCTGCCTGCACAGGCCCTCTTGCCACCTTCCCTTTCACGTGGCTCACCGATGTTTGATGAAGGCCGCCCCAGGTTGCCCGAGGGAGTGCTCATCCTCCATGTTCCGCGTCTGTGCAGGGATTGTGCCCTGAAGTCATTCACCTTCTTTCCTTTTCCTGCTACAACAAATAATGCTGCCATAGCCCGTGTGTGTGTCCCTACACACCAGCCCTTTTAGTCCCACGGGACAGACTCCCAGGAATGAGCACCCCACATCAAAGGACACACTGATTTTAGACTCTAAGTTGACTGACTATGGGTATATGGAAGTACCTTGTGGTTATGTTCCTTTCATTGCCCATGTATTGGAGCAGCTTTCCACATGTCTGTAAGGTATTTAAGTCCGTTCTGGGAATCACCTGGTGTGTCCTTTATATATTTTCCTCAGGGCCTCTCGCTGTTCCGCTGCGTGTTTGTGAGAGCTCATCCCTTTAACCTTTGGTCTGTTAGCTGTGTGGCAAGTGTGTAACATTCCCAAGATTACATTTTCTTGTTTTCTTTCTCTTTGTCGCTGTTTGGTTAGACGGCATGTATTCCATTTTTACTCTTCTGAGTCCCAGGCTTGGTTTTAGTGTCCAGAGGAATTTGGATTTATCCAAGTGCAATGGAGAGTGGAGGATTCTAAGCAGAAGCAACGAGCTAGTCTGCATTTTTAAGCCAATCACTCTGGTTTCAGTATGGAGACTCTTCTGCGGGTGGGGATGGAAACGGAGACCCTTATGGGGATATTTTAGTAGCCAGGAGAGAGATGATGGCAGGTCATGTAGAAATGGTGCAAAGAGGATGGTTGGAGACGTAAAACCCACAGCCCCTGTTTGTCTGGGGAACCATAAGATCAAGGATCACTCCTAGCGTGCTCTGACTCCAGCCTGCATCTCCTTCCGCACCATGCTCCAGTCTCCTCCCTTCATTCCAGCATGTTAGTGTTTGCTCAGGCCTTGCAGGTGGTCTTTATCCCTTTCTCCCTCCAGCCACAGGACCTTTGCACAGGCTGTGGCCTCTGCTTGGATCCCTTGTCTCTCCCCCTCTTGCCTCGTCAACTCTTACTCATCCTTCTGATCTCAGCCCACTTTCTCAGGGAAGCCTTCCCTGGCCTCTGAATCCCGAACAGGTTAAATTATCCTCTGATGCCACGCACCTCACCTTCGGGGTGGGGGTGGGGGGAGTATGTGTGTGTGTGTGTGTGTGTGTGTGTGTGTGTGTGTGTGTATGGTTTTTCCTTCCTCCTACTTCCCTGTCTTCCTTGGAGACTGAGACTGTGTTTATGTTTGCTTCAGTAACCTGCCCAGAGTAAGTAGCTAATACTTGTGGAGTGAATAAATTCCTACATTTCTGGAGTCCTTTGTTCATGCTCAGAAATAAGGTGGGAACAGTTTTCAGAGGTGGGAAGAGCAGGAGTCCTGACAGCACAGTGTTGGAGATGGCTGTGAGCCCCTAGAAATATTGTCGGGTTGGCTGTCAAGCATGTGAGTCTGGCGCTCAGAGGAGAGGTCTGCGTCGGAGTAGTCGACTTGGGCGTAGTATTGTAGCAGGTCTGTTCAACATCGAATGAGATGGCTCGGGAGGTGTTAGAGAGTGAAGAGGACCAGAAGAACGCCTCCTTTTAGAGGTCAGGTGGAGGAGATTTTACCAAAGGGCAGCCAGTGAAATAGGAGAAAAATTAGGGAGGTGTGGCGTCCCAAGTCCCAGAGGGGAGAAAGTTCAAGAAGAAGGTGGGAAACCAGGTGGAGTGACGCTGAGTGTCTGGATAACACGTCCGTACAGAGGCATACGAAAATGCCTACACCGAGGTGCTTGGGTCTTTGATGAGCCACTTCTGTGGAGCGGTGGGAGGTAGGCGAAGAGTGGACTGGATCGATGAGTAAAAGGGAGGCAAAGAGAGGAGGCCAGTCATGTGGGTAAGTGCTGGCGGAGGGGGAGGTGGCTGGAGGGAGCTGCTAAACGGGTGTGCTGAAGACGCGCCGTGGAGCGTGCTGGTGTCCGATGCGCTTGCGTGGGGCCTGTGGCGCCTTCGTCCACGTGCGTCTGGCTGCGCATGTCCGCGGGCATTGGATATGCGTTGGGTTCTCTAAGAATTTCAGACTGCGGTCTTTGGCTCAGATCTTTACATGGCATTAAAAATCAATATTTGTATTTTTTTAGAACCCATAGAGCTTTACTGGAACGTAGATATTAACTCATTGGTTCCCCACTTTCTAATATCTGATGAAATTCACAATCAAGTAATGAGGCGACTTCTGTGAGGGAGTAGGGAAATTATTGATAGAGCCGAGCACAGAGACGAACCCGGGAGTGGTGTCAGAATGCCATAGTGACCAGTAATAGTCTTAAAAAGTCCAAACCATTTCCTTGAGTGTTACCTGCATCATGTAGTTGTTTTGTTTTTTTTTAAAGAGCTGATCTGCATTTCTTATTTTTCTATTTAGAGTAATAACAGCTATGTTAAGTGGTAAGGAAAAAGTAGGTAAGAACTTAAAACTTAGCACGGATCTAAACAGAAGACACAGTCCCAAGCGGGCAAGAGTGAATGATGTTGTTCCTCTCACAGGCAATATACGAACGCCTCTTTTGTTGGATCGTCACCCGCATCAATGATATTATTGAGGTCAAGAACTATGACACCACAGTCCATGGGAAAAATACCGTCATCGGTGTCTTGGATATCTATGGCTTTGAAATCTTTGACAACAACAGGTAAGCTGGGTGACACGCTTCAGATGTTACTGTTCTTGTGTCACGTCTCTGAACCTGATCGATCCTGTCTCTCGCAGCTTCGAGCAGTTCTGCATCAACTACTGCAATGAGAAGCTGCAGCAGCTGTTCATCCAGCTGGTGCTGAAGCAGGAGCAGGAGGAGTACCAGCGGGAGGGCATCCCCTGGAAGCACGTGAGTGGGCGCCTCGGGGAGGTAGCCTTCCCATGCATGGTGTCAAAGAGTGTCAGAGCTCGTCATTTTAGCTGCTCCATTGCAATTTTCTCGGGCCCATGAAACATCTGAACGTTAGCTTTCCTTTTGGGGATACGTGATGACAAGTCGTTTTCGGGGTGTATGGGTGGAATGACTCTCATTGAATGGACTGCCCTGTTGGTGTGCAGGAATGCCGAGTTACAGCCTTTGGACTTGAGAGCAGGTGCTCCGTGGGTCTCCTGTCTAGTAGAGTTTAGCGCCACATAGAGGTCGCTCGAAGGAGCAACTTTTGCCTTAAACTGATTGAGCTTGGCTTCCAAATTTAGTTTATTCTCTTTCCGTCCCCTTTCTTCTCTTATTTCTGCTTTTCCCCCCCGCTCCTCTACTTTGCAGTCTAAGTGGCACTGTTACTATCTTTGGTTATTATAGTTTATATTCTCCAAAACCCAGGCGTGAAATCATTAACGTTTCCTTCCGTCAGCTGTCCTTCATGTCCCAGCTAGTATCACCTTCATGTGGCCCTTTTTGAACCCTGACGGTTGTCACAGTCAAATGTCTAGTGAGGCCGGGCCAGAAAGTGGGACTGCCCTGGGGCAGGAGTCCCAGACAGAACTGCTGCAAAGCATGACTTGGGTAGCTCTCTTGCCATTAGACCTCCTGCTTGTGGCAGAATGAAACCTAGTAATGTTTGCTTTTAAATTTGTGTTTTTAAACAATTTTGAGAACAGACTCGAGAAATGCAAAAACTTCCAGGTTTCCACGCACTTCTGTGTTTATGAAACTGTGCTTATTCTATTGCCAAATAGAACACACAATAAAGTTAGTAGTTTTTTAATATCGTACATAGTAGTAAAAAGCTTATTTTTTTAAAAAGATTTTTTATTTATTTTAGAGAGAGACAGTGAGAGAGAGAGCATGAGAGGGGAGAAGGTCAGAGGGAGAAGCAAACTTCCCACGGAGCTGGGAGCCTGATGCAGGACTCAATCCCGGAACTCCGGGATCATGACTTGAGCCGAAGGCAGTTGCTTAACCAACTGAGCCACCCAGGTGCCCCTAAAAAGCTTATTTGATAGGCTGTATATACGTTACTTTTATATTTCTTCCCACCTTCCTACTTTCTCTTTCCTCTCATTCAGAAGGGAGTCAGTGGTATAGTTAGTACCAGTCTTGCTTCAAATTGCATCCTTGCCTTCTGGCATGTGTTAAACATCAGAATACCAGAAAAAAAATTTTGTTTGAGTATCTTAGTGTAAATTTTACTGTTTTACAAATGAACCAAAAGGCGTATTATTCCTTTGTAGTAGAATGACCTATAATTGTGATTTAAGCAGTGAACTCTCATAGCACATTTAAGATGTAAGTCAGTTAAGTTTAGATGTAGCTTTCTTAGAAGGGATCTGCTGTACAATTTAATACACAATTACAATGGAAGCTTCAATTTTTATGACACTTTAATCATAAAACTTGTTATTCAGAGGTGATTCAGAGATACTGGTCAAAAATAACCTTTAAAAATCAGGATATCAAACTCCACAGGCATAGTTGGTAAGGAGAAAAGTCGACAACTACAGTACGCTATGCCAAACATCTGAAAAGGGAGCAGCAGCCCTAAAAATGCAAAAATCTTCAGCAAAATAAACCAAGAAGTAAATGTCCTGGAGGGGACAAAAGGCTAGATCCCAGATAATTGTTACCATACTGACTACCTGCTGGCCCCCCCAGACTGGAATCTCTATTCTGGATAATTATTTCCTTTAAAAAAAAAAAACCCAAAACCTCAGTTTCTGAACATGGTGATTGATTTTTTTGTAATATTTTTTTATTATGGAAAATTTAAAGCAAATGTAAGAGCAGAGATCACGATATAATAAACTCCACAGGCCTGTCACCAGCCATGGCAAGTGTCAGTGGGTTGTCAGTCTCGTGTCATTTGGACCCCCCACCCCAACCCCAGGTTGTTTTGAAGCAAATCTCAGACATCATAATGTATCATCCTTCAATAATCCAGTGTGCTTCTCTAAAAAGTGATGACTTTTATAAATACCATGATCACAGTACCTTTATCACACCTAAGAAGTATAACAGTAATTCCTTATGATCATCAAATACCCAGTCAGTGTTCGAATTTCCTCAATCATCTTACAGGGGTTGTTTTTGTCTGTTTTTATAGTTGCTTGAATTTGGACCCAACCAAGGTTCTTACATCGTGGTTGGTTGACAGGACGTTCGCACATCTATAGGTTTTCTCCTCCATCTCTCTTTTTTCCTCACAACCTTCCATTGATGAGGATGAGCCGTTTGTTCTGTTGAGCTTGCCACAGTCTGGATTTTACTCATCGGACTCCCGAGGTGTCACCCGTCTATGCCTCTATTCCGTGTATGCCTGTGGTTGTTAGATCTGGAGACTCAGCTGGTTTCAGGAGCATTGTTTTTCTACTGGTCTCTTTCATAGGTGGTATGTGGACTTCTGTCAGGGGGTTCCCAAGGCTTGTTTGTGTCCCTGTTTGACTCACCTTTACAGGCTTTCGGTGCGGTAGTTTATAAGTCATTTTTAGCTGTTGGGACTGGGCATTTGGGCACGCAGCTGCTCTGTCTGTGGTGGGAATGGGAGGCCCAGACCTCTCTGCCCCTGAGCTACCTCGTTCTGTCTCCTCCTGTCCCCTGTAGTCCCTAAAACCTCCTGGGATTTGAGACTGCTGGAAAAAACCTGGTTTGGAAGCCACAACTTGAAGCAACGTTTGAAGAAACCTTAAGCTTAGGAACTAAAAGTTACCGAACTCTTCAGCAAAGACTCATCGCTTTAGTCAGACAGTTGGTTCTTTAGAGGACTTGTTTTGTCCCCGGGGCAAAAGACCTAGTCTTTAATTCCATATCCCCAAGGTCTAAGACTTCAGGTAATAATTAATGTAAGAGTTACCGCTTTTTGAGAAGAGTAAGGATATTGTTTCAAAACCTGGAGATAACTCTTCTCCCTAATTAGGAATAGTAATACGTGTCCACCATAAAAGTACATATTTAGACCAGGTTTCTCCACCTCTGGACTGCTGACGTTCTGGGCCAGATAAGTCTTTGTTGTGTTCGTTTGTTGTGTTTGCTGTTTCAGGCATTGTGCAATGTGTAGTGGCCTCTTCCCACTGGTCACATAGTCATGACCTTCAAAAATGTCTCCAGACACTGCCAAATGCCACTGGGGCGGGGGTAATCATCCTCTTGAGATTCACTGATATAGACAAACCAGTAAAGTATGAAAAAGGAAGCAGAAGCCACCCTGCCGTCAGTCCATCGATACAGAAGAGAGCTTGGAGGAGGAGGCAGAGCTGAATCCCACAGAAAGACAACTGGCATGAGTCCTTGGACCTTAAATAGCATGGAGCAGGGTCCATGAGAGACTGAAATTGTGTATTCTGAGCTTATAGATCTTATAGCAGAGGATGGAGACAACACTCTGGCTTAGGTACCTCGTAAATGAGGGGACACATCAGCGCCCAGGACTAAACTGTGATAGTAAACTGCCCATCTCCAAACGGCGCACAGTGAGCCTGCGTGAGGCCAGTGCACGGTGAGGTGGGTGCTCTCCAAATAAACAGGTGCACAAGAGGTATTTGGGATAAACTCCGTGCATACTGAAGTTGCTAAAAATCCTGTTATTTAGAACTTTATTCAGCTCACAAAAGCACACACAAATAAGATTTTATTTATTTGACAGAGAGAGAGAGAGAGAGAGAGATCACAAGTAGGCAGAGAGGCAGGCGGGGTGGGTAGGGGGGAGCAGGCTCCCTGCTGAGCAGAGAGCATATGCAGGACTCCATCCCAGGACCCTGGGATCATGACCCGAGCTGAAGGCAGAGGCTTAACCCACTGAGCCACCCAGGTGCCCCTAGAATTAAATTTTTTGTATTTTGCCCAGAGAGACATCAAACGTCTTTTAGACCTCTGTGTACCTTTTTCACTTGAGGAAAGCTGGAGAAGACACTCTTGGGTTTTAGTCCTCGAAGGCTGTAGAACTAAAAATTCGAGTTCTGTGTGATGCTGTAACCTCATCCAGTTATGAGTCAAATAATACTTTCAGGTTATTTGTTGGTACATCATGGAGTGTGGGTCTTGTGATTAAATGGCAAACAGATTGGGGGATTGAGAGTATGAAGGAGTGGAGTGAGGTACGGGATTAAAACAAAAGTTAGTGCTGAGGGAACACTGCCTCTTTTATAATTGTTGCCTTGAGCTATCCTCATGTACACGAAGTGTTTCATGATATAAAGTCCACAAAGAAATTTAAAAATGAGCCTCCGATAGAACATGTGGTCATTTTAGCATTAGACCTCAGTAATACTCTGGGCCTGTTTCCCACCAAGATAACTTTATCTGAACCCCTGAGATGTGCACAGGCGCCGGCGTTTTGCCCGTGCTGGTCTCTGGTCCCTCCGTAACGGCTTCCTTGCTGTGTCCTCCAGATCGATTACTTCAACAATCAGATCATCGTGGACCTCGTGGAGCAGCAGCACAAGGGGATCATCGCCATCCTGGATGACGCCTGCATGAACGTCGGCAAAGTCACCGACGAAATATTCCTCGAAGCCCTTAACAGTAAATTGGGCAAACACGGCCATTTTTCCAGCCGAAAGGTAATGTGTTTTATGAGGACTTCCTCTCCTTTTGAGCTGTCAGATTTTCCCCATTGCTGAACAGAATTAAATGGTCTTAAATGTTGGGTTAAAAGAATGTCCGCTGAAGGAAGCAAGGAAAGCCATAAGCATCCATTAAGTGGCCTACTGCTATAAATAAATTCTGCCTCTCTGGTTTATGGGATGACAAGAACGATAAAAATCATAATATCCAGGAGAGGGAGCTCCAGACTATTCAATTTGCTAGAAATAGGAAAAAATGAACATGATTTTAGAAAGCATGATGTCATTTATAACCAATAGGTACAGAGGCTTTGTTCATGTGCTAGAATTTTGCTCCTGCATCTGATAATTCTGGCACTGAAAACAGCTTTTGTCCTTGACTTTTTACTGTAATCAGTTATAAAATGTAGTATGTGTGCTCTGCCACAGTTCTTCTGACTCCGTGACTCTCTTGAGCATAGAGAAGCTCTGGCTGTAATTCTCCCCATCACAAGGAAACTCATTCCCCTAAATGAATGGATATCCCTCTCAATTCCCCATTTTCCACATTCTAAAAGGTTATTAAACAGATCACATTTCTGTAATAAGTGGTGGCCATTGTGGTTGTCGGACTCTTGTACCGGGCTTTGCGTACAGTGTGTTTGCCATTAGGATTTGCCCTAGGAGGGGCTCACCGTCATCCCTGAGTGTTCCCTACAAGTACCGGCTTGTCCAGCAGCCAGAAGCCGAAAGAGAAACAGCCCCGATGCTCTGTCGCTTCCATAAAGAAATGCTCCTCCATATTTGCATGTAAATCTATGACACACTGCCAATTTTTCTTTAGCACGAATAAGTCCATTTTCTAACTTTGCTCCCTTTGAAAGTATGTAATGGGAACAGAAAGAATCTACAGTTAACTAGATAAAGCACAAATCATCAAGAAATGGATTACTGGGGGCGCCTGGGTGGCTCAGTGGGTTAAGCTTCTGCCTTCGGCTTGGGTCATGGTCTCAGGGTCCTGGGATCGAGCCTCACATCGGGCTCTCTGCTCTGTGGGGAGCCTGCTTCCTCCTCTCTCTCTGCCTGCCTCTCTGCCTCCTTGTGATCTCTGCCTGTCAAATAAATAAATAAAATCTTTTTAAAAAAAATTTAAGAAATGGATTACTGGCTGATAGTTATTTTAGGCCATTTTATTTCTAAGAGGCTCTCCTTGATCTGTTCCCGGGGATTGACTAGGATCCTGACTACGAGTCAGTCAGCTATCAGATCCTACGGTCTGACATTTTACATCGGGGTTCTGGTCGGAGGCGTTCTTCAGTCATTTCCTGTGTATAACACAAGTGCTTAATACATGCCCCTTATCTCCCAAGCATAAGTCGGGTGCTGGGGACAGAGCAGCGAGCCAAGTTAGAAGCATCCTACCCCATTTAAAGTGATCTGTTGTAAGATGGTATCTACATCCTACGATGGTTATCTACATCCCTTACAATCCCAGCCCAGGTTCTGGAGACTCACCTAACATCCTGCCTACCCCAGACGGCAGATAATCAGTGTTTGTAAAATTGAATTGAATTTGGTCACGATCAATACCAAATAAATCTGATGGAATATGGAATTTTAAACTAAAACATGCAGGACTCCACTTCATTTAAATAAGTAACTATGATTCATGATAAACCCCCTCATTTTGATTCAACTTGGCCATTTATACACCTGACTTAAATTTGTCCACCAAATATTTTGAAATATCTCATGCTGAAGGTAGCCATGATACAGAGTACTTTTAAGCAGTTGCCACTGATGTGGTAAGAAATTGCAAAATAATAGTTTATCTGGGAAGACAGGAATTCTTTTTTTTTTTATTTTATTTATTTATTGGAGAGAGGGAGAGAACATGAGTGAATGGAGGGGGGTGGAGCAGAGAGAGAGGGACAAGCAGACTCCCTGCTGAGCATGGAACCCAACACAGGGTTCAGTCTCACACTCTCAGATCATGACCTGAACCCAAATCAAGAATAGGACGCCCAGGGGCGCCTGGGTGGCTCAGACATTAAGCGTCTGCCTTTGGCTCAGGTCGTGATTCCGGGGTCCTGGGAGTGAGCCCCCCATCGGGCTCTCTGCTCAGTGGGAAGTCTGTTTCTCCTTCTCCCACTCCCCCTGTTTGTGTTTCCTCTCTCACTGCGTTTCTGTCAAATAAATAAAGTCTTAAAAAAAAAAAAATTGGATGTCCAACCAGCTGAGCTACCCAGGCAACCCAGGGATTTTCTTTCTTTCTTTTCTTTACATGTAGAAACACAGGTGTCTTTGCCTCTAACCCAGTGGCTCTTTTTTCCAGCATCTCCCTCCCCACTCCCCTTGTCTGACAGGGTAAGGGGAGGTGATGCTGGAGGAGGTTCCCCCTGAGATGGGGATTTCTTTTTTTTTTTTTTAATTTATTTATTTGATAGAGATCAGTAGGCAGAGAGGCAGGCAGAGAGAGATGGAGAAGCAGGCTCCTTGCTTGCGGAGCAGAGAGCCTGATGCGGGGCTTGATCCCAGGACCCTGAGATCATGACCTGAGCCAAAGGCAGAGGCTTAACCCACTGAGCCACACAGGCACCCTGAGATGGGGATTTCTAAAGTGTGTTAATTTCTAGGATTACTGCTTTAACAAAGGAAAGAAATGGGATAACCAAGCTGTCAGGATATTTTCATCACTGAATCTTTCTTTTAAAAAACGCTATTATCCTGTATGTTACACCAGGTGTTATCGTTTGCTGTTGGTTACAGATCAGCTCAAGCTATTGGCATGTTAAGTCCGAGGTTTCTGCCTTGTATTTATTTAGGAGCTAAATGGTTCCTCCTACATTAAAGTAATCATGGAGAGATAGGCAAATGGTCCAATAAACCGTGAAATTCCTATTCAAAGTACTGTAAAAATAAAGTTAAATGATATACCGAACTTAATTATTTCCAACACGTAAAGAAAAGTCAAAAACCTTCTGTGTTCAGATCACTTGAGACTTTGCAATATCCAAATGTAAGAATATTCAATTAGTGTGGGCATCTCCTGGGTCCTTTTCCATGAGGAGTTTTATAAATGAAAGGCTTTTATAAAATGGTTAATGAGAGAGAGAGGAAAAGAGGGATTCTATTTTTTGGAGACCCCTCTGTATGTTAGATACTTTGGTCTCCGTGGTTCATGGAAACTTCAGAACAGCTATCCGTGATAAGTAACTGTTTAAGATGCAGACCAAGTAGATGGTAGAGCCAAGATTTGAACCTCAGAAGTCTGACTCTAATTTCTGCTAAGTATTCACTTGTCTGATGGGTAAGCTATTCCATTACTAGTCCAGTTACGAGTGCAGAAGCCACCCTCCTGGTTGGGGGTGTTTTTTGGCTAAGAGTGCAACTTAAGTTGTCATGTGTAACTGCGCTCAGTGCTTTATAGACTCTTAGATGTCTGCTTCAGAACCTGTACGCTATTGCGTGATCCTTCACAGGATCCTTTGCAGACAAAGGAGTCTGGCATTACTGTAACAAGGAGACTGTGGAGGCCACCCTATAGAAAAACTGCCTTTCCATAAACTGTTCTTCTTCAAGGAGAAATAGCTGGAGGAAGTTGGTCTCCTTTGAAATGATAACCCTGAACTTGACTCCCAGCTCAGCAAAAGACAAGTGAGCCAGGCCATTGTGTGTCTAGGAGAGCAGATATTACATCTGGTCCCAAGAATCCTTCCCAGAATGACCACCTATCAGCTTTGTGACTTGGGCCAGTTACCTGATCTCTCTGACCCTTAATTTCCTTGTATATAAAAGAAAGCTCCTAATATTTTAAATGTCAGTAGTGAGGATTGCCTGAGATGTACGTGCCCAGTTCACGGCAAGCCCTCAGTGTGGTCTTCCCTAAGTGGAGCCTGGAACAGAAGGAGACTGTGTCAGTCAGGGTAGGCTGGGCCACTTATGACAGCAGCCAGGCTTTCAGCACCAGAGACAGTAGCCCGTTTCTGTTCCAGGGACCCTGACTTCCTCTGTCTTCCGGCTCTTCTGTTCCCTTGCCACTGTCCTTCTCTGCATCAGGCTAGTGGGAGAAGAGGAAGTACCGGACAGGGTCATCTACCTCTTACTAGCTTTGGCCTGACACAGCCACACTTCCTTTCCTCTCCCTGTCCACTGTCAAGCACCTTGTCACATGGCCATATCCACCTGCCAGGGTGACTGGGAAAGAAGTCCAGCTGTGAGGACTTCCAGTGAAAGCTTACAGGCTTTACCACATAAGCCCCACACAGGGTGATTTTGTTCGTAATGGTATCATGATGTGTGACACTCTCATCATCTTATATGACACTGGAGTAGACTTTTAGGAAAACGAAAAGAATCTGTTTTCACACCAATCTCCTTATTGATTTCTTAGCTCTGCGCCTCAGACAAGATCCTGGAGTTTGATCGAGATTTTCGAATCCGGCATTATGCAGGTGACGTAGTGTGAGTATCTTACCGGGGGACCTAACACCATGATCTGCATGCAGCTTCACTTCAGAAAACAGAGGCAGGGGAAATAAAAACTGTCTTCCTACTCATTTGTGGTTTTTAGCCACCTCATAGGCGAGTATAGTCTCATCTCCTCACTTAAAAAAAAAATTGGCTTTGTTTCATTCATTCCTTGCTTTTCCAACTTTTCTTGAGCGCACACGATGGCGGCCGTGCGCAGCCCTGGTGTAGCTGGCGCTCAGAGCAGCTGATGGGTAAATGCCTTATGGGCGGATGTTAACGAGAGAAAGATGGAGGAGGTGGGCCTTTCTGTGAAGAAGCTAACAGTCCAGCGGTGGACGCATACCTGCTAAGTCACTATAATGAACAATGGGAAGAAGGGTCAAATGGGAGATGCGTGAGGCCTTATGGAAACACCGAGGAGGGAGAACCATGCTGGGGCAAGGAATGTAGAGAGGTTTTGGTGTAGGAAGTGATATCCAAGCTGAGTCCTCAAAGTAAAAGAGGCTCCGTCAGGAGCAAGAATTGGGAATTAGGAAAGGAGAGGAGCCAGGAGGCTCATGGGCCCGGAGGCAAGAGCCACCATCACGTGCGAAGAGCTACAAGCAGTTGGGTGATGATGTGAGTGGTAACTAGTTTTTCCATATTATTTCCAAATGTCAGTTGGAAAGGTAGAAGTCTCACCAGCCACGTCTTCTGGTCACAATATCAGAAAAGTAGAAATTAATAAGAGCTATCAGAGGCCCCTAGGGCTGCGATAACACAATGGTGACTTAACAGGAGAGAAGTGTGTGCTTTCTCAGTTCTGGAGGCCCCAAGTCTGAACTCTGGGTGTCACAGGGCCATGGGATGGAGGTTCTAGAGGATGATTATTCCTCGCCTCTGCCAGCTTCTGGTGGCTGCAGACACTGCTTGGCTCACGGCCGTGTCTCTCCAGTCTCTGCCTCTGAGCTCACACTGCTGCCGCTGCCTCGGCACATCTGGGTTAAAACTCCCTTGGCCTCTTTTTTTTTTTTTTAAAGTAGGCTCTACGCCCAGCAGGGAATCCAACATGGGCCTTGAACTCACAACCCTGAGATTAAGACCTAAGCTTAACCGACTGAACCACCCAGGCACCCCTGCCTGTGTCTTAAAACTACAATTGTGGTGGTGTTTAGGGCCCACCTGGGTAATACAGGATCCGCTTCTCTCAAGATCTTTGATATCATCACATCTTTTGTCATAGAAAATCACACTCACAGGGGCTGGGAATTTGACATAGATAGCTTTCCAGGACGGGTGGGGGGAGCATTTTTCTGCCTGCTACACTTACTGTGTGTTGTCCACTAAACACCACTTCTTACCTGATTATTGTTTACAGTTTCTTCTCTTCCTTCCACATTAGAGGTCTCTTGACCATAACCCGTTTCAGGAAGAGATTACATAACAACAACAATAACAAAAAAGGCAAATGATCATCTCCACAAATGCCAAAAAGACATTTGAAGAAATTTTAATAGCTGTCCCTGATTTAAATTAAAACTCTGAGTCATAAAATAATATAGCTCGAGATGATCACCCCATCTGTCAAACTAGCCATTAGTGCTGGAATGGCACCATTTTCCACTTGTTCTGGTCCCGTTCCAAGGTTCCAGAACACTGAAGAGGGGAGAGGCAGCAGTGGGCACACTCTCCCCCTGAAAACACAGGCCTCATTTGCAGGATGCATCTCTCCAGTTCGGAAGCATCAAAGCAGGGCTGGTCAGAGGCCTTGGAGATCAGCTAGCCTGGTGCCTTTACTTTATAGATGGAGAAACTTATGGAAAGGGTGTAATAACACCTCATCCAAGGTCACACAGTAAGTTTATGGAGTGGCTGAGACCGTAACTAGTTTCCAGACTCCTAGTCCAGAATGCTGGCTGACCTTTCTGAGGGGTATTCAGTGCCCTAGACTTCCCCTGCTGTCATTCAGCCCTTCGATCCTTTTCTAGATTCTTACTGCATTATCTTCTGTGTGCACAATGTTTTGTAAGGTCTGGTTTCCGCCCACAAAAAGCTTACCATATAAAACTGAATACATACCTATATGATTGTGTGCGTGTGTTTATTTCTACTCATAAATATGCATATACTTAATATACATACATTTGCATGCATACATCAGTGCAATAAAAGATGGTCTAAGATAATCACCATAGAGCTAATAATAGTATTGTCAGAATTTAGAAATAATCACATGATGTAATTCTTCTATCTATGAGAAGCCCAGGAAGGCTGATGCTAGTCCTTAGAAGCTAGGAATTATTTTTAAAGGGAGAAGTGGGAAGGGTGCTAGAAATATTCAGGAAATAGTAACTAGGTCCATTTAAGTGGAGTGTGTCCTTTTGTACGGAAATGCCTGGAAAATTAGATTGAGATCAATCATAATGGGTCTTAAAGGCCAAAATAAAGACTTCACAGTTCAAATGTTCTAGGTTGGACAAAAGATTAAGAGTCAGGTGGCTTCAAGGTTTCGTGCAAAGTGACTTGAAGGCCTTAGGAAACGGATCTCGGGTGCGTGAGGCAAGGAAAGATTCTGGGACCTGGTGACCTTGAAGCTCCCCTGGACACTGCAGCCTGAAGGAACCCTCTCAGAGAATTAAATATGTGAGGCTGGCGCACTGGTGAGGGGGCAGGGTAAGACATCTGAGAATCGCCTCGATGTGATGATCGTCAAGGCAGAAAGTACAGACCAGCGAGAAAGTCGAGCTGTCGGGGCATCTAGAGCTCGTCTTTGCACAGCCTCTGAGCCTCCGTCAGTTCTGTGCCCCCAGCAGTGTACTCGCTCCTCTGGGTGGGGTCTACGCCCGTCGCTGCCATAGAGCGGCTGCACTCCCTCCCTCCCCCACTGCAGACGTAGCCAGCATCTCAGGACCTTACTCCTTTTTCCTTCAAACCATGAGTGCCGGCCTCGTTGTTTCCTCTCCTGTCCTCTGTGCATGTGCCTGCCCCTCTCCCTTCATGTGATCTGTTTCCCTGTGTGATCTCCCTTCCTCTTCCTCCTCTGCTTATCCAGATCTTACTGTACTTTGCAGTTCTTCTTGGATTATTTTTTCCCACCCTGAGCACACTGAGAGAACCTTAGGCAAGTCACCTTGACCTGCTTACAGAAGAGACCGTTAGTTCCTGTATGTCGCAGTTTTGCTTTTATCTTAGGAGTGCTGGATGATAAACACAGCTATCTTTTTAAGAGTCATCTTCTTGAGGTAAGCAGTAAACCAGTAGACAATGACAGTCTTAATCATAGTGATGGTACTGACCTTTGCTCTCCTTTTGAGGAATTGAAACAACGTCCCCTCTTTTTAGTAGGTAAATTTGATATTCTTTAACACAGAACAAAGTGGAAAATATTAGCTCTACAGATGATTGATGGCATTATTAACAGTGGAAAGGCTTGTAGACTTGTCAAGAAACCTAAAGGTGGTGGCTCTTGCTTAGTGAATAATACATGTTTCCCATGGTTTTTTTTTCCTCAACTAGCTATTCGGTCATTGGATTTATTGACAAAAATAAAGACACTTTGTTTCAAGATTTCAAGCGTCTCCTGTATAACAGGTAGGACTGAAATTTTTATTGATTATCTTTCCATTGAACTCTTTGTCATATATGTTGCATAATAGGTATGCGCATGATTACTTTTATGTGGCAGTTTTAAGAGCTTCTGACAAATTTTCTAGTTCTGTGCGACCGTAATGAATGAATGAAATAATGTGATTATACAGTCTATAAATTTAGGATGGGGACCTGCTGCTAATATGACTTCCCTTGATTTCCCTTGGGTTCTCTTCGTTTCTCTATTCACTACTGCTGTCCTTCTGGCACCCCGGCCAGTGTCTCCAGGGGAGGCCAGTGGCAATGGGGGAGGGGTCTTGGATAAGGTAAATGCTTTACACATGCAGATTCCCACTGTAGTCCCTTTGCTTCCGACTAAGAGACCCTCCTAATATCAGAGTGGCATCTAATGTCCATGTTGACAGATCTTCAGGGGAGAGAACCTTCCCATAGTTCTAGAAAATGTGGAAAAGATGTGGTGAAATAACACCAGCCAAAGGATACCAAGTTCAAACCCAGTATGAATGCTTTGGAAAGAGCCGTAAAGAAAAGCCTCTCAGCCCGTTTCTTCTTTTGGACGAGAGAAATGTAGTCGCATATTTACTAAGTCTACTTAGTTGGCCAAGAGGTCATCAAAAATGTGTTTAACGTGCAGCTGTGAAAACAGTTTAGGCTAAGTGCCTGCCCTCCTGGCTCTGCTCTTCCAACGGAGATGACAGTTAGTAAGAAAACAAGTCACTTTCCGGTAGTGACAAGTGCTGTGAAGAAAAATATAGTAGGTAGGAGATTGCAGGGTGCAGACAAGGAGCAGGAGGGGAGCCATTATTAAGAAGGGTGATCAGAAAACCTTCTTAAAAGAGGGGACTTTTGAGCAGAGGACTGAATGAAGTGAGGGAGTGAGCCGTGAACGTGTCGGGGTGGGGCGGGGAGAGCACTGCAGGCAGAGAGCAGCCAGTACCAAGGCACCAAGGTGGGAGTGAGCAGCACAGCGTCTCAAGAGCAGCAAGGAGGCTAGTGGGGCTAAAAGTAGAGTGAGGGATAGGGAAAGCAATAGGGAATGAATTTAGGGAGGTCAGCAGGGCGTGGATCCTGCAGAGTCCGTGAGCCAAAGTAAGAATGAAACATGAAGAGAAGGCATCAGAATTTATGATAGGAAGTGATTTATACTTTAAAGAACCTACTGGGGCTGCTGTGTAAAGGGCAAGAGAAGAAATGAGACCAAATAGAAGATTCATAATCCAGATGGTGTAACAGAGCTCATGAAAAGTGGTCAGAGTGAGTGAGATTTTGCAAGTGGAGCCAACAGGGTTTGCCATTAGATGGGATGTATGGTAGGAGAGAAAAACAGAAATTGGAGACGAAGCCTGAGCCGTGGGGAAGGGATGCTCAAGGTGGGGAAGACAATGGGAGGGGCTAACTGGGTGGGGGAGTTGGAGTGTGTTGTTTTGGATGTGTTTTGTCATATTGGACTCGCCGCTGGGAATGCCAGGAGACAGTTGTGGATATGCATTGGGAATTTCGGTAAAGGAGAGACTAGAGCTACAAATCCATGGTCATCAGTCTGTTGACAGTATTTAAAGCCATAAGATTAGCTGAGATGAACAAGGGTGAACTTAGACAAATATAAAAGAAGAGGTCAAAGAGACTCATTCCTGAGACTCACCAGCATTCGGAGTCAAGCAAGAAAGAACCAACTAGCAAAGGCAGTGGGGCTGCCAGTAAGGCAGTAAGAAAGCCAGGAATCTGGTGTCATAGAGACCAAGCCAAGAAAAAAGTGCTTTAAGAAGAAAACAACTGTAAACCATGTCAAATACTGTCCAAAGCAAAGTAAGTTGAGGACCAGGATTAACCATGGGATTTGCTGACATGAAGGCTAGTGGGACTCTTGACAACACTGGTCTCAGTAAAGTCGTGAAGACGAATGTCTAATTGAATTGGGCTCCAGAGACTATGGATAATGAGAATGTGGAGACGTCGTGTTTAAGCTCTTCTTTCAGGAAGTTTTACTATTAAATGGTTCAGCGGTGTGGATGTCGAAGGTTCCAAGGACAGTGATGGAGCTCTCTCCACACCAGAAAGTTACATGGGAATGCGAGAAGGGCTCCAGATAAGAATTGGTCACGGGGAAAAGAGACTTTCAGAAAGGAGTCTCGGAGCTTGAACTTTCAGTCAAGCTGCACCCACTTTGAGGGACAAATGACAGAGTCTCGCATCATTCTGTATGGGTAACGTCAAAAACTCAAACTGGAAAAACGGCTTCAGTTGGCCAGTGGCAATATCAGTGTGTGTTACCAGGGGAAGGCAGCCATGTGGTATACCAGGAGGCTACAGAAGGCAGCATTTGTTACTTTCATGAATTTATTGTGGCCCATGGGTTCAGCTCAGTGAGAGCAGCTCTGCCTCTTAGTGGTGGATTCACGTAATCCCAAATTCACAGGACCAGTGTAGGAACAAAGCCATGTGGGAATTTATTTCCTGGGAAAAATCTGACCATTTTTCAGTTTTTTATTTGCATTGGTATTTTTATACTTGCATTGATGACAGGCTATTCCCCCCACTGGAAAACCTGCTTGGGAAGTCACATGGCAATGAGAATGCTAGTTTATTAATTGACAGTGAAAAATATTACCCATAGAATCCAGAGTGCTTAGTTGCTTGGTAAGCATGAAAGTAGAACAAAGGGACTTGGGTAAATCCAACAGTTAAGGGCTGTAGACTCAGAGGAATCTGTTTCCCAGTGGGGATGGTCTTACGAAGGACTGTTGACTGAAGCTGTTTGTATATATCTGCATAATAGGGAAGGTCTTGCCAGTGGGATGGGGAAGTCTTGAAATTATTTTGGCTAAAACCATCTTCCTAGATCATGTTGGGATGTGCTTCCTTTACCTTTGGACACTTTTCGATGCTTCTGTGGCTAACCCTTCCCAAATCCCCATCCTTTCTCTGTATATATGTAAAGAAGAATCCTTGCATCTCTGGTTCTGTAGACCTTGAGTATATACTTGCCTGTACGCTTCCATTTGCATGTGTGTGTGCGTGTGTGTAATGGGAAGAGGAAGGGAGGGAGCGGGTGGCCCACCAGATACCCAGACTCTGCTCTTCACTACCTCACTGCTAAGTCAGGTAAATTTTCTTGTCTGTTAAACCTGCTGGGTTTCTGGATAAATAAGCTTCCCCTTTATAAAAGGGCTCTTACAAATGTTTGGAAACTACTTTGTTAATATTATATGCATGACTTACTGGCCCGGAAGTTCATTCTTTTTAGAATGTACGTGTCTAGATTCATTACATATCAATTCTACTATTTAATAATAGTAATAATGAATATCTTATTTCCTTCATTTCCAATCTTCCCCTCTCCCTCTATTTACAAGGTTAAACATGGAAAGAATCTAAATATGGCCAACAGTGAGATAGGTAGAAACTGCATAGACCCAAACAGACTGCAGTCTTCAGTCTTTGGTCTGCATCAGAATTTTCAAAGTGCACACGTTCTACTTTCTGGAAATTCTATTCAGTGAGTATTAGGAAGACATCCAGGCTTCCTCTGCACTAAGGGTTGAGAACCATTGCCTTAATTCTCGCTCAGCCAAAGACTAGAATGGAAAATTTTAAGAAGAAGCAAGAGACCTTTATGGGGTCATTTTTACTGAGAGGTGCCTCATTGGGAAATCAGGGACTAGGACCAGAAAGGGGATAAAATGAGGTCTCTGAGCCACACGCAGATCACTGGGTTAATTTACCACCACCTTCCGTGGTAGTCGGCACGGCTCGCTTGCAAGGGTGGGGGCTGGGCGCGCTGCTCTATCTCTGTTCACAGACCCCGTCAGTCTTCAACCCACCATTTATCCTGTTTGCCCTCTTGTCACTTACTCCGGCATTTCACAGATTTTATTTTGAGTCTCTGTGTGCAGAAGTTAACTAGGTATTTGGGGGACCGCTTCAATTTCCTCCTTTTTACACCAGGGAGAGAAAAATGGGCAGAATGATGGCAGCGGTAAACACAGTCAGCAGAGAATGTCCTTGCTGACTCCCTTCTCTCTCCTCAGCCCCAACTTAAAAATAAATAGATACATTAAATAAAAAGATTTCTGACAAATAGCGTCGTAGGGTGACAGGTGACAGCACTGCCTGACCCCCAGAGATGCGGACCCATGTGTCGTATGCCCGCAACTAGTGTAACATTGTGTGTCAGCTGTACGCAAATAAAAAGAAAGAAGTTTCCAAGACACAAGCAGCATTTTGAGTTCCAATTCCTCTAAAATCAAAGGCACCCAGAAGGAAACAGGAAGAAAATCAGGAGTCGAGACCACCACATGTCATCTTTGAAGAGATGTGTCCACAGAGCCAAATAATGATTTTCTCAAGTACTTCGCATCAAACCTGGCCTGAAGTACACTGTGGGAGTCGGAAGGAAACGGTCTCCGTGTCACATCAGTGAACTAGCGTAACCGCCCATAACGGAGCGCGTAAATTCAGCTGTGGGTTGGGGTTTACGAGAAGGCCATGTAGAAACGATTCTTTCGTGTTCTTGCTTGTCTTGTTCGGAAGAGCTGGCTTTTTGTCCTGTCACCTGTTCTGTGGGAATCTTTTCCCCCATGAGAAGATGCTTTCACACCCGTGTTTCCTGCAGTCCCATTGAGCATTGTTTTTTCCCTGGAGGCTTGTCCTCCTCCTCCTAAGTACCACCCAACTTTTTATTTTACATATGTATGGTAAGAGCTGTGTTAGCCATTTGAGGGTCCTAGATGTCACTTTAAAGTTTAAAGAATTCTTTTCTCAGTTTGTGTATGTCATCTCTACACCCAACATGGGGCTCGAACTCACAACCTCAACACTAAGAGTCACACGCTCCACTAAGAATTTTTTAAACGTAGGATAGTTTGGACGCATCTTCTCCATGTGTGGTATGCTCTCTCCCACTACACTTTCTCAACCTAATTTTCTAGGCGGAGTCTTTTTCCCAGCTAGGCCTTGTGACCCAGAGCACAGTCCAACAGAATGGTTTCTTGTCAGAGTATTGCAATGTAATGTTCACATCGCTCTCCCTATGCCTCTCAGTTCCAATCCTGTGCTGAAGGATATGTGGCCCGAAGGCAAACTGAGTATTACGGAGGTGACCAAGCGACCTCTGACTGCTGCCACCTTGTTTAAGAATTCGATGATCGCTTTAGTGGACAACCTTGCATCGAAGGTAACTGTTCTCTTTACCACATATCCATCTTAGGGCCACTTTCGGTGGTCACTGGCACTGCTTGCTGCCATGCACTCCCCCTTGATGCATGTTGCAGAGAATGTAGGTGCAATTTGCCTTTTAGGCAATTGTAATAAATCAAACTGAAGCATGTCTATTTAAAGTGACTGTTCTACTAGAATTTTTTATTCCTGTTTTTTTTTTTAAATGTGGTTGGGTGAAACAGTTGTTTGTGTCTAAGTAGAAATGCTTCTTGTTAAGGTTGAGCTTTATATGGTTGTCAAAAATACAAAGTCTTAGTGAGAACTTAAAAAAATTTCATATATACATGTATATATATATAAACTATAAAGTAGAACATGTACCTAGCAAAATGAACTTCAGCCCTGAACAAAAGAAAGGGCATGGCCTAAAAAAAATCTTGAATTAAATAGTAATATGCCATCCATGTATCATGTCTGGATACAAAATGACCAGACAGAGTATCAAGAGGAAGTTTAATATTTAAGTATTGTTGAAATAAACTGTTGTATTATTGACAGTTGGCTCTGCTGCTGATTGCTCCTTTCAGGTGTACTACTGTTTGGTAACTTCAGTCTGTTTCTGCCCCCCTCGTCCGCCACCCTCCTCCCACTGCCACCCCATCCTGCCACCCTCCTCTCCCACTACTCTCTGCCAAAGAACAGATTTCTACTCTTAACTGCTGCTGCTGACAAGTTTGATAAATGAGGCGGCTTTCCGGGACTCATTATTTTTAGTTCCTTCATTTTTATCTCTCTCTTCTGGTGCTTTTCCTCTGTATTTTATTCTCTATTGTTATCTTTTTTTTTTTTTTTTTAACCAACTTCCTCTCTAAGAATTTAAATCTCTACTGTTCCTGATTACTTCACTATGGATAAATTAGGCAAAGGCACAAGAACACATCTGTTCAGTAGCTTTCTATTTCTTTCTGTCAGGATTCTTTGGCTTCATGTGACAACAAATAAGCCCAGTTTGCTGGCTTGTGGAATCAAACCTCTAGAAAGGCAAGGGCGAGGACACCAGAACCAAAGAGCAGAACACCATTAGAATCCTTCCTCTTGTCTCTAAGCTTCTCTGTGCTTGTCAGTTCCAACGTGCCTCATCCCACAAGAGGGAAGGTGAACTTAGAAGGAGGGCATGTGACACAAGAAACAGAACCGAACACAGAATTTTATAAAACATGTTTATAGAATATATTACAGTTTACAAAATGTATTAGATTTATTTCATTAACTAGGAAAGGACTGCCTTTATTTTCTAAAATTGGTAGTTAAATGTGCATTTTTTAAAAATAAAAATTCTGGAACCATCCCTAATTTCTGTACCAGGAACTGCATTCTAATAAATAATAATAAAAGAGAGACCCCCTCCCCCAAATGAGTGGCTTAAACAGAGAGACATTAATTTCTCTGTCCTGCAGGTAAGTGTCCAGAAGCAGGCATCCCAGGACTGGTATAGCAGCCTTAAGGTTTTTAGGGACCCGGGTGCTTTCTGTCTTTCTCTTCTACCATAGTGTGCTTGGTGTCCATCCTGGCCCAAAATGGCAGCAGGGGCTTCTTCCCTTTCAGAGAGACTTCCTAGGAGTCTCACACAGCATGTCCGCCACGTCTCGTTCACTATACCTGGTTGCCAGGGAAACTGGGAAGTGCATTTTTATCCTGGTCAGTAGTGTACCTAGCCAGAAATAAGTATTCCATTTCCAAAAAAGGTGCTGAATAGGAGGTAGGCAGCTAACCCGGCAGTCTCTGCTGCGGCTTCCCAATTTGTGTGTCTGTGGTGGAGGAGGGGTGAGGGAAAGCAGCCTCTCAGCCCCAGAAAAGGCAGGAAGGTGGAGGGGAGGGGAGCCACGAAGGAGAATGTTACTTTTTAAAAATACAAAATTGTATGATAGAAATAATCTAAATAATTGCTACTCACCATAAATGTAAATAGACTAACAAGACTAGATGGAAAGTGTAGCTATAGGCTTCGTCCAGGAGATTCCTAAACACCACTGTGCAGAACGATGAAAAACAAAGCCCTTCTCCCCAAAGACAATTAAAAGCCATATTAATGTGAGAGAATAGAATTTAAGAAAAAAAGTATTAATACAGGTAAAGAGACTCCTAACAATCCAATAAAAATACCCAAGACAATAAAGCCACTTGGAAATAGGTACCTAATAATATAGCCGTTGTTTGACTACATCCATAGTATTATCCATTATGTTACATGTTACATCCATAATGCTACATATTATGGCCGACATCCATAAAGCAAAAAAAAGAAAAGGACCTGAAAAAAAATTTTTTTAAGGCAAAATGGACAAGTCCACAATCCTTGTGGGAGATTTTTTTTTTTAAGATTTTATTTATTTACTTATTTGACAGAGACACAGAGAGAAAGCACACAAGCAGGCAGAGCGGAAGGCAGAGAGAGAAGCAGGCTCCCTGCCAAGCAAGGAGCCTGATCTGGGACTCGATCCCAGAACCTTCGGATCATGACCTGAGCCGAAGGCAGCAGCTTAACCGACTGAGCCACCCAGGCGCCCCCTTATGGGAGATTTTAAGCCAACTGTACTAGAGACTGATATTTGAAGCAGACAAAATCCTTAGTAAGAATGCAAAAGCATTGAAAACCAAATATAAACTTTAGTAAATCAAAAGAACACTGCACCCAGGAAATAGGAAATACATATTCCTTTCAAGTATGTATAGAACATTTCCAAGAATTGACTACATGCTAGATCTCAAAGGAAGTCTTAACCATTTTAACAAACATATACATACATACGGTCTCCATCTTCACAGCAAGTAAAATAAAAAGCAGCATTAGTTTTTTTTTAATATGCTTGGGAACTTGAGATAACCCTAGATAACCTCTCCTAGATAACCCACAGGCTGAAGAGGAAATCACAATGGAAACTATAAAACATCTGTATCTATATGACATAAGAATTTATTAAAATCTGTAGAATACTGCTGAAGTGGTCCACTTGTTATACCTTTATTTAAAAAAAAAAAAAAAAAAAGAAAGTAAGTAAATGAGTTAGGGGCACCTGGGTGGTTCAGTTAGTTAAGCATCTACCTTCAACTCAGGTCATGTTCTTAGGGTCCTGGGATCAAGCCCTGCATTGCCTTCCTGCTCGTGGAGAGTCTGCTTCTCCCTCTCCCTCTGCCTGCACTCTCTCTTGCTAACTCTCTCAAATAAATAAAATCTTAAAAAACAAAAAAGTAAATGAGTTAAGTTCACTTCTTCATTCAAGAAGCCAGAAAAAGAATTCCAAAGAAGAAAATCTAAAGAAAGAAAATAATAACATTTAAATAGCAAAAAATAAAATAGGTTAAAAAAAACCTTTAATGAAACTGATAAGAAGAAACGGCAGTATTATGAATGAAAAAGGGAAGTGACTTCATATATACGAGATTTTAAAAGGCATAGAATATTGTAAACAACTATATGGCAGTGAATTTGAAAAATTAGTTTTCTAGAAAAATATGTTGTCAAAATTAACTCAAGAAGACACAGAAAATCTGAATAAATTAGTCATCTTAAAGAGTCTAAATCACTCATCAGGATTCTGCCTTCTCTCAGCTCTGCCAGAAACCCAAGGCCCAGATGGTTTTGCAGATACATTTTATAAATCCTTCAGTAAGCCAATAATCCCTATTATATATAAACTGCTTGGGAGTGTAGTACAAAGAGAGGCCACTACCCAACCCATTTTATGAGATTAATATTACCTTCATAGTAGGTTAATACAAGAAAATAAAATTAGTTCAGTTTCACCTAGGAACATAGGAAGATCTTAAAAATACATATGAGTAGTGCATTTGCTAGGAACATGGTGAAGAAAGTGTCTACTAAAATCGATTGAAAACAACTGAATGTTAGGTGAAACATAAAAATCAATTTATGAATGCAACTATGAACTAATAAGAAAGTAAGGAATATGTAGGCCTAGGAATGAGTGAAGGCCGAAGTTAGGGGAAAAATAATATGCTGTCTCTCTGAGGATTTAGTAAAGTAGGTAACTGTGAGTATAAGTATTCAAGGCTGGGTGCTCCAAGTGAAGCCCAGGCCCTGGCCAAACTAGTGTGTCTAATAAGAGATCCCATTCTCGCACACGCACGTGCACACACCATACACAGGTCTCCGAAGGGCCACATTGTCAGAGGGATACATCTAGAATGAACTAGAAATAATCCTTCATTATTTGAGAGAAAAACTGCTGGTCTTGGTCCTTGGCAGTGAGCCATGGTGGGGGTATGAGAATTTATAATCATAAGCCAGTTTTTATGAGGTTTTCAGTCCAAATTCATATTACCTGGGTGATCTAAAAAGCTTGCCCCAACAATTTAGTTTAAAGTGGTCCAAGCCTGGTATTATCCCCAGGTACCTGATAGAAGCAAGAATTAAGAATTCCTACACACATAAATTACGTACCATGTGCAAGAGTCAGATTAAGCAAGATTCAGAGTCATGAAAACTTAGAGTGGAATTGTTAGAAACAGAATATAAGAATGTTTAATATGTTTTAAGAAATCAAAGGCCTAAAAATATGAGAAAGAGCAAGTAACTGGGCAATTGATAGAAATAAAAACTAAAATTAAAAAACAGATAGGTGGGGTACCTGGGTGGTTCAGTGGGTTAAAGCCTTCGGCTCAGGTCATGATCCCAGGGTTGTGGGATCGAGTCCCGCATCTTGTCGGGCTCCCTGCTTGGCAGGGAGCCTGCTTCCTCCTCTCTCTTTGCCTGCCTTTCTGCCTACTTGTGATCTCTGTCTGTCAAATAAATAAAATCTTAAAAACAAAAACAAAACAGATAGGTTTAGCATCAGTTTATATAAAGCTGAAGAGAATAGAGAAATGAAAGAAAAAATAAAGGAAATTATCCAAGATTCTACTTAGACCGAGAAATTAAATAAAAAGAGATAATATTAAGAGACATAAGGATAAATGAAAAGGTCTAATGCATATCTAATCAGGTACCCAAGGAAAGGAGAGGATGGACAGAGCAATATTGGAAAATATATTGCTGAGAATTTCACCAGTAATGAAAGATAACACTTTGTGGAATCAGAAAGTCTAGTATATCCCAAGCTGGAAAAATTACAAGAAATCTGCATTTAATAACATTGTGAAATCCCGGAACATCAAAGACCAAGAAAATGCATTAAAAGCAGATTTTCTTAAAAGAATAAGAGGCTGAGAAAAAAGAACTGTAAACCAAAATTCTGTCCCAAGAGTATATGTTTTTCAAGAACAGAGACAGTAGGGGCACCTGGGTGGCTCAGTCAGTTAAGCATCTGACTCTTGATCTCAGCTCAGGTCTTGGTCTCAGGATTGTGAGTTCGACCCCTGCATTGGGCTCTGTGCTGGGTGTGGAGCCTACTTAAGGAAACAAAGATACAATAAAGAATTTTTCTGAAAAGAAAAAAGAATTAAAAGCACCCTAGAGGAATTCTAAAGGATATATGCATCAGGCCAGAGGAAGAGTATATAAAATGAAAGCCTGAAATGCAAAAAAACAGGGCAAAGAAAGTGGTAAAGGTAGATGCATATATATAAACTGGAAAATAACATTTTATTGGTAAAAATACAGATTAGAATTAAATAGCACAACAATAGTCCTGTGATTCTGTTTGGCAGTGTTCAAAGCAAGTTAAATGGGTGAATGTCTAAATACAGTGTCTTTTGGCTACTACATATGCCAGTTGGTATACTTTCACAAATAATGTTTTCCATAAAATATAGAGAGAAACAGGTTAAAACATGCAAGAGAATGAGATCAGTATTAACTTTCACAGTTTAACCTTTATAAGACACTTGAATTTGTCAAATTTAGGATTTCTTAGGCTGAGTCAGTCTAGATATTTATAAATGAGAGAGGAGGTGGCATTTATAAATTGAGGCAGAATGCTGATTAAATATAGAGAAAGTATTTCCACTGGATTCCTTAACTAAAGATTTTATACTACTAAACAGGTTGGAAGGGCATTTCCCCAACCCTTAGTTGGTCGTGAGTGTCTAATCCAGTGTTCACACTTCATGTGCAAATCAGTTAATATTGGTAAAATTCCACTAAGCTGGTTTCTGTTGAGTGAAGTTACTTATACTAGTCAAATGATACCTTATACAAAGCTTGCTTTGCCCACATAATTGTATGAGTTACTGAGTTCTAAATATCTCTAAATTTACACTATAATTTTCTATTTGACCCAAAGATCATTTAGAAATATATTTCTTAATTTCCAAATTTAAATTTTTAAAATTATCTTTTTGCTCTTGATATCTAGCTTAATCTCATTTGTTTAGGGGATATATTCTATGTGATTTCAGTCCTTAGAAATTTGTTCAAGTTTTCTTATCTATATGCTTTGTGTATATATATATATATATATATATATATAAAATTTGCTTTATACTCTATACACATCTATCAGGTTAAGTCTGCTACTTATATCATTACCCGATTTTTCTGCATTCTTACTAATGTCTTTGTTTTGTCAATGCCAAAATGTGACAAAATCTGATTCTGAATTTGTCTACTTTTCCTTGTTGTACCTTCTGTTTTTGGCTCTACATAGTCTAAGAATTTATTTAGGCTTATTTCAAGTTAGAACTATTATTTCTTCCTTGTGTTTGAGTTATCTCTCATTATGATATGCCTTGCTATTTCTGTAGTGTTTGTTGCCTTAAAGCCAGCTTTGCATGAATAAAATAGTTACACCACCTTCTTTGTGGCCAGGGTTTGCATGGTAGATCTTTTTCCACCCTTGGACTTTCAGCCTTTCCATATCCTTATGTTTCAAGTATGTGCCTATTAAGCAGTGTATAGTAAGATCTGTTTTTTTATGTAAGCTGACGATCTTTGTCTTTTGAATACATCGTTTAGTTCATTACTCTACATTACTTTTAATGTAGTTTCTATATGTTGCATTTAAATCAACTGTCTCATTAGTGCTTTCTCTTTGAGGTTGTTTATTTTTTTCTTTCCTTTGTAACCTTCTTTTCAATTGGTCATTGTGGGCAAAAGGTAAACAAAATTCTGTTTCTTCTGCTTGACAATATTAAACCTCCGTTAAATTTCTACCTCTGTTCCTAGAATTAACACAGTAAGATGCCTATCAACAATATTACTATACAGCACTGCTTATGATAAAAATTACCCCTTTTTGTAAGTTACATCTCTGCTGGGAGAATAAGAATTGTCTGATGGGGATGACATACTTGGTCTTCCCTGAGTATAGGGACTCATGTAGTAAGCATGTCCCTTTGAGGACCCTGGATGCTATGTCTTCAGACCTATTTTAAGGGATATTGGGTACTATGGAGCATGAGGCTTTTAAACCAAGGGCACTTTCCATACCCTCTCAATGTGAATCTTATCTCTTTGCCCCTAAGCTGTCACCTGACTGTTGTGTGGACAGCTGCAAGGGCTATGACACTTCCCTTGGCAAGCCATGTCTTTGTCCTGAGTAGACATGTGCCAGGTGTGGCCTATGAATCTTTTGAGGCAGAATGTAACCCTCTGACCCCTGACACTCAGTGTTGCAATTATTTTTTATTATTCCCTTTGTTATTTTGGAAGATTTATATCATAATATTGTTTTGGTGGTTATTTGATCATAATTCCATTCTTAAATATAAAAAATCTAATATTATTTGGTACTTTTACCTCCTTGGAAAATGGAAGGTCCATAAAACATTTTTATTGCTGGGGGGGGGGGGGAATGGGGCATAAGATGTTACAATTCCATTTGCCTTCCTCTCAATTTCTATGCTGTTTTGGTCATGTATTTTAATTGTGTGTGTGTGTGTGTGTGTGTGTGTGTGTGTTTAGCCAGCAAAATGATGACATCATTATCATTGTAGTTACTACTTCGCAGAGTCAGTATCTGTTTAGATCTACTCATTTATCGCTTCTTTTTTCCTCTGTCTGTATCACTGACCTTGCTCTGGGATCATTTTGCTTATGCCTGAATTTCATCCTGTCATATTCAAGGTCTGTTGTTCACAGAGTCTGTGGCTTTGTTTACCTGAAAATATTGTGTACAGTTTTCATTCGTGAAGAATATTTTTGCTGGGTGTAAGATTCTACATTGGCAGTTCTTTCCGCACTTCAAAGATAATACTCCTTTGTCTTCTGGTTTCCAGTGTTTCTTGTGAGAAATCAGCCATCAATCCATGTGTTTCTCCTGAGGTAATGGATCTTTTCTCCTCTGGCTGCTTTTCTTTGGTATTCAGAAGTTTTACTGCAACATTCCTAAGTGTAGTTTTTTGTGTTTTTTTAATCCTGCTCATAATTTGTGGGACTTTTCCATTTGTCACAGTTTGATTGTTTTTCATCAGTTTTACCAAGTTCTTGGCTATTCACTCTTCAAATACTGCTTCTGTCCCTTCTGTCTCCCTCTTTTGGGACTTGAGCTACTCAGACCATCTCGCCGAATCTGCTGTGCCTCTTAACTTCTTCATTTCTGCATTTTTGTCTCTCTGCTTTGTTCTGGGAAATTTCTTCCCAGGAATACCTTCAAAGACGGATCCATTGACTTCTCGATTTCCATCACAGTGTTTTTCAGTCCTAGGTTACGCATTTGGTTCAGTTCATTTTTATAGTTTCTGGTTCTAAAAAAAATTCTCAATATTGCCTTTTGTCGTCTTGAGCACAGTAACCAGTTATTTTATTACCTCTGTCTGATAATTCCAATTATCTGGATCCCTGCAGTCTGTTTATTTGGTATGTTTTTGCTGTTTCTAATCCTCATTATCTTGGTTCCTTATGTGTCTGGTTAATTTTTATTTTGCTCCCAAATTATATTGGCAAAATTATTTCTAGAAATAACTAGAAACCCAAGTTTATGTCATCTTTCTCTGGTAAAGATTTACCTCAGGCCCTTTTGGGCAGCTAAGAGCACTAGTATTTCAAATAAGCTATTCCAGTTTCAAGTCCCCGTGAGGGCCTGCCTGCTTCTGACTCACACTCATTGCTAGTGGTATCCCAGCCCAAAGTGAGAAGGGTTTGTTTACCCATGACCTCCTTTTCAGGTCCTACTCTCTGATCTCTTTCCTACTAGCCCTATGAGGCTATTAAAACTACTCAGACCCCATCTGCTTTCTTCAGAGTTGGCAGATTCTCCTGGGGAAAAGGAGACATCAAACCTGGAAACCTCCATTGCATCCTCCTCCTCCTAGATTATGGTCCCATCATTTAATTCTCCACTGTCTTTAAGCAGGTGTTTTTTGTGTATTTTAATTGCCTGTCCTAGCTGTCCCCAGCATAAGTGCTTGTTTAAATTACCTAGTCCATCATTACTAAAGTGGAAGTCCTAATACTCTCTTTTCATAAATTAGGTTATTAGGTCCAGAGAGACTTTAACAGAGTTAGCTAAGAGCAGAGACAACAAATGCTCAAGTATCCTGATTCTGTGTGATGCTAATTCTGTTACACCACTGCCAAGTGTACAGATAGATCTAGTAGCATTTTGGTATTTGCTGTGCTCAGTGACACTTCTCTCAGTTTATTTGTCAAGCAGTAAAGGTCTCATATTCCAGGAAACTCGCAGAAAATCCTCAAGTATACAGTACATCCTCCCTGCCTTCCCCATCCCATTAGGTTTGTTTTAGATTTATTTAAACTTTTTTAAAAAGTGAGCCACAATCTCCCCATATGAATCTTCCATCTGAAAACCATTAGATTCATGAGCAAGTGGTTACCTATCACTATTTTCTAAAGTAAGATTCTGCTTGTACTTTATAATAATAGCACATCTCTGCTTAATACCTAAGCCAGGGATTAGTGTTTCAGAAGAAGAAAGAAGTATCAGTTGTCTACTAATACATAACATGTCACCCTAAAATGTAGTGCCTAGAACAACAGCAATTTATTGTGTGTCTCATGATTTGATGGGTTGACCAGCCAGTTCTGCTGGTCTCACTGGGGCACACCAAATGGACAGGTGTAGTCAGCCGAGACTGGATGGTCTAAATGCCATGACTGGCTGAATGACTGGAGAACTTGGCCTCTTTCTTCTTTTAGTTTTTAGTCCTGGGTTTCTTCACGTGATGGAAGAAGTGTTCTAAAAGTTCACAGCACCTCAAGGCTGAGTCTCCACGAGTAACCCAGTATCACTTCCACCATATTCTTTTGGTTAAGACAAGTCACAGGGCCAGCCCTGATCCCAGGAGTAGGGTGGAAAATTCACCTCTTGCTGGGAGGTGCAGCAAAATATCATGGTCCTGTCTTTAAAGCTGCTCCACTGTGATGAAAAAAGGCAGGTGTGGTAGGCAGAATAATGGCCTCTGCATTTCAACACCATTCTCAGACACTGATGGACAGAGTGTCCTACAATTCAGATCAGTTCTAATACTAACTACCTAGAACAGCCAGATGAAGAGATGTACCCAGTAACAAGATCAGGCAGGTCTGGACATTTGGAGACCAAGAGCTTCTCTTTCCAAAGAGATGGGTTATATCACACCACCCCCCCCCCCCCGCCCAGTACACTGATATGTTCATCAACCAGAAAGCTCTTTGGAGCCACGGTATCTGAGTTGTTTTTTGTTTTGTTTTGTTTTTAAATAAGGGTTTTAATTACATAAGCATGATTGGTTAAATCATTAGCCCATGATTGGACTCAACTTCCAGCCTTCCCTCCGTGGAGTTTAGGCTGCTAAAAGTCTCATCTCTAATCCTGTAAAGGGTTTTTGTAATGTTCACCCCCCATCCTAAATTTGTGTGGGAACTGGGCAGGAGTTACTACATTAGTATAACCAAGACAGTCTTACCACTGAAGAAATTCCAGAGGTTTTAGAAGTTCTATCTAGGGACCTGTGACAAAGTCCAGATGGAGAGAGAGAGATTTTATTTTATTATTATTATTATTATTATTATTCTACAGCCTCCTAAGGTTGTCCATGCCCTAATCCCCAGAACTTGTAACCATGTTATGTGCATGGCAAGGTAGAATGAAGTTAAGTTTACTGATTTCTGAATTTAAAGAGATTATCCTGCATTATCCAGGTAGGGCCTTTGTAAATTTAAGAGTCCTTCAAAGGAAAAGAGGAATGCAGAAGAGTCAGAACCAGGGAGACAGTATCATCTGAAAGACTTACCAGGCCATTACTGGCGTTCAAGATGGGAGGAGACCACAGGCCAAGAAATGTGGGCAGCCTCTAGGAGCTGGAAAAGATAAGAAAGTGGGTTCTCCTTAAGAGTCTCTAGACGATCAGAGCCCTGCTGACACCTGCATTTTTAGCCCAGTGAGACCCATCTCAAACTGCGGACCTCCAGAGTTCTGTGGTTTAAGCCAAAATAAATTTGTGGTGTTATAGAAGACTCCTCTGTGCTTCAGAGCCCAAGTATAACACAAAGACCGAGTTTGGGATAAAGAGGAGAGAGAGCTTTCTTGCTTCACGGGGCAAAGGTGGCTGCACAAGCCATGGCCTTCAAAAACCGCAAGCCCTTAGGGAGGAGGGGCCTGGAGTGGTTTATAGGGAAATAGAGGATCCAGCGGGTTTTGACTGGAACTGTGTAGGCGCTACCAGCCTCCTGCATCACGTCTTTAGGGTGGTACCGGTTCCTGAAACAAAAGCCTAAGAGGAGTGGAGGGGAGCTTTATGGAAGAGAGGAAAAAGAGTACTGCTAAATTGAGCTTGGCTGAAGCATTAGTGCAGCCATTTTGATTTTTGTTCAACTTTGTGCTCTTAAGCGGTTTCTGTGGTAATCCACTGTGGCAGCAATAGGAAACGAACACAGCAGGGTCTAGAAAAAGGGAAAAAGTGGCATTTTTTCCATCACAGAAAGCAGCATGATAAATCTGTCCTTGGAGCTTCCTGTGTAGATGTTGAAAACTCACTCTGTTCAGAATGCAGGTAACTTCACATTCTTTAAATCTCTCCTACTTCTTAAATTATTTACTACTTCTTTTTACCACCAGCCCTCATTAGAGCTCAAAATGGCCTTATTATCTACAGAGGACTCTGTCTCTTAATTAAAGGGCATCTGTGGGTCTGATAGGTAATAGATGAGAGAAGGGACAGTAACTCTTTGCTCAGGTAAGTAGGATTCATTTGACCTCCTTGATTTCTCCAGTGAGAATGTGTTACCTTCAGCAAACCAGGATCCATCTTACACAGGCACAGTTTTATATTTAAAAGGAATTGTGATCTAATACATGGTATAAAACTTAATTGGCCCCGAGGGAGGGATTTCTTGGTCGGCTCTTGCTTTGAGTCAGTGACACCTACAGGATGTTTTGTGACTTCTCTACTTGTAAATTTTAATCTCTTTTTCAAAAGCACAAAATAATGTGATGATGATGGTGATGGTGATGGCGGTGGTGGCCATGATGGCGGTGGTGGCCATGATGGTGGCTGACACTTATGGAGCACTTACTGTGTGCCAGGGCTGTGCTTACATTTTATGTTCTTCATTGCAGGTCATCTATTATCATGGCTCCTGCCTCTTTCTACTAAATTACTCTTTCCATTCCTTTTTAACCATCTTTCCATAAATACACATAAACTCAATGTTTATACATCTCAATTATTTGCTCCTTGGTTTTATCCCCTTTCTGCAGTTCCTATGAATTCTAAAATCTAATAAATCAAAATTTTAGCTAGATGCACAAGCACTCCCAATCTTGAAGGGAAAGGAAGAATAACTACTTTATCCACAAGTATATGTCTGAGAAATTAGAGGCACTGAGCTTAATTTGACACAATTAACACTAATTACATGTTAGAGTCCTTAGTTTGGGATTTTTCTCCAGTGAAACTTACCATTTACTGATTTATTTCTTTAGGAGCCGTATTATGTACGTTGCATCAAACCCAATGACAAGAAATCCCCACAGATATTTGATGATGAGCGCTGTAGGCACCAAGTAGAGTATCTTGGACTACTGGAGAACGTGAGGGTGCGGCGAGCAGGGTTTGCCTTCCGGCAAACGTACGAGAAGTTTCTTCACAGGTGAGAACAGACTAAAGAACCCTGTCAAACATGGACAAATCTGGAGTCCTCCCCATGCAGGACAGTGCATTAGCCCATACTAAATAGTCCCAATATTTCTCGAACAAGTAAGAGTTGAGGGAACGCCAACTATGAAAAACTCACTTAGCAGAAGAATCTCCCTGAGTTTATGATTTATGAACGATGAGAAAAGATTTATTCTGGGGGGGGGGCGGGATGTGGGCGTTGTAGTTTGGTAAAAAGAACTTGCTTCAGAATCATATCTGGGTTGGAATCCTGAGTATGCTACTCATTTTCTGTGTGAACTTGGGCTAGAACTTTAACATCCTTGACTCTGTTTCTCCATCTGTAAATGAGTTTAATAACACTATCTCATAATGCTGTTTTGGGGAGGATTAAATTAACCTAAGGAGAATAGTTAGGTGCGTGGTACTTAACAGATGTTCAGTTAGTGCTGCTTATCCTTACCAATATTAGTCATTATCATAATGACAAAATATTAAGCAGTTAATCATGGAGACCATGCAGTTGGTCTACCTGGTTTGAATCCTGGCTTTGCCATTTCTTGGCTTCTTGACCATGGGCAAATTACGTTATCTTTCCATGCCTCTGTTTCCTCATGTGTTAAAAAGGGGGGTAATAATAGTAACTATTTTTTAGGGTTGCTGGAGAATTAAATGAGATTCATTGTGTGTATGTGTGTGTGTGTGTGTGTGTGTATTTATGTATCTATGTATATGTATTATGTATCTATATATGTATCTATATATGTATGTATATATATGCATGTATCTATCTATCTATATATATATATATATGTACCTTAAGCAGTTAGAATGGAACCTAGCATATAGAAGTCATTCAACATATGTAAGCTCTCATTGCTGCTGTTATTTATTGTTGGTAATGATAATGATAGTTGACAACTGGGACTCAAAGTCCCTTTAAGTTCCATCTGTTCATTAATCTAAAAATATTTATTGAACATTTCCTGGGTTCTAGACTACAGATTCCACAGAGTAAGAATAAATAGGTAAAATATTAGATGCTCGGAAGACTGTCTAAGGAGATCATGGTGGCAGGAGGAGCTAGCCACATGACCATCAGCGGGAATAGCAGGTGGGGCAGAGGAACAGTGAGCAGAGGCTCTGTTGTGGTAGTGAGCCTGGTGTGTTAGGTAGCGAGCATAGCCGTGTGGTTGGAGGCTGCTCAGTGACAGGGCAGGGGTGTGAGATGAGATCAGAGAGCTGGACAGGGGCCAGATCATGTTGAGTTTTATAATCCAGACTAAACAGTTTAGATTCAGGCTAAATCTGGCAGGAACCCGTTGGTGGGTTTTAAGCGGGGAGCAACGTCATCTTATGGCTATCTGAGAAGATGCTGTGGCTGCTGTGTGAGTAGGAAGCAAGGAGACATTTAGGGATGTTACTGCGGGAGCCTGGGAGAGGGGGCTTCGAACAAGAGAAAATTGTAGATGCAAGGGTAGCAGATGGATTTGGGATACGTTTCAGGGGAAGGTTGAGCAGGCTTGCTCATGGGTTGACTAGATAAGAGAGGAACAGAGAGAGGAGTGAAGGATCACAACTCGACTTTAGCATGGGTAAGCGTAGATCATCTGCCGAGATAAGATTGGGTAAGAGAGGCTGGAGGAAGAGGTCATGGAACAGGAGCAAGGATGGAGTCAAGATTTGTCTCTTCACTTCTAGGGTTGAAATGGCTACTAAAAATCTAGGTAGAAATGTTAAGTGAGCTATTAAATACACATATCGGGAGTTCCAGAAAGTAGTGCAGGTTGGAGATAGAGATGCTGAAGTCATTAGTCTAGAGATGACATAGAGAGTCTTAGAACTTTCTATAGAGAAGACAAGGAGGCCCATTCAAGCCCTGAGGTTTGTGTTCTGACATGAAGGAACCACCAAAGAGAAGAAAAGGAGCCACCAATGAGACAGAGGAGATATCAGAAGAAGGTTATGTCACTACCATATCCCACATTGCTGTGCAGTCGAGTAGTCAAGTAAGACACAGGTAGAAGCTCCAGCATTTGATCTGGCAACGTAGAGGCCAAGGGAGAAAAGTCTGGGCAGAGCCCGATTTGAACAGGTTGGGAAGCGAAGTGAGAAGTTGGCTGCCTGTAGACAACTCAAGAATTTGTGCTGTGAACGAGGACAGGGAAGAATGGGAGCAGGAGTGGAATGTGAGGTCAGGAGACACTAGGAAACATACAGAGGGAGAACCCAGAAACACAGGACTGAGGGAGGTCCTTGTCATCATCATAATATCCTTGAGAAGGCAAGGCTCAGAATCCCACGCATAGGTGGGGGGTTTGTCAGTGTCAGGTAGGATCTGGGATGCCCCCCCCCCACAGCAACAGGACAAGAGGCAGAGAATATGAATACAGCACAGAAAGGCTCAGAGGTCAGCAGATGGCAAAGATGATATTCCAATCTGATTGCTTCTGTTTTCTTAACCAAGCATGAGGCAAGGCCAAAACAGGGGAGTGGAGATAGGGAGAGGTGGTGTGGAGGTTTGAGGATAAGTGGCAATACTCATTTTTGGAGAGTGGGAAAGCACAGATTTGTATGGTAGGATTGCCCGTCATGAAGATCCAAGTGTCCTTGTGAGATCTGATCTTAGCCATGGACAGTGAGACCATCAGCATTATTAGTTTTCTCTGCCAGTGTTCAGCTACTTTTGCACAGCAGTGAAAAGGATTGCACTAAATGGAGATTCTCAGAATGAATAAAGTGCAGTAGCCTTGAAAATTTGAACCTCATTTTACACTAATCAAAAGGTTATGCTCAAAACTGGCCATTTTCCTTATTGAAATCACACTGTTCTTTAGATTTGGTTTTTCATTTGCTTACTGAGGCTGTAGAGTTGGAATGTTTTCATAAGTAGAGATGTTTTTCTTCTGAGTCTCATTTTCAAACAGTGTCAAATTATGTTAGAAGGATTGCTAGTCCATTGTTATTACACTTAGATTTCTAGCAACTGCTCGGTCACAGAATTTGATTTTTTGTTATCACCCATAAAAAAAAATCAGACATTAAATATTGGAATGAGCTGGGTGGGACTGGGTAACTCTACAATGAGGCTGAACAGAAAATATTTTATCATGAGACAGGGAAAGCCATGGCAAGTAGCTGGGGTAAGAGAATAGTAAGCAAGCCTGACGTGGAGGAGACAAGGAATTAAGGAATTTTGCAAGTGCATCCACATCTTTTACATTCAACTCAGGAGGTTTTTTTTTTTTTTAATATTTTATTTATTTATTTGACAGAGAGAGATCACAGGTAGGTAGAGAGGCTGGCAGAGAGAGAGAGAGAGAGGGAAGCAGGCTCCCCGCGGAGCAGAGAGCCCGATGTGGGACTCGATCCCAGAACCCTGAGATCACGACCTGAGCCGAAGGCAGCAGCTTAACCCACTGAGCCACCCAGGCGCCCCAACTCAGGAGGTTTTGGTGTGTTTGTTTCTTGGCATGGGAGACGTGCTGTAAGGATTGGAATTTGTTTTCTAGTACATGCATAAAAATACAATAGAGGAGATTCAAAGGAACCTGTGAATTTCAAATATGGAGGTCTTAGTGACATAAGCGTAAATCCATTCCTACTCCAAGAACATCCCCAAATAATGTAAATTATGTTTCTTTAAAACCAAGAAAATGCACAGCCACACTCTGGAATCAAGAAGGGGCTTGAGTCTTAATGAACTTGGAAATGCGACTCCCTCCCAAGATGTGAAGCAGATGTGAAGACTAAGGTGTAAGCCAAGGTTGCAGTTTTAAGGAAGGACTGCCTTTGCCGCTCAGGAAACCATCCTGAATGTACTATCTCTGTGGAGTTGGCCATGGCTGCAGCACCAGGAGATGGCCGCAATGGCCATAACAAGGGACATGTCAGTGGTTGCAAGGGGGACATCGTAGCCTGATGGCTGACATTCTTGAAGCAAAAGTCACCATGTACAAGAGCCAACCAAGGCCAAGATATACCCAGGAGGGCTCTGTGGAAGTAGACAAGATAGCGGTGAAACATCTAAGAAGTACCAGACCTTGAAGAAGAGACAGTAAACCCAACAGATGCCAAACCTTACCCCCAAGGAACCAGAGCAAGGAGTAAAGGGCATTGGAATAAGCCTATTTAATATTTTCAGAGAGAGAAAGGAAAGAATTATGGTCCTAGACTAGGAATATGAAGTCAGAAAGAATAATTAGAGATTTGGAAAATGAAAATCAGATTAAACACACCTGAAGAGAGCACCGTCCATCAGTAGGAGAATGAATCAGCAATGGGTCACAGACTCACATAGTGGCTGCTAACCAGCATTAAAGGGGGTGACTGGCTGATACAGCGACATGAACGAATAGCACATTGTGTCAACAAAGGATAGTCACCAAAGAATACATACTGTATGCTGCCACTTATAGCAAGTTCGAGAACAGATAGAAGTCAGAACCATGGTCAGTTCTGGAGTGGGGGAACTGGTGGGAAGGGAGAAGGAGGCACTCTCTACAATTAAAGGGATGTTCTGCCTCTTGACAGACTGTCAGTTTGATGGGTATACATTTTTCAAAACTTGTTAAACTCTATACCTAAAAGTGTGTTTTTGACTTTGTGTCAGTTTTACCACAATTTAAAAAATTAAACTAAACCTCTTTTAAAAAGCACATTGGTAAACTGGAAGATCAAGTTGAAGCATTCTTGCCGATGTCATCACAAAGACAGAAATGGGAGAAACTAGAGCTCAGGCAGTATATAAGGTCAGTCCCGGAGTGCCAACAGCCGCTCATGGGAGCACCCAAAGGGAAGAAGAGAGAGAAAAGGGGAGAAGCACTGTTGGAACAGGTAGTGGCCAGGAATTTTCCACAACTGAAAAAAGACAGAAATCTTCAGATCAAAAGAATACACTGAGGGGACATCATATGAATTTTTTAAAAAATGAAACTAAAGTATATTGTGTTCGGTTTTAGAATGTTAGAGATAAAGGGAAATACTTAGAGCTCCTGAGAAAAGACAGAGTACTACCAGGGAATGAGAACCATCAGATGTCAGATTTCTCATTAGCAACATTAGATGCAACTAGACGAAGCAGCAGTATCTTTATGGTGAGAGAGGATGAACTTCATACTTGGAATTTTATTTCACGCCAGGACGCCTGGGTGGCTTAGTCAGTTGAGCGGCCATCTCTTGATTTTGGCTCAGGTCATGCTCTTGGGGTCCGAGGATGGAGCCCTTCATCAGGCTTCATGCTCAGCCAGGAGTCTGCTTGAAGATTCTTTCTCTCTCCCTCTCCATCTCTCTCTTGCTCTCTGCCCCCCCACTCGCAATCTTTTTCTCAAATAAAAAAAAAAAAAATCTTAAACAAAAGAATTTTATTCCATGCCAAATTATTCCAGAAGGTCAGTACAATAAAAATATTTTCTGACATATATGGGCTCAAAAAATTTACCATTCAGAGATGCTCTGAAAAATCTTCTAGACCAAAGGGAAACATAAATGTGGAGGAGAAAAACGGAATGCAAAAAGTAATATTGAACAAATAAAGCAGTGAAACTTTTTGTTAAGTGTAAACATGTATCCGTTGTAAGTGGGAAAAAGTCTTTGGTAAAAATCTGGAACAAAAATGAAAATTGGAGTGAGGAGTACAAAGTAAAGACTTTTGTACTGTTTATGGGAAGGATATAGATGATAATTAACGAAACAGGAAAAAACAAGCATACATTTTCATATAAATATATACTTTTTATATATTAAAATTTTTATTTTTTTATATATATTAAAAATTGTAAGACAGTGTTATTAATGGTGGCTAATGCTTGTGAATTGCTCACTGTATATCCCAGGCACTGTTTTGAGGGCCCTACCTGTAGTGTAGTAGGTAGTAAGTCACTGGAGGGGACAACCAGGTAAGGAGAAGATGGTTCCCCCCATTCTTATGCAGATGAGGAAACAGGCACGATAAGGTGAGTAACTTGCCACAGATCTCAGAGCCTAGCTGAGGTAAGTAGGAGCCCTGTTTCAACTCAGGCAGTTGCCTCCAGAGCCCACCATCAGTGCATTGCCTCACTATTGAAGGGATGGCTTTCAAATCAAAAGACAAAATGAAATAAAGAAAACTCAGTCTATCCAAGAGGGAAAACGGTAAAAAGCAACAGTGAGAAGGCATACCTAATAGAACATGTAAAAGGAGTTGAGATATTGGACACATTCATCCTAGAATCATCTAGGAGGGGTGCTGTATGAGGCAGTAGGATATGTATCTGGGAAAATAGCCTGTTTCTACTACACAGACTGTTTATCTTCTGCTTTACATAAAATGAATTTGTTCAGATTGATAAATGACCGTGTTATTTTATAATCACACCAGTTGAACTCATTAACAAAAACTGTGGGACGTGGGATAGGACAGACAGTGTGTATTGATCTAATGATTCTGTTGCTGGTGAGAGAAAAAGTAACATTTTCCACTGTAAATTTTTGCTTTTAGATTCTGCAGATTTTTTAAAGCTAGGTTTGAACCTTCATTTTTACTTGTCACTTTTCTTTATTTTTATTCCTTTTATCAAAAAAAAGCGAGAAGGATTTTAAGTGCTCTGATAACCTTAAAAGCTGCTCAGGTCTTTCAAGGAGATAATACTAGTTGTCAGGAAGCAGATGAGTTCAGCTTTTTAATTCACAAGTTCAGGATGCTGGTTTGCGGGAGAACTGGGGTCTTGCTATTTGACCATTTGGAAGAAAGGAAGAACACCTTGGCTGAGCCGTATGGTGGGGCTCGCTTCCAGCTTCTACAGTATGGCGAAAATTTCAAACACACCATGACTACCTGTATGATAGCCCAAATGTTGACTTTTACTCTAGTGTTACAATGAATTTGGGGTGATTCTGATTTTGTTTCCTTTTTTCCAGTGATACTACCTCTCTCTCCATATTTGAACTCTTTCATTCAGTTTCTGTTTATCTCCCAGTCTGGCAAGTGAGTAGGTTTTTAAATATATAGCAAGGAATAATGGAGGTTGATGGTTGATGAAAGAAGACAGTCAAAGACTAAATAAAATAAGCAGGAGCCAGCCTTTGAAGTAGTAAATGAAAAGGCATTCCAGGCGATGGGAACAACATATGCAAAGATTCTAAAGCAAGAAAGAGGCAACCGCACTACAGGACCCTAAAAAAGGCCAATGTGATTGGATTATAGGGCTGAAGGCAGAGAGCAGTAAAAGATGAAAATGATGTAAGCCTTTTTAGAAAAGTCCTGTGGCAGGCTGAACTTGCGGAATGAATTGGGAAGGAACTGGAAGACAATCCAGGAGGCTATTGTAGTAAGCTTGACGGTGTCTTAGATTAGGATTGTGGCAGTAAAGATGAGAATTACTGAATTTTAAATATACTTTAGAGGTAAACCCAATAGGATTTGATGATGAATTAGAGGAAGAGCTGACAGAGAAGAGAAGGAGGCAAATAAAAATTCACAGGATTATGGCTTTAGTAGGTGTGGGCACTGAGCGGGGAAAGTAAAAGAGAAATGTAAGATGCCTTGAAGATTTATGTAGGCATTAGATGTATGCATTTAAATTCGGAACTCAGAGCTGGGCTATGGAAAATTCATGAATTGAAAACTAAAGTGGGTGGAACAGAGGAGATGACATGGGGAGGTTTTACATGGAAGAGGACCTGATATGAGCCTTGGGGGACTCCCAACATTTGAGGGTCCAGTCATGGAGGAGCAGTGCCAGAAAATGATATTGAGAAGAAATATCCAGAGAGACAGAAGGAAATCAGGGAGATTGTGCTGCCATGGAAGCTCAGAGAAGAGAGATTCATCAAGAAGAAGGGATCAGAAGCTATTTAGGTATCTCCGCAAGAAATGTGTAAAGCCCAACGAAGACCATTTAAAGACTCCCAGGAGGCACAAAAGTAAACTTGAACAAGTGGAAAGACATCCCTTGTTCTTAGATAGGATGATTCAACATCATAGATAATTCATTAAGCTTAATGAATTTAATGTGGGAACCCACTAAAATACCAGCAGGATTTATCTTTGTTGTGATTGTTTTCCCCCTGGAACTATGAAGATTGATTCTAAAATTCATGTAGAAAAATAGCAGGCAGGAATAGCTAGAACAGCCTTTTAAAAAGGAAAGGATGAGGAGAAATCACCAGATATTAAAACATACCTGGGGGCTCAGTTGGTTGGGCAACTGCCTTCAGCTGGGGTCATGGGATCGAGCCCCATGTCGGGCTCCCTGCTCAGTGAAGGAGTCTGCCTCTCCTTCTCCCTCTGCCTCTTCTCCTGCTTATGCTCTTTCTCACTGTCTCTGAAATAAATAAGTAAAATCTTTAAAAAAAAGAAAAAGACATCTGTGATTAAAACCACAAAGGACTGATGCACAGATGGACAGACAGCAATGAAACAGACCAGAATGTGTAGAAATACCATGAAGTAATATGTAATATGTGATATAATATGTGATTGAAGTGCCCTATTAAATCACTGGGAAAAAGATGAGACATTTTAGTAAATAGTGTTGGAACAACTGGGTGGCCCCTTGTCAAAAGATAAACTGGATCCATACCTCACGCCGTATACCAAAATAAACCGCAAGTGGTTGAAAGATTTAAGTGTACACGATGAAAACATATGACTGATAGAAGAACACACAACCGATAGAAGAACACGTAGGTGAATTACCCTGTAACCTGAATGGGAAGAGGGCCTTTCTTGTATGGATTAAAATTCTGACATAATATATGAAAAAAATTACTGAATTTGGCTACATGTATTAAATGACTTGGCACTGGGGGGTTTGGGGAGAGTGCTGTGGTTGGCAGTCTTCTCAGTCAAAGTGATCCCACCTCTTAGTACTCAGGCTCTTTGCCATCCCCTTCCCTTGAATGTGGGCTGTCCCTAGTGATATGCTTCCAGCAAGATGGAATTTGGCCAACATAATAGAATATCACTTTTGAGAGGAGGCTGTGACCCCGTGACTTCCGTCTTGCTCATTTTCAGACATAAAGAAGCTGCCTTATGAGAGGCCAGCAAGGCTGCTTGCACCTAGAAACACAATTGGTTTTTTGTGTATTGATCTTATATGTGGTTTTCTTTTAGTAATAATAGTTTTCGTCCAAAGATCTGCTTCATTTCCTTTGAAGTGAGTCATAAATAATGTTAGTTTTCTTCCTTCCCCAACCATACCAGCTTATCTATTTATTGGTCTCACTGCGCTGGCTGGGAAACCCATAATTGAGGCATCTTTGTCTTCTTCTGTGCATAAAGAGAATTTGTAAAGGTTACCTATCTATAAATGGTGTTTGCTCTAGGTCCTTGGTAAATTAGCCTGTACTAGATGAAGGAAGGGTCCTTCTATCCCAAGTTTAGTAAGCCTTTATCATGAAAGAGTGTTGTATCTTATTAAAGTCTTTTTCTACATCTCGTAGCAGGTTGATGAACAGAATTCAGTATTTTTTTTCCTATCTTGAAGTGTCTTGAATTTATTAGTCTTTCTTTTTTTTTTTTTTTTTTAAATTTTTTATTTTTGATAAACATATATTTTTATCCCCAGGGGTACAGGTCTGTGAATCAACAGGTTTACACACTTCACAGCACTCACCAAATCACATACCCTCCCCAATGTCCATAATCCCAAGGTCTATTAAGACCAAAAGGTTTTTCTCCCTTAACTTGTACCCTGTTCATTTTTCACACAGATACAAGATGATCTCTGAATTCACCTGGCCCAACCATGACCTTCCTTCAGACAAAGAGGCTGTCAAGAAGCTGATTGAACATTGTGGTTTTCAGGATGACGTAGCTTATGGGAAAACCAAAATTTTTATTCGAACACCCCGAACACTGTTTACCTTGGAGGAACTCCGTGCCCAGATGCTCATAAGGATTGTCCTCTTTTTACAAAAGGTAATTTTAGATTTCATAAATAGGGATCAGGTCTTGCTTTTATGTTCTTAAAATTTTGCTGGATGTTTTCTTTGACTCGGGAAATGTTCACGATGGTATATTCTTTGTATCTTTGCCTCTCTTAGAATGTTTTCTGTTGCCTCCACACATGACACATTTATTTGGCTGCCTGAGCTCAAAATTATTCTGTCCTCAAAATTCAAGACATTTTCTCTTCTGATGTTTAAAGTTAGGGAGATGTCTGAAGTAGCCAGCTTTTTGTCTCTTGTCATTAACTGGGTTTTTTTTTTTCCCCTCAGCCTAACTGGGTAAAGGACTTTTTTTTTTAATCTGGTAATTGCAAAATTTTGCTGACATGTTTAAAACCCCCTGCTCAACCATCATAACCAAGCACCAGCGCTTGACTGAGGTGTGAGGTGCTGACTGGAAGCTCATTAGCTCATAGTAGTGCTCATCATTATTCTGGTCAGGGCCCCTTTCTCACTTCATTCACTCACTCATGTTTTTCTTTTTATCTGCCATACCCATTTCCGTGCCTTCCTGATGAGCCATTTTTATTTTAAAAATTATATATAGGGCGCCTGGGTTAAAGCCTCCACCTTCGGCTCAGGTCATGATCCCAGGGTCCTGGGATCGAGCCCCGCATTGGGCTCTCTGCTCAGCAGGGAGCCTGCTTCTCCCTCTCTCTCTGCCTGCCTCTCTGCCTACTTGTGATCTCTATCAGATAAATAAATAAAATCTTTTAAAAAATTATCTATGTATCTTTTTAAAAATCTTATGCCTCTGCGAGAGGTATGTTTTCTATGGAGTGTATACCAGGAGAAAAGCTGCTGGGTCAGATGGTGTAGCTGGCCTGATTGGTATAAGTAGTGCCCATTTCCTCCCCAAAAGGACTGTTTGCACCAACTCGCTCAGGGAGTTACTTTGCCCACGTCCTGACTGGTAGCGTCCAGGCACCGCAGTTTTGTAAGAGTAGTGGGCGTACTGGTATCTCACTGTGGTTTTACTTTTTGTTTCTCTGGTTACCATTGAACCTGAGCATCTCACTAAATGCTTATTTGCTCCTTGGGTCTTCCTGTAAACTGTCCTCTGTCTGTTTTTCCCCTGGAGCTGGTACCATTTTCTTGTTGATTAGCAGACATTTCCTTGAGTATTTTGGACACATGTCCAAATGTGTCCAAATGTCACATTAGACATTTAAAATATGTTCTTGTTTTTTTTTTTTTCCATTAGAGAGGGAGAGGGTGGCAGAGGGAGAGAGAGTCTTAAGCAGCTGTGCAGCCTGGCACAGGGCTCGATCTCATGACCCTGAGATCACACACAACCTCAGACACCCAACCAGCTGAGCCACCCAGGTGCCCTGAAGAGAACCCTTAACTTTGACATTATCAAATTCTTCAATTCTTCGTCTTACATTTTGTTGAAGAGGGCTTTCCTTCTCTCCAGGTCACAAAGATGGTAGCCTCTGTTTCCTCCTCTGAACTGTATACTTTTGTCTTGCACATTTAGGTCTTGAATCCATCTAGAACCTACCTATATATGTGGTTTTACGTAAGAATCCTGTTTCATTTTATTCTGTATGGTGAACCATTTTCTCGGGACCATCTGCTGAACAGTGTGTCCTTTTCCCATTGATCTGTGGTGCCACTTTTATCATATATTATCGTGTGTATATATTCTGTCTCTGAATGTTTATTTATACAGTTACCCATTTTTACATCAATGTCGCAGAGTTTCTGTTGCAGTGTATCTTAGGGTATGGTAGGGTCAGTTGTCTTCTCACTCTTCTTTATGCGGATAGACTAACCTACACCTAGACCTTTATTTTGCAATATAAATGTTAATGTGTGTTTATTGGGTTCATTTAAATTCAACAAACAATTTTTATTAGGATGGCATTGAATTTATATATTAATTTGAAAGAATTGACATTTTTACAATATTAAATCATCTTAAAAGTACAGAATAGGCTTATTTAAGTCACTTCTTTGAACTTAGATTTAGAGAGGCCATAAAAATCCATTGTTAATTCCTAGATGTCTTATTGTTTTTGTTACTGCTGTGAATTTTTTATTCTACATGCCAGTGTTGGTACAGAAAAATAGTATGGGCTTATGTTGGTTTGTCTGTATCCAGAAGGCAACCTTTGTTCATTCTGTTAGTTTTTCTGGGGAAATGGTTCTATCATGTGCAAATAATGAAGGTTTTTCTCTTCCCTTCCGATGGCCAACATGTTTCTAAGTTTTGCTCTCTATTTGTTTTGCCTAGAACTCAGAAAATCTTTCAGAGTAGAATACTAAATTCTGTTTCTTCTTGAAACAGTTTCCTTTTGCTAACTGGCTTTTTTTGTATTGCTTTTACTCTGTTGTGTTTTGTGCAGGGTGGGTGTCTGTTTTCTGTCTGCCATGGTCAGTCATTTTTTTTTTAAGATTTTATTTATTTATTTGACAGAGAGATCACAAGTAGGCAGAGAGGCAGGCAGAGGGAGAGGGAGAAGCAGGCTCCCCGCTGAGCAAAGAGCCCGATTCAGGGCTCGATCCCAGGACCCTGAGATCATGACCTGAGCTGAAGGCAGAGGCTTAATCCACTGAGCCACCCAGGCGCCCCTGGTCAGTCATTTTCATTTATCTGTTCTGTATATTCAGACTTAAGTACTTGCCAGTGGTGTTTCGTTGTTGTTATTCTTTTTGGCAGATCTGACGCTCTTCTTTTCTTCTTTATACCTATTCAAGAAATTGACTTGGGCTCAGGGTTTGGCCTTGAAGGAGAGGGAGGACCATCCCTCTCCATTTGTTTGAGACAGTCCTGGTTTATGACTGTTGTCTCATGTTCCCCTTTCTCTCTCAAAAGTGTCACTTTTGCTATGGATAATGATGCATGATACATTGTGTAGTTGCCCTACTGTGAACTCACTTTCTGTCTGCTTGGCGGCTAGTGGAATCCTGTTCTTCATTTTCCAGTGGCAATCTGCCCACTTTCTCCACAGTTGGCAGTGTCCCACAGACTTGAATCTGCTCCAGCCTGGCTAGTCCAAGATGGCGCCCCCAACCCCATGAGCCAGCTCTTGCACAGTAGGGATGCATACCTACTATGGTTCTCCCTCTCTGCAGCACCTCTGCTTCTCTTCTGGGGAGAAATTACCATTTCTACATAGAAAGGGGAGGTTCTAAAAGAGGAAGGTTGACTACTTCAAAAGCTGCCACCCATGCCACGGGGGAGAGCTTCCAGCGTGCCCTGTGATATAGATCTTGCATTTCTGAACCATAAAGCAGTGGAGCAGGAAATAAGGATCTTTCTCTGAATTTTCAGGCCAACCATTCTAGGGTATGATAATAGGTGATCTACTGATTGGTTTTCAAACCAACTCCATAGCCCATAAAAATTATTGGAAGTTTCTCTCAGCTTCTGGGAATAGGTCCTCAGTCACCTAAGTTTTCATGTGCTGTGTGTTTTTATTTTTTTCTGTAACCTTACAGGAATGGTTACATTCCTATACCTTACAGGAATAGGAAGTTAGGAAAGGCAGCATCAGGAGATGCTTTTTTTTTTTAAGATTTTATTTATCTCCTTGACAGAGAAAGGGAGAGCACAGGCAGCCAGATTGGCAGGCAGAGAGACAGAAAGAAGGAGGCTCCCTGCTGAGCAGAAAGCCCCACGTGGGGCTCGATCCCAGGACCCCAGGATCATGACCTGAGCCGAAGGCAGACACTTAACCAACTGAGCCAGCTAGGCGTCCCAAGAGATACAGTATTAAACCAGAATTTCCAACAACTGACTTTTATATTCCCTTTTTAAATAAAAAAAATAGCTTTATTTTTTTTCTGATTATCCATTATCTTTCTGTGCTTATAGACAAGCATATGTACTATAATATAAATGACATCATAGTTCACATGGTGATTTTTTTATGAGCACCTTTCTCTTTTTTTTATAATGTTTTGATATTCTTTTTCCCACATTTACCTTCTCTGCCCACAACAGCTCCCACAGCCTATGTCAAAGGGTCCCCAAGGCCACTTCCAGTTGTGGTGATTTACTAAAAGGATTCACAGGGCACAGCCTGTAGTTGTGCTCATGAATTAAATTTATTACAGCAAAAGGATGCAAAGCAAAAATCAGCAAAGGGAAAAGACACAGCAGGTAAAATCCAGGGGAAACCAGGAGCAAGCTTCTAAGAGTTTTCTCCCAGTGGAGTTGCACAGCACATGCTTAATTCCTGCAGAAATGAGCTGTGACAACACATGCTAAGTGCTGTCTACTAGAGAGCCCATCAGAGACTCGCTGCTTGAAGTTTTTACTGGGGACTGATTACGTTTGCACCCTCTGCCCCACATGTACCGAAATCCCATACTCGAAGAAGGGCAGCAGGTAGGTATTATAAACCCCACTGTTTGCACAAGTAGTGTAACCACATTGAGTCACTCTTACCATTTAGGGAAAGTTTCGTATCAGCATGTGAAACTGTTTCCCAGTCAAGTTCGAAGACACTGGCCAAGGGTCAACTTTGGATGACACGGACCTTTCTAGGGATACAATCTCACGCCTGCTGTGTTAACTCCTTTCCAGATGCTCCCACAGTCTTCCCATAACTTTAATAGACTTCTTGTACACGTAGGAATCTTTCGTCCTATGCACTGAAGACTTCTGTGCTAACGCCTTCGTTCTGTGCACTGGACGCCCATGAGCAAGATTATTGTTCGAAGGGCGTCATTGTAGATATTAACCATTCACATTGCGTAGCCCACAATGTAAGTGAACTTATTTTCCCTGATTTTTTTTTTAACTGCAGTGACTTTTACCAGGCTTTTGAATTTTTTTCATTTTTATCAGTAAGAAATGGTGTCTCATTCTACTTCAATTTTGTGTTCTCATGACTCTTCATGAGGGTGTGTTTCTTGGCCTTTTCAGATAGCTTTGCCTATTATTTGCTTATTCGTATCCTTGGCCCAATTTTCTATTGGGTTGTTTACCTTTTGCTTTTAAATTTGTGGGAGCGATTATCTTTAGGTATTGTAGCTATTTTCCTAAGCTATCATTTGTCATTATGGTGTACTCTTCAACATGAAATTTTCCACTTAATATGTCTTATCTTTTTTTTTCGTTGTGTCTTTGAGTTTCTTCAGAGAAGTTTTAGATCTGGGATTTAGCTTTTATACGTGGTATTATATAAGGGTCCAGCTCTGTTTTGTTCCAAGTTAAAACCCAGCTATTCTAATTCAGTTTATTTAAAAAATTCCTCTTTTTTCCACTAAATTAAAATTCCGCTTTTGTCTAATAATAAATTCCCATATATACTTGAGTCTATTTTCAGGACTCACTCTTTTATTCCATTGACAATTCCTATGCCAATATCCTACTGTGTGATACTGTGTTGCTTTAACATGTGAGAATCTAACTTTCCATGTATTCTCATGCCTTTTCTGCGCCTTTGTGGAGATTTAATGGCAAGTTGGAAGTGGCAGAGTTGATGACATTAACTAAAACCAGAACCTCCAAAATTATTGTCCTTAAGAGAACAAACTGCAAAACCACAGAGATTGCAGAAAAGATACAAATTGCATTGCTTTTTGATTCATAAAAAATGCGTAGGTCTACACTAAAACTGTCTAAACCACCGAGTGTGCAGTATCAAGAATTACAGGTAATCTGTTTAGTGCGTCTTGTTTATCTTCATATATTTGTTCATATGCTTGACATTTTAGAAGATTTGTGAAATGCTACAAATGTCTCTTCTTTCTTTTTTTTTTTAATTTTTATTTATTTGGCAGAGAGAGATCACAAGTAGGTAGAGAGGAAGGTTGAGAGAGAGAGAGGAAAGCAGGCTCCTTGCTGAGCAGAGAGCCCAATGCAGGACTCGATCCCAGGACCCAGAGATCATGACCTGAGCCGAAGGCGGAGGCTTTAACCCACTAAGCCACCCAGGCGCCCTTACAAATATCTTTTCTTTAAAGAAATGACCATCTTGGGTGCCTGGGTGGCTCAGTGGGTTAAGCCACTGCCTTTGGCTCAGGTCATGATCTCGGGGTCCTGGGATCGAGTCCCGCATCGGGCTCTCTGCTCAGCAGGGGGCCTGTTTCCTCCTCTCTCTCTCTCTCTCTCTCTCTCTGCCTGCCTCTCTGCCTACTTGTGATCTCTCTCTGTCAAAAAAAAAAAAAAAAAAGAAATGACCATCTTAGGGACCCCTGGGTGGCTAAGTCCATTGAATGTCCAATGCTTGGTTTCAGCTCAGGTTGTGATCTCAGGGTCGTGGGATCACACCCAATGTCGGGCTTCATGCTCAATGCAGAGTCTGCTTGAGATTCTCTCTCCCTCTACCCTGTCCTTGTTCTCGCTCTCTTTCTAAAATGAATAGATGAATTCTTTTCCCCAAAAAAGAGAAGAAAGAAAAGAAGAAAGAGCAAGCCATCTTAAAGAACCATCTAGAGATCAAAGACTTTTATTGGTTTCATAGTACATAAGTGGTAGCAATACAAGTTCATGTAGGAAAATGAAAAACATAAATTTATATTCTTAAAGTAAAATTTTATATTAAATATAAATTAATCATGTTGTCTAGTTATGTAATACTTTTTTGTTCCATCTTCACATGTGTAACCACGTATTTGTGTATTTATAAGAGCTGGCTCAGTCCTTAATGTGATTTACTAGAGCTTCTTTAGTCATTTATCTGCTATTACCGGATGTTCAGGTTTTTCCCATTTTTTGCTGTCTAGGTCCCACTGCAGTGCACAGCTGTGCTTACCTAGAGGGGTGCCTGGCCCAGAGTTCAATGCGTATTAGCTATTGTTCCTGCTTGTGCTGTTTTTACTACTAGCAAGAGCTTTTCATCATCCTTGATTATTTTCTTAGAATAAATTCTCAGACGACATTTTTGGTTTAACAATACACACTTTTCAGATTTTCTGTACCCGTCACCAGACAGCTTCTGGAAAGATAGAACCAATTTATGCTCCCGCCCACTGGGGCGTGAAAGAGCCAGCCTCCCCAAAGTCCTGGATATTTTTATCCTTCTAAACACCCTCTCTGAATGACCTAAAACCTGAGTGTTTTGCCTGAATATTGAAAAGAGCATTTTGTACAAAACTCCAGCTGTTGTGAACACATCTTTGCGTCACTGAAAGAAATGAATCGGGCTAGCCGGTGGGATTTTTTTTAAAGGTCACACTTCTGTTCCTTCAGTAATACGTAATTGCTTCACTTACCCTCGACATAGGTGTCTATGCGTGTGTTCCTTACATCACACACGAATGAGAAATCCAATAAGATGGTGTTTCCAGGCAGCACTGAAGAACTTTTTAAAGTTTTCAGAATTACAGGTTCTGAGAGATCCATTGTCAGCCTGGCCGCAAGCATGTGGGGTGGAGGGGGACGTGTATAGTAAATGTGTTGTGAGGCTGATCTGTCCATGTTGACTTTGTTGTTGTAGCTTTATTCCTTCTTCAACTTGGACTTTTCTTTTATCATTTGACCCTCTTTTGTTTTGTTCTTTTATCATTTTACCTTTTATCGTTTACCTTCTATATGTTGTGTTCATTAATTCTCGAAAAATAAGACACTCATTTGTTGCCTCGTTGGGGAAACCCTGAGGGAAGACTGTAGTTTCTTATAAAATCTTTAATGAAAATACCACACCAAATGCATTACAAAGAGTCATGATCCTCTAATATTCTGTACACATTTTGTTTAAAATATGTCACTGTCTTGGGAGAGAAGTGGAGTATGGGTCATCCCAAGAAACTCTTCCTTTTTTGTTTTCGGTGCATTTATAGTATTAAACTTATGTTTTCATTTTAGGGAATCACAGGGCAAGATCAAAATTGTCATATAAGGTGACATGAAAGATGGATTCTCAAAGGGAGATAGAAAATATCCGGGACATTTATCTTTCGTGTGGCCATTTACAAATTTGGAATAGGTTAATGGATTTAAGGTTGGCTTTCTTGACTTATCTATAAGACAGATAGGTGCCTTTGTGAACTGTGTCTTCATCTGGGGGAATTAGCCCCTTCTTAAATGGTGTCTATAGTTGATTGTGGATGGATATGTTAATTAGTCACCATATCACATCCTGGGACCATTTCAGATTGCGCAGCTTTGATCCTAGCTCCAGGGAATGGAATGACCCATGTCAGTGTGCCATGGTGTGGTGAAGAGGTCGAGGCCCTTCTTATATCCCATCCTGAAGGCTGCTACACCTAGACATTCTTTTTTAAAGTAGTATCTTGAGGCTTTAATCATTTTCCTCCAAGCAGTTTGTGGGGACCCTGGGATTGCATTTACAACTCACGAATGTGACAGCTGCCAGCCCTTTGGAAAAGCAAATCATGCTAGCCACTGACTTGCTTCACACCACGTGCCCTGAGTTTTTCCAGTTTGTATTCCATCTTGAACACGGTTGGAAAGCCTGTAGCCCCTGGTGCTGGGAACTGTGTGGGGTCCACAGTCAAGGCTGAATCTAAAGTCAGTTGGCAGTCTTCTATTACAGTTATGGGAACCTACACACATGTTCAGGGAGGGAATAATAGAAACCTCACACTCCAAGTATTCAGATCCATTGGCCTTCTAGAGTCCACAGGCTCCTAGAATTTTATTTTTGCTTGTCTGATAGCTTCCTTTAAAAAAAAAAAAAAAAAAGAGGGACTTTATTTATTTATTTATTTATCTGACAGAAAGAGAGAGAGCACAAGCAAGGGAGAGGCATAGAGAGAGGGAGAAGCAGGCTCCCCGCTGAGCAGGAAACCCGACACGAGGCTCAATCCCAGGACCCCGAGATCATGACCTGAGCCGAAGTCAGGCACTCAACTGACCGAGGCTCCTAGACACCCCCACTTGTCTATAGCTTCCTGATTAGAAGATGGTAGTGGTTTGATTATTAGGCCATAGCAAAACTGGCACAATCTCATAAGCAGGGTACGAGGAAACGAAGGGAGTGAGTGGACAAGAAAGGGTGCAAAATAGGTGAGTGTGAAAAGAGGTTGTGATAAAGCAGAGGAAGGAGGAAAAGACCCTCCAGCTAGTGAGATAAAATATTTAGTGTGGGCTGAACTCATGTGTGATCGTTGTTTCCAGTTTTATGTGGAGTTCAGAATTGTTTTAAAATTCAATATCATAAATATTTGGCATTCTGCTGACAAACCAATATTGTGAGAATATTATACAAAAATAAGGCTACCTGTATCAGTGCATCAGCAGTATTTAAGCATCAGGTATAATGTTTGGTAAAGGACATATAAAAGCATGGAAAATCCATTGTCCTTTTGAGATGGCACATGCGACAGTTTCTTCTTGTTTTTGTGCCAGGATTAGCTGTACTTCCAGGCCACCACCCTCAAACTGGCAGTCATGTGCGGAGGGGACCACACTCTGCAAAGCCTGCCTTGTGAAATCTCCTGGAGTGGGGATACTGGACATCCTTGAAATGTTCCTGAATTTGCTGGGAATGTTTGCACTGAGTTCCTGTCCATGCTTGCTGTGAGGCAGATGCATTTGAACACGTTAAGGAGGTATCCATCCATTCCTGTTGTGTTAAGAAGAGTACTTTCAAAATCAAGAGTAGATTTAAAAAAAAAAAAAAAAAGGTGTCGAACTAAATGGAATTCTTTGTAGGAATCAAGACGCTTATGTAATTTTTTTCTCTTTTGAGTTATCAATTCTGAGAATGGTACTGATCAATTAAGTGTCAGTATAATGTTTGCCTCAGCAGGATAACCTTCTTGTCCCATATTCTGGAACAATCTAATCCCATGGGAGTTCATCTGTTCAGGTTGAATTTCCCTGTGAGGACATCTAAGAGCGGGTATTTGTTGGGTCATAACTCTTCAACAACTTTCTCTCGTTCTTCATAAGAGTTGATGTGTTCTTATTTTGTATCTTCCATGGAATCAGTATTCTATGGAATACTTATTTTGTATCTTCCATGGGTGATTTGCAGTTTCCTAGAAAATCGTACAGGTTCTCAAATTTAATTGAATAGAACTGAACAAAGTTATCTCTTACGTTTCTTTTCATTTCCCCTGTGTCTTTAGTCATTCCTCTCTTGTCATTTCTTATTTTGTGAATTCGATTTGTGCTCACTCTTTTTTCTTGATCAGCTTTAGTTAATGATGCATTTTACTGTTTTTTTTTCCCTCAGTGAATCAGCTCTCTGATTTATTCAATTCGCCATTTTCTTATTTCTAATTTATCAGTTTTGTCTTTAATATTCAACAGTTCCTTCTTTTGGAATGAAAAGAGCAGAAACAAGCAGGAGATTATCTTTTCTCCAACTTCTGATATTGGGTGCTTCATGAATTTTTTTTCTTTCACATTTATTAATAATGGATATGAAATTTTTTAGAACTGTTTTTTCTGATATATTATCATTTATAAGACCTGATATATTATCATTTATAATAAGACCTAATATACTATCATTTAATTATTTTTATAAGACCTGATATATTATCATTTAATTATTTTTAAGTTCAAATTTACTCTTTCCTGAAAAGTTGTTTAAAAATTTTTTTTCCAATTTAAACATGTTTATTGTTTCTTTTTTTTTTTAAGTTGACCTATAATTGACACACAATATTACATTAGTTTCAGGAGAACAGGATAGTGATTCCACAAGTCTATACGCTGCTTTCACACAGCATAGCTACCATCTCTCACCATACAACTCGAGTACAGTGTCATGGACTATATCCCCTGTGATGCACCTTTTCTTCCCGTGACTTATTCATTCCATAGTTGGAACCGTACTCCCCACTCCCATTCACCCATTCTGCCCATCTTGCCACCCTCTCCTCTCTGGCAACCATCAGATTTATGGGTCTGTTTCTTGTTTTTGTTGGTTTTGTTTTTTAGATTCCACATATAAGTGAAATCATATGCTATTTGTCTTTCTCTGATTTACATCACTTAGCATAATATCCTCTAGATCCATCCATAATAGCGCAAACAGCAAGAACCCATCCTGTGTGTGTGTGTGTGTGTGTGTGTGTGTGTACACACCACATCTTCTTTTTCCATTCATGTATCAGTGGGCACTTGGGCTGCTTCCATGTCTTGACTATTGTAAATAATGCTATAATAAACATAGGTGTGCATATATCTTTTCAAATTAGTATTCTCATTTCCTTTGGGTTAATACCCAGTAGAGGAATTGTTGGATTGTATGTACTTTTATTTTTAATTTTTTGAGGGACCTCCATACTATTTTCTGGAGTGGCCGCACCAGTTTGCATTCCCAGCAGCAGTGCGTGAGGGTTCCCCTTTCTCCACATCCTCACCAGCACGTGTTGTTTCTTGTCTTTCTGATTCTGGCCATTCTGACAGGGATAAAGTGATATCTCATTGTGGTTTTGACCTCCCTCTCCCAGCGATGAGTGATGGTGAGCATCTTTTCGTGTATCTGTTGACTATTCAAAAAAATATTTTAAAAATCGTTCCCAGGCGATCCATGTTTTGTGTACACTCGGTTTTGCTTTCTAGTTTTTTAGTAATCTTTAGTTTTACTGCATTCTGATCACGGAATATTAAGCTTATTAACTCCAGTTTCTGGAATTGAGGAGCCTAGCATACAGTCACTGAGTATAACTTGAAAAAAGGTGGATCTTCTGTCTTTTTGGACATTTTTATCATGAAGCATTCCAAATGCTCGCAGAAGTAGAAGGAAGAGCTTGAGGACTTCCCGTGTTCCCTTCTCACGGCATCAGCCGCTGTCCTGCAGTTCAGCAGTTTCACCTCGTGCTTCAACGTGTGGGGGTTTAGTTTGGTGTTTTAAAAGGGGATCCCAGCCGTCTGATCGTTTCACCCTTACATACCATTCTAATCTGCACAGAGGACGTCTGCATGCCACTCTCATACCCCTTAAAATTAACCAGAATTCCTCAACATTGCCTAATAAGTAGTTTGTGTTTCTTGTTCCCAGTTGTCTTAGAACTGTCTTCCCACAGATGGTTAGGGATAGGAGCCCCGAAACAGAGGCACCGTGGAGAATAGGACACACTAGTCTTTAGCATATTAATTAGGATTTTCCGTGATATTTCATCCTTTTTTTTTTTTAAGATTTTATTTATTTATTTATTGGACAGAGAGTGAGATCACTAGTAGGCAGAGAGGCAGGCAGAGAGAGAGGGAGAAGCAGGCTCCCTCTCAGCTTAGCAGAGAGCCCCATGTAGGGCATGATCCCAGGACCCTGAGATCACGACCTGAGCCGAAGGCAGAGGCTTAACCCACTGAGCCACCCAGGAACCCTGTGATATTTCATCCCTAAAAATGGTATGTTCTAAAGACGACTCAAGTATCATGTGTCATAAGGACTGCCCTGGTTGGTTTGTCCATCCAGCTGTAACATTGTATGTTCTTGTGCTTACTTGCTAGATTTGCATAGTATGGTTTTAGGGGTGGGTTATATTATGGTATGTTATAATATTACATATTATGGTTGGATTGTCCAGATGGATCTTGTGAGGGATCAAAAGTAGCTCATTAAAGCATATCGTGAAAACAGTAAATTCTAAAACAGAGAAGACTGTTTATCATAGATGAATAGTCTCAGAGGTTAGCACAGACCTGAGGATAGTAATTGTGAAACAAGCCAAAAGAAAAAGTGTGAATAGAATCATCTGAAAATTGGATCCTGTTGTTTAGTTTTTCATTTGCCCCATCCCCTGATGTGTCGTGTATTTCAAAACATTGTCACGTAGTGGCATGAAGCCGTGGGGTCTTTCACATCATTTTCAAGCAAAGCTCACTGTCTTCTTGGCAAAACCAGTCAGGTGTTTTCTTTCTCAGATTAAAAGCAAAATAATTACTTCTCATATAAAATTGATTAATTTTGCCCTTAAAGGGTTTTTTTGGCTGTGGGGGGCCACCAGTTAGAGGGAGAGGCAGAGAGAGAGGGAGAGAAGCAGACTCCCCCCGAGCAGGGAGCCCGACGTGGGGCTCAATCCCCAGGCCCCGGGATCATGACCTGAGCCGAAGGCAGATGCTTAACAAACTGAGCCACCCAGGTGCCCCTTGCCCTTAAAGTTAAAAAAAAAAAAAAGGCAGTAGCTAATCTTTGGTGAGTGAAGGTGTTTGGGATACTTCTACATATGTTAAGTGGATCTATGTTAAGTGGATCCTTTGAGTGTCTAGTATTATTTTCAATTAATAGGAAAGGGAACTCAAGCCACCGAGTGCCTGAGTAAGTCCCTGGCGGTCACAGACATGGTGAACGCCAGAGCTGGGACCTGCCCCCTGTAGGCCAGTCTTTTGCACGTGCTCTTAACCACCATTCTCTTTCACCACGGTGGCATCATTCAGAATGTCCTCCTTGTAGGAAAAACAGGTATGACTCACACTGCCAAAGAACAGCGTACAAAACCAGCCACAAAAGTGGTGGAAGAGGAAGAAGAATATGATTTGGCAAGATTCCTTTATTAAAGGACATCAGTAGACATGTAGAGATATCTGAGTCATTTACTATTAAGTATGTGAACTGAGATACATTTTGACTACAATTGGAAGGAAACATTTATGTTGAAAGTATGAATCAGCTTTGACATACATATGTATATTAATGAAAGTAATCAGTGACTCAATTTTACTGAGAATAGAGGCTCCAGGAGAAGAGATTTTTATTTGTTTTGGTAAAGGTGACTTGTGAGCCATGAGCAGGTTGGGAAAGATGTGTTAGGATGACTGTAGATGAAGTTTAAGCTTAATTATTGTGTTGAAAGGATTAAAGAAAAAAAAATGTGCCTTTGATCACGTGGTGGCCATTGACTATATGTCTGTTCAGTATGCTGTGAGAAGCAAATAGCATGTGTCCTTCCCAGCACTGTGAGATGCAGCCATGTGGGAGAAGGGTGCTCATATGCATTTTTAAATAAGTAATGCGTCGAGTTTGTTCATTCATTACTGAATAGGGACATAAAAATGAACTGTGCTCCACCCAGAAGGAGCGGACAACCTAGTCAGGAGGGAGATGTGTTAGCCCTCCAGCCAGTGGGATGGGGTAATTGGGACACTGGCGTATGGAATCACTGCCAGGTGGGCTCTGAGTATAGACCCTGAGCTTCCTGAGCTGAGGACAGAAAGCTTTCTGGGAGAAGAAGTAGTACCAAAAAGTTTGGGAACCACTCTGCTAGATTCATGTTTACGGGAAGAACGGATCTGAATCTATATTTTATAAACCTTTTTTACAGGTTGAGTTCATTGGAACAGGACCTGTGTTATCATAGTGGGCTGATTGTCATTTATGGGGTAAAATTGCAATAAATAGAAGAAGTAACAGAGTTTTCGGGGCACCTGGGTGGCTCAATTGTTAGGCGTCAGCCTCCAGCTCAGGTCATGATCCCAGGGTCCTGGAATCGAGCCCCACATCGGGCTCCCTGCTCATCGGGGAGCCTGATTTTCCCTCTCCCTCTGCTCCTCTTCTTGTGTTCCCTCTCTCTCACTGTGTCTTTCTCTGTCAAATAATAAAATCTTTAAAAAGAAAAAAAAAAACTTAAAGAAGTAACAAAGTTTCCTACAAAAATAATTCAAACAAATGTTGTTTCCCAGAATCAACACAGACTAACCCTAGTTCTTAGAATTACTAAAACAGCTCTTTCAATGTTGCGGGGAAGTTCCTCGCCCTTCGTAGGAAACAGCCGCACGGATAATTAGGAGCAATCATACATGGCTGCAGTACAACCTGCCGTGACAGGATTAAATGTAGATTTAGCTTGAATTTTATAACAAGCGTATAAATAATTACTAACGTTTCTCTTGTTTACCTAACACGATGTAGAGAGCCAGCTCAGGGCTTGTCTTCTCAAAACACCTGGGTCAACAAGCTCCCATTCTGTCATGGTTCCTCATTAATAACCTCTGTTCAAGGCCAACAGCCCCCGATTTGATTATCCCTTTCCTGTCACGGCCTGCAAGACTCTTTCACCACGCTGTGCCGCACAAAGTCTCCTGCAACGTGATTTTTTTTTCACTTGGCACATTTCTCAAATTTTCCTGGGTCTGTAATTGTAGCCCTAGTTTATTTACTTTTACTTCTTTATGCCATTTCATTATTGGAAGAGCCATTAATTTTCCAGATAATACTTAGTTTTTTCCTTTTTTTTTTTTTGGTCATTCCAACTAATGCTACAATGAACATTTTTGAATGTTTCCTTTCTAGAAGGGACTAAGTCTTTGTGGGAAAGCCTCTCTCAAATTTTGAGGATCCCCTCCCCAAAAAGCTCATCTTAGAAAATTCAAGAATACACCACGTTACATTCCATTTGCCAGTGGTGATATCATCACATGCAACAGAGCCTCTGGAAAACTCCGCTGTAGCTTTGTGAGAGCATAAGAATTAACAAAGGTAAATAAAGTGCTTGTTTTATTATGAAACCAGTTTTTCTCTTGAGACTCCCTTAAAAGGGTCTCGGCAATGCTCGACGTTCCCCACTCCATGTCCTAAGAACTGCTTCTCTAGAGAACATATCCCACACTGCAAATGCTAGGTTTTAGAGTCTGCATGTTTTCCAAGTTTACTAAAGATTGTCCAATTGCTTTCCAAAGTAACTACCCACTTAAACTTAACCTGAAATATATGAGGGTTTTTATTGGTCCCTATCCTTGACAACAATTTGAATTCTCAGAATTTTTCATTTTCACCAATCTAATATTGACACCTAAGTCAGTCCCTGACTCTCTTGTAAGCTCAGCTGTGGGTAGGGGTACGTGTTACCTTCTCTTGGGAGTGGGCATGTCTGGTTATCTGTTCTGCCATGTTCCTCCCATACTTGATGGAAGTCCCATTGAAAGGTTTAAGAGGGAGAGGTACTGTGGTCATTTTGAGTTCTAAATCGGTCCATGGTAAGGGAAAATTAGAAGTCAAGGCTGGAGGAGTTCCCAAGCTCAGTTGGTTAAATGTCTGACTCTTGATCTCAGCTCGGTCCTGATCTCAAGGTTGCAAGGCCTGCATTGGACTCCACAATGGGCATGGAGCCTACTTAAAAAAACAAAAAAAAAAGTCAAGACTGGAGGTAGGAGAGCCAATAAGAACTTCTTGCTACAATCTAGGGGAAAACAAATGGGGTCCTCAATCAAAGCATTGGTAATTGAGATGGGGAGAAATTTGAGAAATATTTAGGAATTAAAATTAATTAAATTAATTTAAATTAATTAAAAAAGGATACCTGGTTGGCTCAGTTAGTAGAGCATGTGACTCTTGATCTCGGGGTCATGAGTTCAGTCCCCACATTGAGCATAGAGCTTACTTACAAAAAAAAAAAAAAAAAAAGTCAGCCCATCATGACAGTTGTTGGAATGGGAGACAGATAAAAGCCAAGAATCAATAGTTCCCAGGTTTCCAGCACATAGCTTGTGTCACTCACTAACCACTGACAAAGAGATGGAGGGTACGTACAGGAGCTTGATGTGGAGGAAAGTAACAGTTTGAGGCATGATGTGTTCAAGGCGTCTGAGAGACATTTAAGCCAAGATGACCAGCAAGCCAATGGACACAGAAGTCAGGGAAAGGAAAGAAGTAGCAAATTTCAAGTGAGAAGAAATGATCAATATCAGGCATAGAAATGTCCAACAAAGCAAGGGCTGGGAAGTGCCTCCTTAATCTGGCGATTAGGAGACAACTGGTTTATTTAATAACCATCATGGTAAAGTTGACCCAGATGAAGGCAGGAATACAGGAGGAGAAGAAGCACAAGCCAAGTACCAGAATCCTCAAGTGAGAAGTATGTTGAACATTTACTGGTAGCTCATGGTAATGAAGATAGGTATGGGAAAGGGTGTATGTTCTTAATGAAGAAACAGAGGAGTGTTTATCGCATGTAGGACATTTAGTAAATGAGTATCGAACACTGAAGCCTCACCCCTATGTTACTAAGCGGCACTATTACAGTCACATTAGTGTTTAAGCCATTTATTTTATTCTTGTGAAGAAAATTTCTGTTGATTTATAATGTAAGCCAGTAACTGATGCCATTTAGTATTTACACAGAGGCAAATGCAGAGGCCTCTTAGAACAATAAAAATGCTTCAGAAATTCACCAGAACAACAGAGCCTTCTTTCCCCTTCCTCCTCCCGCCCTCTTCCCCCTCCCCCCCCCCCCATCTCCCTCCCTCCCTCCCTCCCCCTTTCCACAGACCCTCCCTTCAGCTTCCCTCTTTTCTCCTCCCACCTCACTGATGAATAAAAAAGATAAAAGCGTATTTGGAAAATAATGGTGACGTGTCCAAAATAATTTGTTTCTCGTTTATCTCCTCTCCGATACTGCCAGTAGGAAACCCCTGCCACCCCTTCCCCAGCCTGCTCCCCCATAAGTGGGAAGCAGATGATTTGCTCCCCCTGAAAGAGCAGCAAATCCGTTGCCCGGGTGATTTCTCATTACTAAGGCAACCAATTTGGTGCATCAGTGTGAATCCCAATTTTAAAATGCAATTATGCCAAGATATGTACATATGCTTGAGATTTGCTTAAAAGGAATCTGTTCCCCTTTGGAAGGAAAACATTTCCTATGTTAGGTGAAAGGGAGGGTGAAACGTTGCTTTTCTTCTTTGCTACCTTAAATACACCTTTCGACTGAGCTCCCCTGCCATGCTTAGTAAAAGAGCTTGCATTGGTTTTCCTCTCACCACTTTTTTTTTTTTTAACTTGAGATGTTCCCTTTCCAAGACACTTCTCTCTTGATACCTGTCACTCATAACCCAGCAGCTGTTGTCTCCATGACAACACTTTCTGGCCCCTATAGGTGGTGGTAGGAAAAAAAGGAAGGGGAAAGGAAAAAAAAAAAAAAACCCTTGGCTGCATTTTTCATTGCCCTTTTTCCTTTTTAATTGCTGGAAGCTCAAGAGATTGATTCTTTGTAAGGAATTAATTAGGGTAGGGGAAGCAATCTACGAATAGATGTTTACATTAAATTACAAAACTTCTGAACAATTCAGTGAGGATGGCCATCCCAGACTCCAATGAGAGATCACACAGATAGGATGCTTACAACCCGAAGCTTGTCGGAAGGAAAGCTTTATTACCCGGGTAGCTGAAACTGTGCACAGCCAAGCCAGACAATACCATTGAAGCACGGCTGAGCAATTAATCTTTCTCTCCTCAACAAAAATTATTATTTAGAAATAAAACCTATTTAGATGGCGGGAGTATTTACTTTAATTACCAACCCTATTAAATAATGAAATCCCTGTAGCTCATTAAGTTTCCCAGTTACTGCTGCAGCCGGGAATCTCTGAGCTGGTTTGGAGTTGGGGATTTCAAGTTAATTGTCTCCCTGCCCACCCACACCCCTGCCCCATTGCCTAGCTGCCTGTTAGCCTTATTTGGGTGACTCCATGGTCTGTGTAACATTTACCATAAGCTCCCTTGGATCCTTTTGGAAATAATTGGGTAACAAATACTAAAGGCGGCAATGAAATTATTTTATTGTAATGGACATTCGCTGCTTAGTGACAGCACTGATATTTAATGTAAAATATCACCTCCCCCCAAGACGATTTTTCAAAAGTGACTTTTAAAAAAGGCTAAGCACATCATTTTGCACTATACTTCATTAAGCTAAGATACTTAAGAGATGGTAAAATGTGTCCTGTTTATCAAGTTAGGTATATAATAGAATCCACGTGGCTTAAGTGTGAGCATGGGCAGGGTTTAGGGATATTTGATTCCTTTCCTTCCTAGAGCAAAGGTGTCTGACTGCTACCAGGAAATCCAAGTGTATCCATAACTGTTCATATTCTCTCATTTAAACACAGCCCACTTGGATGATTAAGTTTAGCTAACCAAAAAAAAAGTTTATGAAATATTCAACGTGTTCTGGGAAATGTGTCATTATTTATTGCCTATATTTGGAGCATTCAGTTTTCTCATTATGGGCAGACTTTATTCTTTTTTTAAGGTGCAGAATGTAAATGCCTTCAATAGACAAAGGGCCCTTCCAAAAAAAATTAGATAAATACATCATTAAAAAAATTGAGCCAAAAATATGGGTGATCAGTTCACCCAAAAAAAAAAAAAAAAGAAGAAGAAGAAGAAGAAGAATGGCTGTCATTTTTTTTCACCTGTCGGATACTCAAGGTTTTTTTAAAAATCATACTTAGTATTGCTGAGGATACATGTACTATTGACATAGGAGTAAATTGGTGATAACTTTCTGTAGGGTAGTTTAGCAATGCGTTTCCAAAAAAATGTTTAAAATTAGTTTGCCTCTAGTCTAGCAGTTACACTTCTTGAAATTTTGACTAGGAAAATTCTTTTTTTTTTTTTTAAGATTTTTATGTATTTATTTTAGAGAGTACGTGCTGGGGGAGGAGCAGAGGGAGATAGGAGGACAGAAGCAGACTCCCCACTGAGCAGCAGGGTGGCTCCGTTGGGGCTCAATCTCAGGACCCTGAGATCATGACTTGAGCTGAAATCCAGAGTCGGACACTTAACCAAACCACCCAGGTGCCCCCTGACTAGGGAAATTCTCAAGAATTTATGTAACAGCTTAGCTGGAAGAATTTCCAACATGTTTCATGAAAGTGGAAAATAGTGGAGAAAAAGATCAGGAAATTAGTGATATAAATGATGGTACATCCATATAGTAGAAAACTAAGCAGCCATAACAATGACAATGTAAAAATATTTAATAACATCAGAAGTGTTTATAATAAATGGTAAGTGAGAATACATTCTCAAAACAAGATGCTCAGTCGGATTCCTTTTAGCCACATTGCTAATTCTAGAAATAATCAACACTTCCCCCTCCCCCCCCAACACACCCATTATATACACTGAGGAGGAACTAATGAGTCATTCCATTTGGGGGCTTTATTCATCACTAAAGAAAATTTAGGACTATTTATATGCGCTGGTTCTTGTCAGAAAGAATGTTGCCAAACATCGCTATCTGTTCAAATTCAGCACTGTGATGAGAGTCTGTATTTTGGAGAAAATTTAATTTCAGAATAAAATCTTTAGTTGTCAGCTGTCCTGAGTTGGTTTTATTGTATTTGTGTAGACAAACACTCAAAGAAACCAAGCCCTCAGAAAAAATATGTTGGTTTGGAAAACTAAAGACACAGTCAAGGATTTGTAATTCAAGCCCAGGTTATAGACAAAGGACTTTATTCACAAGTTGGTTGTACTTCAAGTGTGTTATAAGTAGGAACAACATACAGCTATAGTCACATTTATTTCTATGCCAAATTTTAGCAGTTTTTAGTCTAAAGTAATAAGTTCATTATAAAAGATCATGACCTGAGCTGAAGGCAGACACTTGACCAACTGAGCCACCCAGGTGCCCCAGAAACTTATTTCAAGAAGGACTTCTGTGTGATCTTCCAAGCTTCCCTCCTTGACCCGCATCTATACAACATCACATCATGTTTTAGTGAGGTTTCTCTGTTCAAAAACCCTTCAGTCACCTACAGAATCAAAATCAGACTCTTCCGGAGTCTGCTCCCACCAGCTCGACCTTCCATTATCCTGCAGCACCGCACGACCCCACTGATCTCCTCCAGACCTCCCAAGCGGACCTTACTTTTCCTCCTGTGCTTTCTCCCGTGGTCTGCCCTGCCTCCAGCACTCCTCCCGATTCCATCTCCTCACTAAATCCTTCCCAGCTATGCCCGTCTAAAGAACATCATCTTTCCTTCTTGCTCCAGAACCCATTTGTCCCTTGGACGTGGCTCTGAGGCAGTCCCTGTGGTGGGAGGCGGGAGCTGTCCGTTTCAGGCTTGTGGAAGGTTTAAGTCATCCCCTCGCTTTTCTGTACAGCCACAGGTGTGGAGATGGGCACATCTATCACAGTCAGGTATGAGCCGTGTTATGAGTGAGTTGTTAATAATACTGAAGATAATTGTTTTATACGTAGGAGCTTATTCCTGTAAGACCCATACTTGCTCCCGTGAGTGGGTGAGAAAAGCACTTGAGGGATCGTACAACCTCTGGGTGTGTGTTGCTCACGTAAATGTCCTTCCTGAGGAATGCCGCAGGGGAGCCAGGGCGGAGGACCTCTTAGCAAGACGATGTGTAAGAAGTACATGGCTCAAAAATTCCCATGGAGTCCTGGAACTCCTGTAGGCTGTAGATCGTCTTTTAATTTTTGCACACTTGTCTCATCTCTTCAACTACATTGTCCATTGTTGAGGGAAGGTGTGTCCTTACACTTGCTTGCATTTCCTCCCAGGCCCCCAGCATAATGTCATGTACACCGTGGCCCTGGGTGACGTGTGTCACTAGTATGATTGCGTGATCATTACTCAGTTCTAGGCGCTTTGGAATTTATAAAGTTTCCTATTAGTTATGTTCTGTGTGAAAGCAAAGATATTTACTAGTATTTGAGGTCTCTTCATATGCATTTAAGTGACATAACTTCATAATATGAAGCAAATGGAGTAATTAGTAGGCACGAGAGTTATTCCCATCCTGGAAAGACAACTTTACATTTTAACTCTGCGGCCAGAATTGAATTTCTCTTGCTTCTGTGTGATGCCTAGACTCCACTACCGCCTAACAAGCTGATACGTGTTGGCTTCAGTCAGCCGCAGGAAATATTAATTTCCCAGGGCGGCTGGAAAATTAATTATCACAGACTATTGGTGCCTTAAAAACACACTTATTTTCTTATGGTTCCAGAGGCCAGAGGTCTGAGATCAGTGTCCTTGGGTCCACATCAGAGCATTGCCTGGGTTGTGCCCTCTCTGATGGTTCTAGGGGGTAATCCATTCCTTGCTTCTTCCAGCTCCTGGCAGCTGCCCGCATTCCGTGGCTTGTGGCTTCGATCTCTGCATCCACCATCACATTACCTCCCCCTGTTCCATCTTCAGCTGCCCTACTGCCTCCCTCTTATAAGGATATATGTGATCACACTTGGGATCCAATTAATCTACGCATTTCAAGATCCTTAACCTAATCATATCCTCAATGTCTTTTTCTGCCATATGAGGTAACATTTACAGGTTCCAGGGATTAAAAGGCAGAAATCTCTTCAGGGACCATTCTTAAGCCTGCCACATCATCCTAAAGCGTCGTGGGTCTAGCAGTCAGCATTTATTTCTTCCTCGTGCATCAGGGGCTTGGCTGGCCGTGCTAGACTGATCCCATCCTGGGCCATGGGTTGGGTATAGATTGGCTCCACGTGTCCCTCATTTTTCTGCAGTCAGCAGATCTCCAGAGAACATTCTTCTCATGGTAATGGCAAGGCCCAGGAGTCAAGACTGACCAGAGGATCACATTTCAAGCCGTTCAGGTCGTATGCATTTATATCCCATTGGCCAAAGCAGGTTCTATCAATGCGATGACCCCTCATATGTGAGCAGGGAGGGAGTGAATATTTGTTGCAATAACATAGCCTAGCACACTGTTCTCTGTACGTGACAGGAACTTGCAGCTAATTTATCGGGTGAGAGAATAAAATCCAGGATGAAAAAGTTATTTAGTAATAAGACCATATTCTGTAGTTCAGTCTTGGAGCTATGCCTGTGTTGGCATTCGTCTAGCTGAATAAGGACATTCCTGAGTATAATGATCCTAAAGAACTTGTCCCATGATTTCATATTCTTACTTAGGAGATAACCTTCTAAAGACTTAGAAACAGAAAGACTCTTTTGGAATCTCTTGGGCCATAATGTAGTGATCCGGGATTCCACAGACATGTGAAAAAGAATTAAGGTTTTTGCCCTTTAGAAGAACAGACTGCTGGATAACCTCTCAGGAGAAGCTGTGAACTGGAGCAGACCTGAGTTAAAGCCCAAGCTATAGTGACTAAATTTCTTCGCATATCACCCATGGCCTGCAAGCTTGAACAGCGGTTCACCCAAGTAATCCAACCGTGAGTTGGTTCTTATGCATTAATTGTAATCCGATTTTTGTTCATTTGAAAACCAGTATACACTTGTCTCTTTGAAGCTGATAGAATTTCCCAGTCTAGGGTTTGGTTGATTTTTTGTTGTTGTTGTCTTTGGGGGTGGGAGGGAGTTCGTCTTTCCTCCCATTCTGGTAATAGAGGAATTATACAAAGTAGAGTTCAGGGGCTCTTCGTCTCACTGACTTCAAGAGAGAAGTGAGGATGCACTGCGTCACATTTTCCTTAGCCACTTGATAAAATGCAGTGACCCTGAGGTGTTGGCTTCTGTCAAAAGAAGAAAAATAAGACAATGGGGGAATTTTTCATAAAACGTCTTGTAACCGGAATGAAGAGAAAAGCAGGAAGTTAATTTAGAACATCTGCATTTTCATAGCTATAACAGAGCCAACTTACTGAAGATAGAGATTTTTATATTTTTAGGGAAGTTCTTTTAATGTAAAAGGAATATTCCCTGAGAACCAGACGTTTTCATGCATCAGGTGACTTTCTGGCAAATTGGCCGTTTCTTGGGCTGATGGTTATTCTCACTAGACTGCTAGACCACTCTAGAACCATTGCATCGACCACCAACCTGGATTTTGAAATCCCACACAGACTCGAGAACTGCCTGGCACAGCCGTGTGTTGTTTCCTTGAACATTTCATAATTTGCTTGGTGCATCTTCACAGTCATGTGCTAGGATAAGCTCTTGCCTTTAAGTGAGCGCTTAAACCTCAAGGTAGCTCAGCTTTTCTTGGATATCAAACACCTGCAGGGCCTTTTTGACAGATAAGCAAGTCTTCTTTTAAACTCACAGTAAGGACATTGAGTTTATTCAAGCCAGGAATTCGTCATTCAACATATGTGCTTATTGCTAGGCACTCCCCAGAAAGGCTGTAACGAGTAGAATAGAAATAATCGGTGTCCTCACAGAGCATACATTCTGATTGAAGAGTAGTAAAATAATAATAAGTCAGCAGATAAGTACAAATTGGGTACAGCTCTGATGGAGAGTCTGGGCTCCCCTGGGGCACTCATTCAGAGCACAGGAGCAATGTATTCCGGAGAAGACCTTGTGGAGGAGGTGACGTGAAGCTGCGACCAGAGAATTGAGAATCATGTGCCCTAGGAAGAGTGTGGGGAGAGAAGGTTTGAGCAGAGGGAGGTATGTACGCAGGGAGGCTGCAGCTAGAGAGGGCTTAAGCATCCAGAGGCCACTTTAAACCACATCTCTGCCGCACATGTCTGTGCGGCTCTCATTTTCTGTCGCTGGCATGCGTCCATTTCTTCAAGGTTCAGCGCAGCACAGTTATGTCTGTGCAAGGTTTCAGCCGGAATCTGGTTTTTAGTTTTCTGGAAGGATGCCTACAGGGCAGCTATAGAGGAGTCCGTGAAATATTGATCACAAGCCAGTGGAGATGAATTGGGGGGGGGGGGTATGATGATCCTAAAATATTTCCAAGGTTCACATACAGAAAGAACCATTAGACAGTCTAATGCTGGTGTTCATTTGAAAAGCAGTCTGATTTGTTCTCAGAATTCAAGATATGCTCGCTCTGACTTTCATGAAACTGCTGATTTCTTATCACTGATTGACAGTCTATACCCTTTTCACTATACCTTATTTCTTTGGCAGTCGAGTTATTGTCGTCTGTGTGCATGCGCATGTGTCCCACCCCCCACCCCCACTCATGATTACTTCCCAGTGGCTTTGACACCACTGTTTCAGAGGAGGCATCCTCAGAAAGAATTCCAGTATGAACTCTTAGTGCCTGCCCAGGTAGGAGCTGACTTAGCTTCTGTCCACTCCCACCAGTTTGAACCAAACACAGTATTTCTCCCGTCACAGTGCTCAGCTACAGCTGGTAACTCATTTGTATTTCAAAGAATCCAAAGCTTCAGTGAGCATTCCACGCATCTTTAATTATGGATGATCCACTGGAATAGACACAACATCCTGACATCCGTGAAGTGATGGTAAGGTAAAGGCTGTCTTCCCCTTGAGACTGAGCACCCCCTTCCCGCCCTCCCCTGCAGCTTGCATTTGAACAAAACACAATCATTTTATGGACATGTATTTGATTTTGAAGTAGAGAATGTCTTTCTAAGTATAGCAGCAGCAAAAGGAGAATACATAAAGACAAATATTGATGGGTATGCCTATATAAACATGAAACTGCTGTTCTCTAAAAAACAACAACAACAAAAAACATTGTATCACAATGTGTTTAGTTGCAAAAGAAAAAGAAAAAAATAAGAAAGTAGGAAGAAAGGTAGGATGGGGAAAAGAAGAAAACAAAAGAAATTGCATTTCAAACCAGTGTGGAACGTGTCCCAGAGATTTTGGACAAGCCTCTAGTTAGCCTTCTCGGGGAGCATCTTCATTCTCAGTGTTGCTCCCCCTTGTGGTTGCAAAAGGGCTGCTAACAGTCTCAGCAGCAACACTGTTTCCTCTGTGGCCAAGGAGAGTCACGTTCAGAAGTCCTTGAACATTTTTTGCAGCAAAGTGAGAAATTCCCTCCTTCAGAACCACCTGCCAAAATTCTTCTCGTGTTTTATTGGCCTAAACTGATAACCGTGGCCAGGACATGATAAAAGATAAAATGCTAAGAAACCTTTGGAAATGTAATAAGAGGTTGACTTATTTCATATGTAAAAAGCCCTTACAAATCATTATGTAAAATTATGAATATATGATGGGTTAAAAAAACAACAACGAAGAGCTGTTTCACAAAGGAAAAATTCAAATCACTGGTGAATTTTTTAAAAGTTGAATAACATTCATAAAATACTTTCATCATTGCAACAGCATATTATCAATTTACTTGATTCTTTTTTAACTGTTCACATGGTAGAGTTTGGAAGTGGAAACTTTAATATATGGCAGCTGAAAACAACAACAATCTGTTTTTAGAACTTTGTCATAAATTATTCGTGTGCATGAATTTAGGTTTGATGATATGAGATTTATAATTGCCAAAAAAAAAAAAATAGAAAGCAACAAAAATATCTGATAGCAGAGTCTGGGTTAATTGAATTGTATGCATCTATCAGACCGAGTACTGTCAGGTCATTCTGAATTACATTATAGCAGGATATTTGATCACATGGAAAATTGTGTCTCCCATGTCCAGATCCATTGCAGAACATTTTATGATTATTATATGACCTCAGTTTTGTATAAAATATGTATTGAGTCATAAAAGAAAGGGAGTCCATTTGACTATGTAAAATTGAAAAAAGCAGAAAAACAACTTCTGAATGGCAGCATAACATAAAGAGTGTCAAAAGATCGCTGGCATGCTGCGGGGAAATTTAAAACACCAGTGACAACCTGATGATCCTTTTAATTTATAAGGACCTCATCTTATAAGTCAATAAAAAAGACAAAAGAAAATGGGTCAAAAAGAATAGAAACACGCAGTTCACAGAGAAGAATTACAGATGACTGATAAAAACATAGTTATTTTTAAAAATAAATCCTAGAGAAGTTAGTTGAAAAATTAATCACATTCCTATTGACATCCATTTTAAATCTGCTGTGACTTGCTTTGTATATAACTAAGAAACCCTGCTTTTCAAATAATGTATGAGAAAACATTTCTTGAAAAAGAAATAGGTAGTAGGAGTTTTAAGATTTACAAGTACAAGGTTATATTTCTAGTAGGATTTTCAGTAATAAAGACAGAGCTATATGTGCAGATGTAAAGCCTCAACATCATTGAGCCAATCTAGCATTTTACTTTATCTAAATCTTTCTCTAAACAGCGACATTTCTTTCTGCATTATTCTAGCATGAGCTGCTTATTAATTTGATCACATGTATTGCCCACTATTGTGATAAATGATGCACTCAATGCCCTTGTATTTTTCTTTTTGTAATTGAGTTATAACCCGTAATGGTCTTCAGAGTTCCTTAATCCTATTATGTTCAACTTATGTAAACTTGAACTGTCAAAAAAGTGTCCTTATTAAGTGTACATTTTCCTATCCCCCCATTCTTCCTTATGCTAATTACGATCTGAGGGTAATGAAAAGAGGAAGCATATTTGATGTTTACATCATCCAGGGGACCTTGCCCAGGGTACTCCGTTCCCCCGCGAAAGGCCTTCAGCTGGTACCACTGTTCCAGGGAGCACTGGTAACTGATGGCATGCTGGGACACGGGGTGCATTGAGGAGCACTGGTCTAGCAGAACCCTGCTAGCGCCATCTTCCACTGCCTACAACCAGAGCCAGACTACTAGCAGGAGCTGTGAACACTGATCGCCCTCCTCCGTAGAAGCAGAGATCATAGGTCCGAAAAATGATTGTTCTTTTAAAACACCTACGTTTAACGTATGTCAAGTGTCTAGCACAAAGCCTGGCGTGTCTTAGTGAAATAATGTTTTCTCTCCCTTCCCTCAGGGATAGTAATCAGAGGAAGGTCAAAGACTGTGGTTGTCAGTTCCATCTGCACTTTGGATTGGAAAGAACGTCTGAAATAACATGTTTAAATTTTGGCTCATTCTCAGAAACTGTTGAATAGGATCCTAGGGCTTGCTTTTATAAGTTCTCTAATGCAGCATCCTTGCTCTTCAGTGAAGAACCCAAAGCCTGCAAAATCTGACGGCCTCATTCCCCTAGTAGTCCCATGGGAGTGCTGGCCGCTCCCTCCAGAGCCGGATTCTCTCTGCTCCACCCTGAGACTGTGCTAGTCGGGGAGCTGTCCCTCCACACAGTGCTGGATTTCTGAAACAGCCTCGCTGTGACGGAGGATTCCGGCTTTGGTACACAATCAGATCTTGCTTTTTAGGGGATTAGTTGTAGCTGTTTTCCAGGTATCTCAGAGGCATTTTGGGTTTTCTGGGCTATCATGGGTGTCTCCTCTTTTCTTCCATATTCCCTACAGACACTACACATATAGTAGCAAATTCTTGGGAAATTCTTGTAGAATGAACCAACCGTCAAAATGATGCTTAGGCCAAAAGTGGCCTATTTGGGGATGGCAAATCTTGACCTCCTTCCAAATGAGTGAGTAAACTGTATACAAAGAATTCTGTAGTCAGATACGGTTTGTTGATTTTTTTTTTTTTTAACTTCTGTTGAGCAAAGCTAAAATAGGTTTCTTTACATGAAACTTTTCAGAGCTTTTAATATGCTCAGTCTATATCACGAATCTCCCGAAAAGAATTGCAGTATGCAGTTTTCCCCGTTTTACTGAAAATGGAGCCTCTTTCTCAGAAAGCATTTCAAAGGCCTTGTGTCCCAGAATTCACTTTTGGAACTCTATAGGAAAGAATGTTAGAATGCACCTCTGGCAGGTCCTTTCAAATAGCAGTTATTATCTGAACTTTTGCATGATCTAGAGAATCATTCAAAATTGAGATCATTTGCAAACATCTGAAAGTGAAGGCGTACTGGGTTATTTTTTTTTTAAGGAGTTCTGCATGTTTTAGATGCTAGACATAAAGGAAGAAAAGTCAGGACATTTGTTATACAAGGTAAAGGCCCAACTTGTACCCTGACCAGGCGGTGAACCCCTCAGTATTAGATGGAGATAGATACAGGGGTGAAAAAGGCAGTACACATCTTCAGACAAGGCTGAAACATCCCTAAGGCGCCTTCTTGGATCTGCTCCCATGCCCACATACCTGACCAAAACCCTATGGTTCTACATCAAAAAGCAGTTTTGGATAGCCTTGACCTCAGAGATTTTGAAGGTGAGTTACCAGTTTTGTACATCCTCTTTCGAGAAAACAAAACCAACGCAAAGAGAACCATCACTTTAGTATGGAGTAACTATCCTAAACAACACAGTGTTGATGTTCCAACGAGGCTCAATCCTGAAAGGCTTATCCGAATTACTTAACCTGTTAGCTGGAGTAATTTTATTTTTAATTGTCTTCAAAATAATTGCCTTTGGGCTTTGATCGAGTTCATATTCAGCTGCTGGTCTGACAATAGTTGGCCAAGAGGTTTGATTGCTTCTTGAAGTTACAGTTACAAGTAGGCTGCCCAATTGTGGGATCCTTATAAAGAAATGATTACTGGGCCACAATCGTGCACCCTGAAGAATTGCTAGGCCACCTGTAGCCAGGCCCCCTGTGGACAAGGCCGTATGTAAAACAGTGTGAGTCCTCAATGAAGGTTCACAACTCCGCTGACTCTCAGGTTAGTCTATCAGACTAAACAGCTCCAGGTTGGTAAAGTACACTCCACCAGCCAGACACCGCTGTACACACACTGAATTACGCTCCTCAGGATGGCTATATTGATCTGATCACACCTTTCTTTATTTGGGGGTTTTTTGGCTTGGTTGTTTTTTGTTGTTGGTAGTGGTTTGTTTTGGGGGTTTTTTGTTTGGTTTTTTTGAGGGGTTTCTTTGCGGGGGGTCTCTTGATTTGACTGGTTTTACATTTGTTTATTGGCTAAAGATTTGGTTATTTCTTTATTTCTTAATTTCCCCTCAGGTCTTTAAGATGCTATTAATTTATCTATAAAACTAAGGAATTTTGTATTTGCGTAGATGCTAAGAACCTACAAATTACATCCCCTCAGCCTGATTTTCTTCCTGCTGTTCTGGCAAAACCTGCTGTTCTGGCAAAAACATTGGCACTGGTGGTTTATAAATAGTACTTCAGGTCTTTATTCATCTTACCCTCGTTGAACTTGAAGAGGAATAACTTGGGAAGATTTTACTGTCTCTGAGTCTTTCTTTAAAGTAACCCCTAGAAGAGGCAAAACTTTCATTAATCAATCATGAAATAACCCAAATGGGATGCAGCCACCATATGCTACAGGAGCCCCACTATCCACGGGGGTACATTTCAGGAACCCCCGTGGGTGCCTGAAACCACAGATAGTACTGAACCCTATATGTACTGTGTTCTTCCTCATCCGTACATACCTGTGATACAGTTTAATTTATGAAAGAGTCACAGTAAGAGGTTAACAACCATAACTAATAATAGAACAATTATAATAATTTGTTATGATAAAAGTCATGTGAATGTGGACTTTTGGCTCTTTTATTTTTTAATTTTTTTATTGACATATAATGTACTATTTGCTTCAAGGGTACAGGCCTCTGAATCTTCAGTCTTACACAATTCACAGCACTCACCACAGCACATACCCTCCCCAAAGTCCATCCCCCAGCCACCCTATCCCTCCCAGCCCCTCCCCTCCAGCAACCCTCAGTTTGTTTCCTGAGATTAAGAGTCTCTTAGGGCTTGTCTCCCTCTCTGGTTTTGTCTTGTTTCATTTTTCCCTCCTTTCCCCTATGGTCCTCTGTCTTGTTTCTCAAATCCTCATATCAGTGAGATCTTGTGATCATTGTCTTTCTCTGATAGACTTATTTTGCTCAGCATAATACCCTCTAGTTCCCGTCCTTGCAGATGGCAAAATTTCTTTTGTTATGGCTGCATAGTATTCCGTGTGTGTGTGTGTGTGTGTGTGTGTGTGTGTGTGTGTGTGTGTACACACACACCGCATCCATATGCATTCATCTGTTGATGGACATTTAGGTTGTTTCCATAGTTTGGCTGTTGTGGACATTGTTGCTATAAACACTGGGGTGCACGTGCCCCTTCGGATCACTACATTTGTATCTTTAGGGTAAAAACCCAGTAGTGCGATTGCTGGGTCGTAGGGTAGCTCTATTTTCAACTTTTTGAGGAACCTCCATGCTGTTTTCCAGAGTGGCTGCACCAGCTTGCATTCCCACCAACAGTGCAGGAGGCTTCCTCTTTCTCCGCATCCTCGCCAACATCTGTCATTTCCCGACTGGTTAATTTCAGCCGTTCTGACTGGTGTGGGGTGCTATGTCATTGAGGTTTTGATTTGTATTTCTCGGATGCCGGACTCTCTCTCTCTTTCAAAATATCTTACTGTGCTGAACGCACCCTTCTTGTGATGATGTGTGAGGATAAGATGCCCACGTGATGAGGTGCAGTGAGCTGAATGACGTAGGCACTGTGACATGGCGTTAGGCTGCCATTGACTTTCTGACCATACCACGAGAGGACCATCTGCTTCCAGACCATGGGTAACTGTGGGTAACTGAAAATACAGAAAGCAAAACCATGGTATGGAGGGAACGGTTGTCACTCGATGGGATATGTGGATAGATTTAATGTATTTTACAGTTCAGAGTTCAGCCTGTTACCTCAATAAATTTTTATCCACCCCAATTCCTTAACAGCCAGAAACTGTCAGAATGCTGCCCGAATAACTATCTGGGGAATTTAAGTTTAGAAACAGGAAAGATGCTTCTCCTAGAAGTTGTCCCTGGGCACAGAGGGCCTGAGAAGCTGAAATTTTGAAGGGTTCTGGTTGTGGAAACCAAGAGAATATCCAGTTCAGAGCATCAGGGATCTGCTGGAGAGCCCAGTCCCCATGATGACTAGAAAACAAAAACAGAAAAAAAAAAAAAAACCCACAGAGAACTAGAAACAAAGAAGGAAAGCTGACCTGTGTTTCTTTCTGAGACTAAGCTGAAGATACATAATTGACCTACTTCTCAATAGAGCATAACCTAGAATCCTACATCTTTTGCAAAATGTGTCTTGTACTTTAATGACAGCCAGATGTTGCTCTGAAATGCCTGACCACTGAGGAAGTGTGCCTCAGAGGAAAACATGGTAGAATTAAGATGGCATTATAAAAACATCTGGTTAAACATGACAGATTGTGTTTATATCCACTCCCTCTCAAAACCCCTAAATGATAGGTAAGGGATAAAAATGGGAGAAACCCACAAGGACAAACAGAACCATAAAAGCAACAACAGCGGACAAGAGGGGTCCACGTGATTTTGGAAATAAGTGGATTTGTGGTTAGTCCCCCAAGCAGGTGGAGAAAGCTGACATCTAAGTGTCTGCTGAGAAGCAGACGGGCAAGCCAGTTTGCCTAACCGCAGGGCTGTGGAAAATTCAGGAGTGGGAAGGACCAGGTCCCTCTGGAGGTAGGGGTGTTAAGGGGGAGAGCTGAAGGAGGTTGGATGACAGTCTGTATAAAGACCAAAACACGGGTCTCCTTCCCGACCCTACAAAGTCAGCTGACTACCACAGTCTCATTCTCGTAGAAGGTAGGAAGCTCACTCTGAAGAAATACAACCAGAGAAGCCCTGGGCTTTGAGGGACACCAGGCACTATGGAAGAAAGGGGACAGGCACCATTCTGAAACCAAGGAGAGTAAGTGAAAATCTGGATACTAAAGATCCTCCCCCAATGCCCCTTTACTCGGAATTCCGGCAGCAAAGAGGAAATACACATCCTGTGGTTCCCCACAGATGGTCCCCACCCGATTACCCTATGTAATGAAGTCCCCTCATTCCTCAAGCACAGGCACAGAGCTTTCGAGTGGCATGCAGTAATAGATGGCCAAGGATCCCAGGAGATTTGAGGAATGCCTCTAGCACAAAAGGCCGAGACCAAGACAAATGGGAGAAGAGGGGATTTAGAAGGAACATACAACACAAGGAGCACTGTAAAAAGCAAAAGCATGATTCATATCCTCAGAGAGGAAGGGGGAGATGTTGCTTTTGTTAAACAAGAGCAACGTGCTTTAAAAGAAATGTTTGGGGTCACCTAGGTGGCTCAGCCGGTTAATCATCTGCCTTCAGCTCAGGTCATGCTCTCAGGGTCCAGGGATGGAGTCCCACATTGGACTCCACGTTCAGTGGAAACCCTGCTTCTCTCTCTTCCTCTCCTTCTGGCCCCCACTCATAACTCGCTTGCTCTCTCTCTCAAATAAAAACTTTTTTTAAGATTTTATTTATTTACCTGGTAGACAGAGATCACAAGTAGGCAGAGGGGCAGGCAGAGAGAGAGGGGGGGGCGGGGAGCAGGGCCCCCACCAAGCAGGGAGCCCAATGCAGGGCTCAATCCCAGGACCCTGGGACCCGAACTGAAGGCAGAGGCCCCAACCCACTGAGCCACCCAGGCACCCCTCAAATAAAATCTTTTAAATAAATAAATAAATAATATTTGGAGAACAAGGATGAGTCTTAAAAATGGAAAACGTGAAAGCCAAAATGTAAGATTCAGTACCAGGCTTGGAAGATGAAGGTGAAAACATTCATTCATTCTACAGATATGATCAAGTGGCTCCTGTGTCCTTGGCATTGTTCAGTGGAGTTTCATCAGTGAGTAAAAGAGACAAAGAGCCCTTGGCCTGCTGGAGCGGAAATGCCAGCAGGAGGAGAGCATAAACAATGCAGTAACGTGTGGGTTTCATGCTGTGTTGTAGCGTGGAGTGCTAGAGGCAGGAATAACACTAGAGCATGGTGGGAAGCACGGAGAGCGCCAGGTGGGGAAGATGGAGACAAGCTGAATTGTAAATGGGAAAGTCAGGGCCAGTCTCATTGGGAAGGGCACAGAGAGAGGGTGAAGAAGTGGGCCATGTGACATCCAGGGAGGGAGATCATTCCAAGCAGAGGGAACAGCCCCGAGTCCAGAGTGGGCTGGAGTCAGCAGGGGAGGTAACTGCCCCAGAGAACGTGGGCCCTTGTGGCTTAGTGCAGGGGCTCTGACTGTCACTCAGGCAACTGGAGAGCAGTGGCAAAGTTTCACGCAGAGAAGTGACATGATCTGATTTCAGCCTTAAAAGGATCACTCTGGCTGCTGTGTTTGCAGAACTGACTTCAGGGGGTGAAAGTATCCAAGAGAGCAGTTGGACTCTCTCAGTGCTCTCTGATGGTCTCTCTTTGTCCCTTGGCTGTTCCCCCTGAGTCAGCCTCTCTGTTTGCCTCCGTTCTTTCTTCTTCCTTAGAAATGATGTGCTGGCCCTCTCCTCTGCCAGTCTACCCTCTGCTTTATAGGTCCCGCTTAACTTTCCCTCCCAGATCGCACTGGGTGGCCTTCAGCCTTCATTGTCCTCTCTTTTACATCATACCCTAAAACACATAATATCTGGTTAGTTCCTCTTTAATGTTAATATTGTTTTAATAAGGGCCCCTTTGGCTCCCTTGTTTTTTGGTGAGCCTCTCTGACCTATGCATATAATTAATAAACATTTGCTGTTGAATGTAACATTTAATTCTCTGTTTTCTGACCTCCCATTATCAGGCAAAGTCCTCCATAGACATGTACTTTATATGACTCTTGAGAAACCCAGCAGTTTAAGCTGCTTTAAATAAAAAGGGAAGTGGAAAATCTGTCTTATACCTTAAATTCCAACCTGCAGACCCTTGATGGGAAAATCAAGAACAACCCTCCCCCACACAGGCTCACCAACTCCTGGGAACATACCTCCTTAAGCCAAATATGCTTAGATTACAAGGAAAAATACATCAATAATTTTTTTTTGCATGCAGTCATTTTCCTCCATAGTTTTTCAATGCTTTTTTCCTGATGTTAAAAAATTAAAGCCTGAAGGACGTCTGACAAAGCTGATAATGTAACTGCCAGGCTCACAAAAATTCCTTTCCCCCAAATTTGCTGAAATTAACAAAAATGTAAAAATGACAACAGAGAACCCATGAACCCTGAAACCAAGAAAAGAATCCCAACTTCATACCATAAAATGAGGTGTCACCCAGAAAAGGAAAAATTGGAGCAAATTGAACAAAGGTGCTAAAAAAAATCAATATATTCTTCAAAGAGAAGAATGGAACATGAAGCCATACAAGGAGGGAATTCTGAGATGTCTCATTGCTTTTGATGGTGTTGGCATCAAGTATAAAGGTATGTCTGGGGAGGGGGGGGGCTGGAATTGCCCACACCTCCAGCAGAGACCCTTTCTTCCATCGGAAGACACTTTCCTGCAGGCAAGAGGAGTCAAGAAGGTTTACCGTTTTTCCTGCCTCTGATATATCAATAAGTAGGCAAGGAGTAGGGGGAGCATCTGCTAAGAATAATAGAGCCGAATCAAGAAAGAGCTCCTTAAGACATGGGAAAAAAATACCTGTCCTCAACCAAGCCAGAAGACTGCAAGACCCCCCAGGCTCAGTGAAGCATACGTCTGGAACATTTCTTCATTATTAAGGAGGGAGCATGTTGGTATCCACTGAAAGCCCCAGCTCGCTTGTCATTCCTCTTAAGCAATGGAGAGACCAGATAAAGCGTATGCATCATGGACATCCGGTCCATATGAAACAATACCCAGCGCAGCACTGTCTGGGGGCAATTAGTTGGCTGAGAACAAATGGCTCACATTCCTTAAAGAGTTTCCAGGGACGCCTGGGTGGCTTAGTCAGTTAAGCATCTGACTGTCGATTTCAGCTCGGGTCACGATCTCTGGGTCATGAGATCAAGCCCCTCATTGGGCTCCCCACTAAGTGGGAAATCTGTTTGTCTCCCTCTCCCTCTGCCCCTCTCTCCTCTCACACGCTCACTCTCCCCACCCCCAAAATAAATAAGCAGAGCTTTAAAAAAATACCTGCACATAAGGGCATCTGGGTGGCTCAGTCGGTTGAGCATTGGACTCTTGGTTCAGCTCAGGTCATGATCTCAGGGTTCCGAGATCAAGCCCCACCTTGGGCTCTGTGCTCAGTGGGCAGTCTGCTTGAGATTTTCTCCCTCCCTCTCCTGCATCTCCCCTCCTTTCCCCAAGTACATGCACATACGCTCTCTCTCTCTCAAATAAATAAATCTTTTTTAAAAGTTAAACATAAAAACCTACTCCTTAACAAACCCTTACTTATAAAATGCTTACCCCCCCCAAATTACTGAAGACTTAAATCAAAACATTTTTTTTTAAAGATTTTATTTATTTATCAGAGAGGGGGGGGGAGGGAGCACAGGCAGACAGAGTGGCAGGCAGAGGCAGAGGGAGAAGCAGGCTCCCTGCTGAGCAAGGAGCCCGATGTGGGACTCGATCCCAGGACGCTGGGATCATGACCTGAGCCGAAGGCAGCTGCTTAACCAACTGAGCCACCCAGGCGTCCCAAGAGAGCCGGATGCAGGGCTCGATCCCAGGACCCTGGGATCATGACCTGAGCCAGAGGCAGAGGCTTTAACCCACTGAGCCACCCAGGCGCCCCATTAAACCAAAACATTTTAATGAGAAATTCTGTGAACCCTCCTTGAAAATTAAGGATCGATTTTCTATACAGGTATGGCTCCAGGGAGTCTTAATTTCCTTCCTCTTCAAAAACAGAGGAAAGCAACAAACAGTATGAAACTTTAAGAATGTGTTTTGTTTAAGAAATTGAATCACAGGCTTCCACCCTGTAATTGTATTCTGTCGTTGTTGTTTTTTTTTTTTTCAAGATGCTAAAGAAGGGACCTTTATTTTAGCTCTCGGGAGGAGGCGTAACAAAGCCATCTGCATGATGGATTTGGCGACAGGGAAGAGACCATTTTGGCTAAAAAGGGTTGCTGTACTGACGCCACATCCAAAAACAAGTTCTCATTGCCTCACAGTTTTTATATATTCTGGATATAGGCAAGCTCTACGTTCCCATCGCAAACTGCTCATGTGTCACGTTTCCCTCACATAGCGTGGTTTTCCTTGACTTCCTTAGTTCCTCTTTAGGGTCCCTTGGTGACCTCCTCCTGCATCCCGTGCAAACAGATCTGTCCTTGTGGTGCAGCAGGTTGAAAAAAGGAGCACATCACAAGCCCGTGATGCCAGCTTAGGAGTCTGCATAAAGAAACACCTAAAATGATGGAGTAAAAGAGGCATTGCACCAGCTTTTCTGAGAAATTGGTGGCACAGGTGGAGATTTAAGAGGAAATGCAAGAAACTGAAGGGAGGCTGGAACTTTTACTGTGGGCTTTGAATCAGAGGTGGAAAATCTTGGTCCCAGGAGGCCAGAGACAGGGAAGGAGCTTAATACCAGCACCCCAAGAAGTGGGACTGGTGGGGCACCTGGGTGGCTCAGTGGGTTAAGCCGCTGCCTCCAGCTCAGGTCATGATCTCAGGGTCCTGGGATTGATTCCCGCATCGGGCTCTCTGCTTAGCAGGGAGCCTGCTTCCCTCTCTCTCTGTCTCTGCCTGCCTCTCTGCCTACTTATGATCTCTCTCTGTCAAACAAATAAATAAAATCTTAAAAAAAAAAAAAGTGGGACGGCTATCTAAGTAGCCACAGTAAATATCAAACAGAACATGATGGTGGGGTGTCCAAGGAGTTTGTTGAAGAAAGCAGAGCGAGTAGTTTGGGGTCTTGGAGATCTGAGTGACAGAAACGAAGAGAAGGGGGCGCCTGGGTGGCTCAGTGGGTTAAGCCTCTGCGTTGGGCTCAGGTCATGGTCTCAGGGTCCTGGGATCGAGCCCAGCATCTGGCTCTCTGCTCAGTGGGGAACCTGCTTCTCCCTCTCCCTGCCTGCCTCTCTGCCTCCTTGTGATCGCCCTCTGTCAAATAAATGAATAAAATTTTAAAAAGAAAAAGAAAGGAAGAGAAGAGGGGTCTATGCTGGAAATATTGTAGGAGAAAGAGTACGTTGTAGTGGTGGAGGACACGTGTAGGGGAGGAGCCAAGAATGAAGTGAAGATTATACCAAATTTCTTTTTACTGGAGAGATTGAGAAGTACAGGAATCTGGGCAGAGGATCCTGAAGGAGAAGTATAACTAAGTATCTCTGACTTCGCTGTGCCTGGGTACAGCTGGCACCTAGACATTTATGTACTGTTGATTGATTTCTGAGCTCCGAAACAATGTAAACAAAGATTCATGTGCTGTTCGTCTTCGCCTGTGTCCCCCTTTCCCCTGGATTACATCTGAGTTTGGGGGAATTTACCCAGCACCTGGGGAAGTGGACTGTACAGCTTGTATTTAAGTCTGTCTGTGAATCCAACAGGACGGTCCAGCGGCAGCCGGTGGTGTCATCTGTGTAAAGCCAGGTTTCATTCAAGAACTGTAGATGTTGATGGCTTTTGGTTCTGCCTCATCATGCTTCCTTTCCATACTCTTCACATACTTCCGCAGAGACGTTTGCATTTTGGCTTTCCTCTCTTCATGACCCTTAAAAGTTCAAACACACTGCTTCTGAGGCAGCACACATCCCACTGCCTGTGGGGAACAGGGAGACCAGGGAAGCGAATGCTGGTGTGACTCCTGGCGCCATCTGTTGGTGGAAGATGGAATATACGTGCTTTGTCGCCCTCATGCACGATTCCCCTCCCCACCCCCCCTTGGTAGTTTCTAAGCAGAGGATCTTATACAAGTTTAAAGTCATATACAACTGACTCAGCCAGCCGGCAACACTTGTCTTTTTCTTCCTCTGGTGTGAAGGTATGGCGAGGCACGCTGGCCCGCATGCGGTACAAGAGAACCAAGGCAGCTCTGACAATTATCCGGTACTACCGGCGTTACAAAGTGAAGTCTTACATTCACGAGGTTGCCAGACGCTTCCACGGCGTCAAGACCATGAAGGACCACGGCAAGCACGTGCAGTGGCCAACCCCACCTAAAGTTCTCCGCCGTTTCGAGGAGGCCTTACAGGCCATTTTTAATAGGTAAGAAAGGGCCTGTTGATATGTGCCACTCCCATTTTGGGGAACACCCCTAACGTCTAAAGCCCCAGATCTGAGGCTGTGCTATGCGTTCAGCCATTTGCGTTTGCAGGATGCCTCCTGCCTGAGGTCTTCAGCTCTGTTGATTCCATTCTCGGGGGCATCTGTGTACTGCTCAGAACAACGGGACTGGGCTTTTTGTTCTCCCTCTAGCCGTGGACAGCCGTGCACGACCAAGCCTGGATCACACCACAGTTAAGCTATTAGCATGCTGTCTCCTCCTCTTATTAGCAAATAATAACTACTTATTACAGTCACCACCCGTAACTCCAAATGGAAAGGGCGTTAATGCTTTCGGGGCAGCACTTCTCGATCCTGGTTATGAAACCTACCAAGGAGTTTATGAAGTGTACCGAGGCCCACATCCTGCCTCCAGAAAGTCCTATGTAACACAACCAGGGAGTGGGGCCCAAACAGAGGTCCTTTCTAAAGTGTCCCAGGTGATTTTTGTTTGTTTAAGATTTATTTATTTGAAAGAGAGAGAGAGAGCACACAAGCAGGAGGGGCAGAGGGAGAGAGGGAGAATCAAGCAGACTCGACACTGAGCACAGAGCCCTGCATCGGGCTCTATCTCATGACCCCAAGATCACAACCTAAAGCTGAAACCAAGAGTTGGATGCTTAACTGACTGTGTCACCCAGGTGCCCCCCAGATGACTTTAAAGTATGAAAGGGAAAATAGTTTATTTTAGAGCAACCTTTTTTTTAAACACAAATAAATAAAAACCTATGTAAAATCTGATACCTGTCCAGCTGATCTCATTTTTCATAAACTGCCCTGAATCTGAGTCTGTAGCGATTCATCGCCCCTTATACCTCCTTACTGCTGCTTGTTTGTTGCTGGTGCACACCAGGTACATTTAGCTGTGCCTTAGGTACATAAAGTGAGCTAAGGGTTCTCAAATGTGGCCATTTGGCCGTGTGGTCTTCTACAAAGAGCACTATGAAATAATCGGCATACCAAATGTAAAAGAACTAATTTATAATTCTGTGCTGAATCAGATTTTGTCTTCCTTTAGAGTTAGCTCCGTGTAATTGGTGGCAGATATCAAAAGATAAATAAAAATTCATAGAAATAAAATTCTTTAATCTATATCCCATTTGGCTTTTTGTAAAAAAAAAAAAAGAAAGAAAGAGAGAGAGAGAAAGAAAGAAAAGAAATGATATCTAATAAAAAGAAAAGCTCAAGAAGGAATTATTGAAAGCAAATTTACCTCAGTTCTCAGCTCTAATACTATAAAGGTTCGTTGTATGCTGGCAGGCATTTAATGCACAGGTAAGTGTTTTTCATGAATGGTATCATCTGTAACCTGAATTTCAAATTAATTTAAAAAGTGATTAAGCTATGCCTGAATATATATGCTTATTGTGTTTTTTTTAAGTGAAATAATATAGAAATGTAGAAATATAAAGTTGAAATCCTCCACACCTCCTCTTGTCTCCCCCATTTTATTTCCTTCCCCTAGGATAATCCCTCATTAACAATTAGTTTGTATCCTTCTGTGTCTGCCTCTGTGCATTTCCAAGCACACACCCACATGGAAGAGACAGCATGGTATAGTGGTTAGAAGCACAGATCCCGGGAGCCTGGGCTTACAGTCTAACTGCTGATGCCTGACTGTGTAACTGTGGGCACATTAGATAATCTCTCTGAGCCTCGGTTACCATATCCATAAAGTGCTCCAACAGTAGTACCTGTTCATAGGGTTGTTGGAAAGATTATGAGAAAATGTATATATAAAGTATTTCAGATTGTGCTTGACACGTAATAAACACTGTAGAAATGTTGGCTCATACTCAGAGTGTGTGCGTGCACGGTCCCCAGTCACAGATCATCTGGGCTCTCTTTCCTCTCTTTTTCACACAAGCAGGGTTATGGGACAACTTAAAAATGTTCTGGAGACATGTCTATGACAGTAAGGAAAGATCCGTGTAGTACTTTTAACGGCCACAAAGCGTTATTGATTTGTGTTGCACTGCGGCCTGTGTGGGCTTCTTTTTAGATTCTGATGGTTTTGTAGATGGCCTAGAATTGATGAATTTTAGCAAAATTCTATTTACTCATTCAGCAGATATTCCCTCAAGGCCAGCTGTGTCGTGGGCACTGGCCTGGGTTCCAGGGAGATGGTGACAGACAAGAAGGACGGGAAGACAGTTCAGCCTTCTCAGGGCTTCAGGTGTCTGAGCATTTTGAAAATAGTGTGTCTGCTCTGCCAGCTGACTTTGCACACACGTGTGTATACACACACACGCACACGTGCACATGTACCATGAAGGAGTCCTGCCAGTTGTGTTAATCTCATCCAAAGGCAAACTTTTTCTGTGAAGGACCGGGTAATAAACATCACAGGCTTTCATGGGCTGCATATGGTCTTTGTCACATACTTTGTTTTGCTCTGGTTTTGTCAAACGTGTAAAAAGCTATTCTTAGCTTATGAGCAGCACAAAACCAGGGCATGGGCTGAATTTGGCACAGACTGTGGTTCACCAACCCCTGATAGAGTCACTATTTCCTACTTGATGTATTCTCCCCTTTTGTGATCTGTGGACTACTGAGAGAAGTGCGCTAAAGAACTCCACCGTGATTGTGGGCTTGTGTTTTGGTGGGGGGGAGGTTCTGATTTTTCTTAAAATCTCAACATTAATCATGGTTAAGCTCACTCCTTTTCCTCACAGTAATTCTTTTTCCTTCTAGGAAGGCTGAAAGCCTTCCTCATGCTCAGCTTTATCCCCTTGTTCATGGGGTCAAGACAGGTGATTTTTAGGCCGCCATAGAGATGGTGTTGGGGACTATAGACATTTCTAGAGGGTGGTTTCCTTGAGCAGGATGAGGAATCTGGCTGGCTCTCTTTGTGGCTATATAGGCCAGTTCCCAGGTGCCCCGTGTGCCTCTGCACTCTGCAGTCAGTCAGGGGTGGACCTTGTCCTGGGCCACAGTGGGCAGTAAAGAAGGGACAGATGGACTAGACACTGAGGCTGAAAATAGACCAGCAGACAGCAAAGACTGCCTCTACCTCCCTCCGGGGAATAAAATTTGGGACCCAAGGACGAACTGCAAGCCACTTAGTGTTGTGGGATGTACCTGTCACCAGTGACCGTGGCAATGACCCCCAGCTGCTCCCAGCCTGTCATTCTTCCAGCATCTTCTGAAATGACCTTAGGACAGTCTATGCCATTGCAGTGTCCGTTGGCCACGGAAACCAGAGAGGAGAATTGCGCTGGCTGAGCCTTTCCTTTTTCCAAGGCTACTTTTATTGTATCCTGCTACCTCTGGTGCTCCCCCCACAGCAGGGGCCCCATCTCGCCATGGGCAGGCATTCTTTGTGCAAAGAGATGGCACCTCTCCCACTGTGAGATCCTTCACTGCCTGGCCTGGCCTGGCCACCAGCCCCAGCTGCCTCCAGCCCAAGCACTGTCCGGGCCGTTTCTGGCAAAGGGGTTCCTCTCCTTCCACCGAGTGGATGGCTCAGCTCTGAGCCACTCCTCCCATGGCTTGTCCAGTCTACTTCAAATCTCCAAGAAAGTCTTCCCATCTTGCAGTTCACTGACATCCTTCCCGTTCTCCAGGGCTGCTACAGAGCTTTTCCTTATCTGTATATTTCTTTGGTTGTTGCGGTGGGAGTTTTGGAGAGAAAAGCAAACCTTTCTGCTCAAGTCACTGTCTTGAAGACAGAATCCATCTCAGGAAAATCTTAGATGGAAGCAGTCTCACGTTCTGCGCACGTGCCTGGGGGAGGGAGGACCTCACCGTGTTAGGTATCCCTCGGCCTCGTGCTCTGTGGAAGACAGCTAGGGGGCCACCAGCCTTGATGATTCCATCTGCTATGAAGAAGCAGATGGGTTTGTTTCCAGCCCCTGCTTCACGCTCCCGTGGCAGAAAGCAAGACATGAGTTCAAGTAAGGCTGGGACAGAATAAAAGCTGTGTGCTTGCTTTCCTTGATCAGGGATAGATTATTTTCAGTGTGTGCTTTCAGTTCCTTGGACCCAACAGTCTTGGGGTCGTCTTTAAATTCCCCCTTATTCTCTTGCTCCCATATCGAATCCATCAGTAAATCTACTGGTGTGTCCTTCAAAATGCATCCAGGACCAGCACGTGTCTCTGCCTCCACTACTCTCCACCAGATCCCAGCCACCGACCTCTCCCATGTGCCTCATGGAAATAGCCTCATACCCCCTCCAGCCTTCTTCCACACAACAGTGCCCACCCCTGCTCCTCCCACCACTGCCCTCCTGTCCTTTCCTCGCCAGATTTTTTTCTCCACAGCCCTGAGCACATCACACATTCTTGTTGGTTCACTGTCCGTCCCTGCTTCAGGAAGGTAAGCACCTAGCAGAAAAGACCTCGATCCCTTTGTTGGACCCCTCGATCCAATGCCCAGAATAGCCTCTCGAGTTTAGTAAGTGCCTAGAAAGGGCTCAGTGAGTACCTCGGTGTTGAATGAAGGAAGGACTTTCTGTGCCCTGACTATAAATGTCATGAGAAAACCCATGTGTCATGAAGTTCTAGTTGCTTTCAAAACACACAAATGCTCTCTCTCTCTGCCTGCCTCTCTGCCTACTTGTGATCTCTCTCTCTGTCAAATAAATAAATAAAATCTTTAAAAAAAAAAGGGGGGGGGGGGCGCCTGGGTGGCTCAGTGGGTTAAGCCGCTGCCTTCGGCTCAGGTCATGATCTCAGGGTCCTGGGATCGAGTTCCGCGTCAGGCTCTCTGCTCAGTGGGGAGCCTGCTTCCCTCTCTCTCTGCCTGCCTCTCCGTCTACTTGTGATTTCTCTCTGTCAAATAAATAAATAAAATCTTTAAAAAAAAAAAAACACAAATGACAAAGCAAGTTATACAAAGATCTTTGTCTAAAGAACTATGTATATTTTATAAGTCGAGCAGAGAGAGTCAATTATCATATGGTTTCACTTATTTGTGGAGCATAACAAATAACATGGAGGACATAGGGAGATGGAGAGGAGAAGGGAGTTGAGGGAGATTGGAAGGGGAGATGAACCATGAGAGACTATGGACTCTGAAAAACAACCTGAGGGTTTCGAAGGGGCGGGGGGGTGGGAGGTCGGGGGAGCCAGGTGGTGAGTATTATGGAGGGCACGTATTGCATGGAGCACTGGGTGTGGTGCATAAACAATGAATACTGTTATGCTGAAAAGAAATTTAAAAAAAAAAATAAAGAACTATGTGTATTTTAACAAGTTCTGTGTATATTTTGGAGACCTTTCTTTTCCTTGTTTTTAGGGTATCCTTGCAAGTACTTTGGTTTAAATTCTGCTTAATGGCAGCCTGGTTATTTGGGGGCACAAATGGGATTGGGTTTTTAAATCCTGACATTTCACTTATTCACTTCCAGATGGAGAGCATCCGAGCTTATCAAGAGCCTGCCTGCTTCTGACCTGCCCCAGGTCAGGGCCAAGGTTGCAGCCATGGAAATGCTGAAAGGTCAGAGGGCTGACCTTGGGCTCCAGAGAGCCTGGGAGGGCAACTATCTTGCTTCGGTACGTACAGGACAGCAAACCAGAATCTGATCCACCCTTTACCGAGAAAGGGAAGAAATTTTCTCCAAAACTTCGTGGGAAGAACAAGACCCCTACAGAAACTAAACTGCTATGGGTGATACTGAACTGAAGGATTTTGTTGCTTCCAACTGTGTGGTGTTTGATGTTTCCCTTGCTTTTTCCCTTGTCTGCTGCTCCGCGCCATACATACGAGGCACACTCCAAAACCACTTTTTGAGCATTTGAACCTTCCCTTGCATAATTCAGCAGCTGTTTTTAATTACCACCTTTATATTAATTATTCCCAGAGCTGCATTTCACCCTCCCTTCCATTCTGTATTTTTAAAGTTTTATAGGCCTTTCGGTGGCGTTAACACCCCTGTGGCAGCCGGGCAGCTGCGACGGGAGATTAAAGTATGCCTGCCGAGAAGGGTCTGAGCAGGGTTGGAAAGCCAGGCCACAGAGAGATTGCCTTTTCCTCTAAAATGCTAAGCAGATTCTTTTCATCACTTTCCCCTTTTCTTTCAGAAGCCAGACACACCTCAGACCTCAGGCACTTTTGTCCCCGTCGCAAACGAGCTGAAACGGAAGGACAAATACATGAATGTCCTCTTTTCCTGTCATGTCCGTAAGGTGAGGCGGGCTGGGGCGGCCCCCCTTCCAGGGGAGACGGGGTTGGGTTCAGAGGCCCTTACATCGCTGTGAAGGCACTAAAACGGGACCGCAGCCCCCAGCTCTCCGACACTGAGTGCCGCCCGCCCGTGCTGGGGCCGGGGTGCAGTGGCCAAGGTGACTGTGGCTGCGGGGGGTAGGAAGTGGACATATTTGGTTTTGGGGGGGTTCCTCCCTGTGTTCCAACACTGGTAACTTTATGGCTCACCTGTCTTTTCCCAGCACGTACTGGTCTGCCTTGTAGCTCATGGTCATCCCGTACTTCTTGTACATGTTTGATCATTATTTTAAAGGTGGGGAAGGAGGAAGGAAGAACAGAGTCTAGTAAAGGGAGGACAGAGAATTTGGGGGGGGGACAAGTTACACGTGCTGCGAATCTAGTCGTTGTCTACCTGAGGCAAGACGGGTGTGTGGACTGTTAACTTGGCTACAGATGATGTCCGTGGGGCTAGTGAAGTGTGGAAGTCGGAGAGGGGAAGGCGGGAGACTTGGTCGGTTTTTCAAAACTTCAAAATGCTTTTCACAAAATAGAGAGGAAGTTGTGATGATTAATTTTTTAAAAAGCATTTTGTGAAAATTAGGCAGATAAATTTCCAAATATTAATGAAACAGGTGAATTTCTGGGGTGCCTGAGTGGCTCAGTTGATTAAGCATCCCACTCTTGATCTCAGCTCAGGTCATGATCTAAGGGTCCTGGGATCAAGCCCCGCACTGGGCTCCACACTCAGCGGGGAATCTGCTTGGTATTCTCTCTCTCCCTCTCCCTCTCCCGCTCTCTCTGTCTCTCACTCTAAGATAAATACATAAATCTTTTTAAAAAATTTCCTAGATTGACCCCAGAAGAAATATTGACATAAATATGCCAGTATCCAAAGTAGGAATGAAGAAAATGATAAAAGATTTACCTCATAACAAAAGCCCAAGTGTGGGTGACTTGGGGTATTTTGTTTCAAATATTGAAAAAGTACACAGTTGCTGTATTATTCAGATCAAAATAATGAAATATTTTTCCACTGTAATCGGCAAACTTTAACACATTGATAACCAGTGTTTGCACGAAATTTAGGGAAAAACTGTTGATAAGATACAGACCTTTTGAGTGAACAGTTTGGCAAGAGCTACCAAAATTTTAAATGCCCAGACCACTTACTCTAGGAATTCCAGAACTCAGGATTTATCCTATGATATATTCACACATACTTCCAAAGATGTACTTTTGTACATTGTAATTGCCAAAAAACTAGAAAAAAATACCATTAATATATCATGAGATTAGTAGATAATTGTGTTTGTGCCCAGTAAAATACAACATAGCTATACGATGAGCAAAAGGAGGAAATATGTTCAAAAAATAAAAACTAAAAGGACAGAATCTATGAAACAATGGTTCTTCGGTCACTGCACATCAAGATACGAGAAACAGACAAGTGAGCCCTACAGGCAGCTGATTGACTTCCTGGAGAAACATTCTAGTCTCTGGTGGGATTGGGGGAACCCAGGTGGAGCTTAATGGACTCCCTGACAGAAACAAGAGGGCTGAGCCGGGAGACAGTAGGGCAGCTAGAGTTTGCAGAGGAGAGTGCCAGAGAAGAGCAGGCGGCACAGAGAGTATGGAGAGACCCTGGATAGCCTCAAGCGGTCCGCGAGAGGTATTTGCCTGAGCTGAGCAGAACTCAGTGTGTGCATATGAGGAAAATGCCCAAGGCCAGCGCAAGAATCACCCCAGAGGGAAGGCAGGCAGCAACCAGAACCAAGTACTTACAGGTAGTACCTACTCCCACAGGCCATGGGAAACACTCGTGATTCGTGGGATGCTTGGTAGAGTATGGACAGTACAGGTCATGGGGAGGAATTAGCCCTTGACTAAACACTGCCCTAATCCCACCCAGCAAATCTTGAAAACATGACTCAAAAGAATCAGACTCTTTCCAAGCAACCTAACGGTGTCCCAGAACAGTGTTCAAAGATATGCCCAAGAATAGGAACTCACCCGCACCCAAAAGAGAAGATTCAGAATGCATGACATTGGATCCAAAATTACCAGGTCTACAAAAGCAGCAGGAGACTCTAACCGATAATGAGAAGAAAAGTCAGTCATTCAAAAGGATCCAGGACTGACGTAGATTATAGAATTAAAAGACAAGGTCACTAAAATAATTGTTATGTGTATGTTATGGATAGAGATAGAAAACACAGCATCTCAGATTTTTTTAAATATACTTGATGAGATTAAAAACAGTTTAGATGTTGCAGAAGAAAGATTAATAAACTTGAAGAAAGAACAATAAAACTACCTTGAATAAGGTAGTTTTATTCAGAGCAAAGGGAGGAAGATGCAACCACCCTAAAAAAAGAAGAGCAAAATATTGGGGCCCTGTGAGCCAATGTCCAGTAGCCCAATATACGGGCACGTGGAGCTCCGAGTTGGAGGGAAGAGAAGGGGGAATTCAAAATATTTGAAGAAATAATGGCTGAAATTTTTCCAAATTCAGTGAAAACTGCAAACTCTTAGACCCAAGGAACTCAACAAACCTCAAACACAAGAGACAGGAAGAACACCATATGGAGGCACAACATGAACAAATACCTTAAATGCAGCAGTAATGAAAAAAAACACAGAAGAGAAAGGTGAGAATGCATCAGATTTCTTGTCAGAAACAGGACAAGCAAAAAGACAGTGGGGCAACAGCTTTAAAACTTCTTTCACTGAAGGAAAAGAACAGCTGTCAACCTACAATTTTGCAACCAGCAAATATAGCTTTTAAAAACCAAAGTGAAATAAAGACGTCTTTGAGCATATCTAAAAATACACACTACAGGAAATGCTAGAGAATGGCCTTCAGGCGGAAGGAAAGTGGTTCCAGATGGTAATGTGGGCATAACCAAGGAATGAGGAGCAAGGAGAATGGTGGCCTCATGTATAAGTACGTAGTAGCTTTCTTATTATTTAAATCTCTCAAAACGATAATTGAGTGTACGCCAACACTCATAGCAGCATTCACGGTAGTTAAAGATGAAAACAACTCAAATGTCCATGGACAGATGAATAAAGAAGACATATATCCGGGGCACCTGGGTTGTTCACTCATTTAAAGCATGTGACTCTTGATTTCAGCTCAGGTTCTGAGCTTAGGGTCATGAGATGGAGCACCCCCGTCAGGCTCTGTGCTAGGTTTGGAGCCTGGTTGGGATTCTTGGAAGGGAGGAAAAGGAAGGGAGAAAGGAAGGAAAAAGAAAAAAAGAGGGAGGGAAGGAAGGAAAGAGAAAGAGAGAGGGAGGGAAAGAAGGAAGGAAGGAGAGAAAGAAAGGGAGAGAGAGAAAGAAGGGAAGGAAGGAAGGAAAGGAAAGGACATGTGTATCCAGGCAGAGGGATACTTATTAAGCATAAAGAGGAAGGAAGTACAGGCCCACAGCATGGATGACCTTGAAGGTACCGTCTAGGTGAAACAGACACAAAGACAAATACTGTGTGATTCCACTTACATGAAGTACTACACTAGTCCGTTAACGGAGAAAGACCATAGAATGTTGGTGACCAGGGGCAGGGGTATTCAAACATTCTAAGGAAGAGGAGATCACCTCTACATAATGTAGACTAACAAAATAGAGAGTAGCTTTAAAAAAAAGAAATCAGAATGAAGTAGGAAAGCTTGCTGGCAGTTGGGTGGTTAACCAAGTGGAGTCTAATTCTGAGCTCATAGATCCAGAAGCTATTTTATAAGTGGACCTGGAGGTGATCAGATCATCAAGAGTGGCTCTTGTGGGCCAGAATCAGACATAAAACAGTGTATGAGCCGCAGTGTCAATGTGTGAATTCCACAAAGGAACATACCATGCTAGTGGACTCTCATATCTACTCTCTAGGGTACTTCCTTTCTAGTATCAAGCTATGTGAGAAGTCAGGTTAGTAATCAGAACAATCGAAGAGTGTCGAGTGGTTTTGAGAATTATGTCATCTGCTTTGGAAAAGCCTGGTGTCTGATTCTGTCTTTCCAGTGATGACAGTGTGATGTCTGACCGCATGTCTCTCCCTGGGTCCTGCTGGATAAAGGCCGAAAATTCTTAGTCATGCTCCTGTGCTTCCAAAGTCAATAAAAAATAATATTTCTTCACACTATAGCTTAGTTTTTTTTAATTTGAGTATAGTTGACACATCATGTTACATTAAAGTACAACGTAGTGAGTCAGCAACTCTACACATTACACTGTGCTCACTGACGACAGCTACCACCGGTCGCCGAACCACACCATTGCAACATCACGGACTGTGTTTCCTCTGTCATCCCTTTACCCCCAACAACTTCTCTCCATAACTGGAAGCCTTCTTCTCCCACGCCCCTCCGCCCCTTCCCTCTGGCAACCATGAGTTTGGGGTTTTTTCCTCTGCATTTACAGATCCGGTTCTGCTTTTTGTGTATTTATTTGTTGTTTTTTAAACCCCACGTATGAGTGAAATCATCGGCCGTTGTCTTTCTCAGTCTGACTTATCTCATGTCACATAATACCTCCGTGTTCATTTATGTTGTTGCAAATGGCAAGATCTCATTGTTTTTATGGCTGTGTTATTCTGTGTGTATGTTTGTGTGTGTGTGTGTATAACACATTTTCCTTATCTGTTTATTGATGGCACTTAAATTGCTTCCATACTTTTATTGTTGTAAATAATACCACAATAAACATAAGGGTGCAAATATCTTTTTAAATTAGTATTCTCATTTCCTTTGCATAAATATCCACCCAGTAGTAGAATTATTGGACCATATGGTATTTCTATTTTTAATTTTTTGAGGCACATACTGTTTTCCGCAGTGACTGCACCAAATTACATTCCCGCCAACAGTGCGTGAGGGTTCCTTCTTCTCCACATCCTCACCAGTACTTGTTTTTTCTTGTCTTTGATTCTTTTTTTTTTTTTTTTAAGATTTTATTTATTCATTTGACGGAGATCACAAGTAGGGAGAGAGGCAGGCAGAGAAGGGCGGGGGAGGGGGGGAGCAGGCTTTCCGCTGAGCAGGGAGCCTGATGTGGGGCTCAATCCGAAGATAGAGGCTTTAACCCACTGAGCCACCCAGGCACCCCTCTTGTCTTTGATTCTAACCATTCTGACAGGTGTGAGGGGATAGCTCATTGTGGTTCCGATTGCACGTCCCTGATGATGAGTGAAGTTGAGCATCTTTTCACGAGCCTGCTGGCCATCAGCACATCTTTGGCAAAATGTCTATACGGGTCTTCTGTCCATTTTCCAGTCAGATTGTTTGGGGGTTTTGGTGTTGAGTTTAGATAATGTCTTTCCTAGAAATTATTTAATCCCAAGCATGTGCCAAGGTAAGCTTGACATGATTTCAGTAAGGCCTCCTTCTTTATGCTTTGATTCTTTTGAGAACAACCACTTTCCATTAACTACAGTTATAAAAGGTCCTTTAAGGTTGGAGACTTCTGCAAATAGCTACACTCGCCCAGAATGTGTTTTCTGTTGGTCTGACTCTTCAGGGGACCTTTAGCTCTGACCCCCTGTGGTGTTGACTAAGACTATAAATAGATTGCCAAAAGGATCTGGGCAAGAGCCAGGTGATAGGGAGTTTTCTTTGGTTGAGGATTTTAGCATGGATCCCGGAAGAAATAAGGTGAGATCTCTTCTAACAATGAGTCTGTGATCCAGTTTTTTTTTATTACCTTATGAATTTATGAGAAAGAAAAGGTGTTCCTTTGCCATCATTATTTTAATTAAATTTGAATTTACAAATTGATGTGTGTTTGTTAACATTTTCTCTTTGCCACTTCGATTCTGCTGTAACGCAGCTTAAAGCTCCTTCTTTGGGACAGGATGTCGTTCCCACTCAATCTGTTTTAAGGATGATTTGGGTTGCTAAGCACAAGCTAGGGGTGTGTGACCTGTTCTCATTAGAAATTATGTTTTTATATAAAAAGGAATGTAATATTTCTAAACAGCCCTTCAGTAAAATGGCTGCTTTGAGGTTTTTGCCTTTGGTTTCCAAGCTAACTCGTGGACAGATCACAAAAAGGAAAGTACTCCCCACTTTTATCATCGTGGCAGGCCTATTGTTTTTTTTTTTTTTATTTTTTATTTATTTTCAGCATAACAGTATTCATTGTTTATGTACCACACCCAGTGCTCCATGCAATCTGTGCCCTCTCTAATACCCACCACCTGGTTCCCCCAACCTCCCACCCACCCACCACTTAAAATCCCTCAGGTGTTTTTCAGAGTCCATAGTCTCTCATGGTTCACCTCCCCTTCCCATTCCCCCCAACCCCCTTCCCTCTAACTCCCCATGTCCACCACGCTATTTGTTGTGCTCCACAAATAAGTGAAACCATATGATAATTGACTCTCTCTGCTTGACTTATTTCACTCAGCATAATCTCTTCCAGTCCCCTCCATGTTGCTACAAAAGTTGGGTATTCATCCTTTCTGATGGAGGCATAATACTCCATAGTGTATATGGACCACATCTTCCTTATCCATTCGTCCGTTGAAGGGCATCTTGGTTCTTTCCACAGTTTGGCAACCATGGCCATTCTGCTATAAGCATTGGGGTAGAGATGGGCCTTCTTTTCACGACATCTGTATCTTTGGGGTAAATACCCAGGAGTGCAATTGCAGGGTCATAGGGAAGTTCTATTTTTAATTTCTTGAGGAATCTCCACACTGTTCTCCAAAGAAGGCCTGTTGTTTTTGACTCTTGTGCGACCTTGCGAAATTAGGCAACGCGCTTTTCTTTTCTTGTACTCTCGGGCAACACACCTCTATTTCTTAGGTGATTTGGCCAAAGATGAGGAACACTACTGTTGCTTTTGACCCACGTTCCACTCTAGATGTCCTCTTGTCCTCCTGCTCTAACATGCATACAGATGCTCTAACATGCATACAAATGTCCTCCCTCGTGCGTTTCAGAAACCAGTGTGCTGTTGGATTTATTCATGTGTTTATAAGAAGGTTGCCTTGTATCATCTGTGGGAAATGCTGGGTAAAGCAGTCCAATATGTTCTTTAAGTGCAGAATGCTCAGAGCCTCTAATATATTCGTGGGTTACGAGTATCTTAGGGGAGGCTGTGGTTTGCAAGGTTCCTCCAGCCACCCTGACTTGGAACCCTTTCTCTCACAAAGCATCTCATGAGGCTGGGGTTGTCCAGAACAACTTAGAAAAATGCTATCGCAGGAGCTCTACAGTCACCTTGTTTCGAGCCCTCTAACAAGGGCCAAATCTCTCTTATGGCCAAAATCATTGCTATGTGATGTAGATAATCACTGCCAAGAGCAGTCATTAGTTTCCCACATACACTCTACTTTACTCTTAATTACAGATACCATTTTTGTCGAGTTGAAGACTGAAAAATATGCTTTGGTTACAAAAGCAGTGTTTGCCAAATTGATGGATCTCTAAAACTATGAGGCAGAGGGGAGAAGACTTTTGCAAACCTACATTTTAGTTTGTGCTCCTACCTACAGCAGCATACCAAGCTGTGTCCTAACTTACCTACCCTAATTTAGTTAGCTGTACAACCAGCAAAGGCAACAGTGCATACCAATTAGTCTCTAACTTCTTTGTTTGCATCTTGAAGATGTGATCTGGGGAGCGGGGGCGGGGGGGAGGGGGAGATATTATCTCAGGTTTGCCTTCTGTTTTGCTTAGGGGAGGGGTTTATAGTTCTTTGTTGTTTTGCTTTGCTTTTCCCTCTAATCACTGAGAGATATGACTTTATAGTTGTTCAGAAATGTTTTTGTGCTCAGTTGTTTTTTTTAAGATTTTTATTTTTTATTTGGCAGAGAGAGAGAGATCACAAGTAGGCAGAGAGGCAGGCAGGGGGTGGGAAGCAGGCTCCCTGCTGAGCAGAGAGCCAGATGGGGCTCGATCCCAGAACCCTGGGATCATGACCTGAAGCGAAGGCAGAGGCTTAACCCACTGAGCCACCCAGGTGCCCCTGTGCTCAGTTTTGATTTAAGTATTACCCAAATCTAGGATTGAAACATCCCAGTCAGCATGTAATTCATTCCTTATTTATAAAATGGCCTGTGGTTAATTCTGCCTATCAGAGAAAGATTTACCTATAAATTGGGCATTCTCTGACTCTCTCATAAAGTAGCACTCTACTGAATCACACGTGTATTTTCTCCCAATCCCATTATCTAGATTTTTTTCTTTATGCTTATCTTTATATGAAATTATTTTCACGTGTTTGTTCCTTACCTAGCTCAACCCCATCTACTAGTCTCAGATTCTTACTATAACCAAGGGCATCATTCCTTCAAATATTAGCAGTTTATACAGTGCTTAAAAGTGCACATTGCCATTTTGAGAAAAAGAAATTATCAAATTATTTAATATAAGGAAATGCTTACCAGTATAACTTTTTTTCTAATCAATTGTAGCAATGTGCCGGATGTAAAAATATAGCAATACCATTTTGAGATGTGTGATTATAGAAAGACCCTTTTCTCAATGAAAGCGTGAAACTAAGGATTTTATAAGGGTAATATGACCAATACAGCGTTGCAAGTACAGACACAAAGGTTTCTCCCAGATTCGCTCAGGACAGTTTCTCTGGCCTGTCCATACTCTGTGTACAGAGTATTGTAGTGACGGCTGCTGGCAATGTCTTGCCCTCCAGAAATACAGACTCTGAAGGAAAAAATTAACTCATGGAAAAGACTCTTTATGGGATTAAAAAAAAGTACAAATAAATTTCAGCTAGTCCAACCATGAGAATAAATAATTCCCAATGAGCAATCCATGTGCTTTTGTTTTTGTTTTTTTTTTTAAGATCTTATTTATTTTAGAGAGAAAGCACAAGCAGGGGGAAGGGCAGAGCGAGCAGCAGGCTTCCCACTGAGCAGAGAGCCTGACACAGAGCTCAATCCCAGGACCGGGGGATCACAACCTGAGCTGAAGGCAGACGCTTAACCAACTGAACCACCCAGGCGCCCCCCAATACATGTGTTTTCATAGTGCCTGCTGTATTAGGGAGCTTTTTATTGAAGAGATCGCTTCCTGATAATCTTCCAGCCTCAGAAAGAAGAGAGCAGAGTCCCCACTTCCTCTTTCTTCAGCAGAAATGGAGGTTTTCCAAGACCACACCAGGCATTGGGGACTTAAGCTATTGAACAAAAGTGCTATCATTTGCCACTTGGGACATTTTTTTCTACACATTATGTAGCCTCCCCAGTGTGCTGCCGTGTTTTCCAGTCATCAACACTGATTAGCTCATGTGGGGAGAAGCTCCTCTTGAAATTATCCTGTCGGATTAGAATTGCTTTCAAAACCAACAGATCTGCAAGGGTAGAGTAAACTCTATGGGCTGCCCACTTCTGTACTGGGGGCTGTGAGGTATAAGAAAAAAGCCATCAGATGATAATGACCCTCAGGGAACTTCCAGCGTGGCTGGAAGACAGGATTCCTGTCTGTGAAATAAGAAGGCAGTAAATATGGCTCTGTCCTGGATATTTGAGATGTTACGGTATTTTGTTCATGTACTTGTATTGAGGTATAATTTATATACAAGGAGATGCCCGGATAGTATAGAGTTCACTGATTTTGATGAGTGTGTACACCCATGTAAATCACAACCCTGTCCAGATAGAGAACATTTCCATTACCCTGAAAAGCTTTCTCGTGCCCCTTCCCATCCAAGCCCTCCCTGTACCAAGGACAACCACTCTTCTGACTGCCTGTACCATAAAGTAGTTTTGCTGTTTCTTGATCTTCATTTAAAAAAAAAAAATCATACAGCTGAATATGAGATTTTTACTTTGTTTTCAAGTAAATTCCTAAGTTTTATTTGTCACTATTTTGGTAACCTATTTGTAGCTATTTTACAAGGGAAGCAGCTTTTTCATATACTACCAATCTTCAGGTAACCTGTATAATCTTTTATAGTGGCTGAGTTACTTAGATCTACGTTCGTGAGGTTTTAGTAGCTTATTACAAAATTCGTAAGTAGAATCAGCATCCTGTGCCAAACAGAGCTTCAACTACAAGTTTAAAAACACAGTGTTCTACACAACTGTTTTATCAAATGTATTCCTAACATGCATCCACGGCCCCAAAATTACAAGTGTCCTTGTAAAACTTTACAGTTATTAAATGAAAACGTTTGCCCTTTTAGTAAAGAAGTGTAGATACTAACTGAACTTCACAGTGAGAAGGTAGAGACTAAGGTTAGATTTAACTGTATTGTCTTGGAATTTATAAACATCAGCAAACCTGCCCTGTCTTTCTTTCAAAAAAAAAAAAAAAAAGGCATTTGGGGATAGGAGCGAGCATTTTATGTTAGCAAAAGTGCTTAGACAACAGCTCGTCATGCTTGAGTATCCTGCTTTAAAAGAAGAACCCTGTGCCCTTTGGTTACGATGTTCATTTTCTTGTCTTAACTCTGTATGTATCCAAATTATGTAATAGAAGGTGAGAGGAAAAGGTAATCGTTTTTTTTACTTTAGAAATTTTAGCAGTTTTATAATGAAATGAGAATTTGAGCATTATCTTAAAATGCAGAGAGCTAAAAAGGAGAGTGGAAAATCATAAACATTTAAGAGAGAGCATAACGTGAGGAAACCTGTTAGATCGGAGCAGAGCCTGTAAAGAAATAAAGTTTAAAAAGGAGAATAGTGGGGTACTTGGCTGGCTTAGTAGAGCATGGGACTCTTAATCTCGGGGTTATAAATCCGAGCCCCATGTTGGGTGTAGAGATTACTAAAAAAGAAAATAAGTCTTTAAAAGAAAAAAAATAAATGAAAAGGAGAATAGTGACAAATAGAAAAACTCTTGAAAGTCAGATAAAGGAATCCTAGGATCTGAGCGGGAGGGGACCTTAGAAACCTCGAGTCATCATATTCAAAGCAGGAACCCCCTCTACCACACCCACAGTAGGGGTCCACCTTGCATCGGATCCTGTCCTATCTGCAGGATAGGACATGTGGCCCTCTCTTTCCATGTAGCCCTCTCTTGTTTTGGACAGTGGTAATTATGAGGCATTCGTGCCATAATTCATGCCATAGGCACTAGGAAGGCACTGTCCCACTTTTGAACAAGTGGATTTTTAAATATTTTATTTATTTATTTTTGCCAGAGAGAGAAAGAGAGCGAGCATGACCTAGGAGGGGTGGGGCAGAGGGAGAAGCAGCTCCCTGTTGAGAAGGAAGCCTGACACCAGCCTCAGTCCCAGGACCCCAGGATCATGACCTGAGCTGAAGGCAGACACTTAACGACTGAGCCACCCAGGCGCCCCCAAACATGTAGATTTAATGACATACTCATTATGCTTTTAGGGAATTAGAAAAGGGGCAGAATGAGTCGTTTCTGATAGGACTTACATTTTTTACAGCTTTATTGCGATCTAATTGCGTGCATACCACTCCCCATTTTCAAGTATACAAACCATCGGCTTTCAGTGTGTTCACAGAGCTGTAGATCCATCACCACCATCAGTTTTCAAAAAGAAACCCCCAACCCTTAGCTGTCATCCTTCCTAACCTTCCATCTCTTCCAGCCCTAGGCAACCAATAACCTCCTTTCTGTTTCTACAGATTGGCTTATTCTGGAGATTACATGTGAATGAAGTCTTGCAGCGTGGTCCTCTGGGCCTGACTTCTTTGACTCAGCATCATGTTTTTCCACTTATTTCTTCTTGCTGACCAGTTGTATTCCATGGTGTGGATATATCCTATTTTATTTATCGGTTCGTCAGTTAATGGACATTGACGTTGTCTCTGTCATGATTAAAGACTTTCACGCCCAAGTTTTCCTGTGGATATGTCTTCAGTTCCCTTATACACCTGCGAGTGAATTTCTGGGTCAGATGGTAATTCTAGATTTAACCACTAAAGGCCCTGCCAGACTCTTTTCCAAAGTGACTGCATCATTTCATATTCCGACCGTTACGACCCCTTAATGAGGAGGGCTCCAATTTCTCCACATCCTGGCCAGCGTTTGTTATTATCTATCTTTGTTATTATTACCATTCTGGTGAGTGTGAAGTGGTATCTCCCCGGGGTTCTGACTTACGTTTCCCTGGTGACTACTAATGTCAAGCATCTTTTCATGTGCTTATTGGCTATTTGTGTATCTTCTCTGGAGAAATGTCTGTTCAAATCCTTTATTCTTTTTTTTTTTTGTCTTTTTATTATGGAGATATATATTCTAGATACAGTGTATGTTCTATTCTCTTAGACATACAATTGTGTCCCTTAACAGAAATGTGATATGCAAGACATTTGCTCCTTAGTTTCTGGGTTCTCTTTTCATTTTCTTTACAGTATCTGGGTCACATGTTTTTAGTCCTTTAATTCTTATATGTTTTTGTTGTTTTTCCTGTTGAATTAAATGGTGAAATTTAAACTGTAAAATCCTGTAAATCTGGAAACTGTGAGTCCTTATAGATCTCTGTTCATCCTGGAGAATGGTACATAATCTGTTAAAGAATGTGTCTCCCTGGGCGCCTGGGTGGCTCAGTGGGTTGAGCCGCTGCCTTCGGCTCAGGTCATGATCTCAGGATCCTGGGATCGAGTCCCGCATTGGGCTCTCTGCTCAGCAGGGAGCCTGCTTCCCTCTCTCTCTCTCTGCCTGCCTCTCTGCCTACTTGTGATCTCTGTCTGTCAAATAAATAAATAAAATCTTTAAAAAAAAAAAAAAAAAAAAGGAATGTGTCTCCCAGCCAGCTGCCTCTGCCCCTAGATAGATAATTTCCTGTGGATCATTTGATTTCATTCTTGATGAATATGATGGCTTATTGGTTTGTTTTCTTATAGGTGAATCGATTTAGTAAGGTGGAAGACCGAGCGATTTTTGTCACCGATCGTCACCTCTATAAGATGGATCCCACTAAACAGTACAAGGTGATGAAGACCATTCCTCTGTACAACGTAAGTGTTCTCTGCTTCCTGAAGGATGGAGTCTTAACCTAGTGTTCTTGGACCACTAGTGGGTCAGTAGACTGATCACTACAACCTTTGGAGCTCTAGGGAGCCCATGAATTCCTGAAATTTTATGCCCATCTTGTGTCTTGTACAAATGTACAATTTTCTGTAAGAAGGATCCAGGCATACCTGGCTGGCTTGGTTGGTAGAGCGTGCGACTCTTCATCTTGGGGTCATGAGTTCAGGCTGCCTGTTGGGTATGGAGAGTACTTTAACAAAAAGCCGGGGTGGTGGGGGGGGCGGTGCCTGGGTGGCTCAGTGGGTTAAATCCTCTGCCTTAGGCTCGGGTTATGACCCCAGGGTCCTGGGATCAGCCCCAGGCTCTCTGCTCAGCAGGGAGCCTACTTCCCCGCGCCCCCCCTGCCTGCCTCTCTGCCTACTTGTGATCTCTGTCAAATAAATAAATAAAATCTTCCCAAAAAAAAGGAGAAAGGATCCAAAGTTTCCAATAGATTAATGAAGGCATTTTAAAAAAACAAACATTAAGGACTCCCTATTCTACATAACCTTTCTCTATTCCTAATCCTACCTACTGCTTAAATGTGGCATATAATATATTTTCTTACTTGCTTTCAAGAGGTTTGTTTTTATAGAGAAATGGAATTAGGAGAAAAACAGTACAGAATTACTTCATGAAAACATTATCTCTCTTTCAGATGTAAAATTTATGCTGTTTCCGGAAGTTCTTTTCACCAGTATATTTTGCCTCTGATCTAAACCCACTCAGTTGTCCTCCAGGGGGTTTTCAAGTTCTGTAATCATTTCTCATTTGAAATACGAAATTTAGTGGATATCTCCTTGAATCTCAATATAAGTTGTTTTTTGTGTTTTTTTTTTTTAATTTTCCTCCTGCTGTACGTGGTCTGCTTTACAAGTGACTGTCTGTTTTAATTCTTCAGAAACATCCTGCTGACTACAAGATCTTTTCGAGAGTCAGGTGATTTTTCTGTCTGCTAGTTCCTAAGGAAGGAGGTCTGTCTGTCCAATAATAGAATCTATGAGGAATATCGTTTCAAGATTATTTTAAATCCTTCTGGTCTCTACAAAAGGGAACAGGAAACATTTTGTTTTGTAGTTCTGTGTTGTTAAATCAGGAGTCCTGTTGATTGTGAGGTACAGAGAAAGCAAACTATTCCTGGCTTTGCTAAATGATTTAGAATATCACTGCAGGGCTGATTATGGGGTCAAGCTTTGTCTCGATTACATGCCCCCCCCCACTGCCACCCTGTACACACACATGCATCTCTTTCTCCCTTTCAATAGAAAGGCTAGTAGATTGCAGCTAAGAAGAAAATGATATTCTAAGACATTCTTGGTTGTATATAGTCTTCTTAGCAAATGCTTGTAATCTCACATATCAATCATCATTTAAGCCTAATCACTGCAATCTTAAAGTAGGAGATGAAGGAAGGTACGGGAGAAAATCAGATTTTGTCAAAGTCAAATGAAGTGTGGAACCAAACAAAACATGAATTGTGACCAGCGTTTTATTTCTTTACCTTTTATTGAAAGGGAGATCAATCAAAGCACTCGATATAAATTAAATAAATAGCTAAACAACTCTTTGAACTGAAGTTATTTTCCCAAACTACCATCCTTTTTCATGTTGACTGGCGTGTATTTATAGTCACTGTTCCCCTTCACCAGTATCATTGTTGTTAGTGTTATCAATAATATCATCTACTATAAAAATTAGTGATGTTTAACAGTTGCAGTAAAAGTAAGCAATGTCAACCGAATGGGCACACACGGGGCACCTGGGTGGCTCAGTGGGTTAAGCCTCTGCCTTCTACCCAGGTTATGGTCTCAGGGTCCTGGAATTGAGCCCTCCATCGGGCTCTCTGCTTGGCAAGGAGCCTGTTTCCTCCTCTCTCTCTGCCGACTTGTGATCTTTGTTAAATAAATAAATAAAATCTTAGGAGGCCAATGTCTTATCCATTAGGCCACTGGGGCTTCTTAAATAAATAAAATCTTTAAAAAAAAAAGAATGGGCACACACTATCACAGACGTTGTCAGCACTCTGCCCATGTCCTCCTATATTCCCTTATTTCTGGGCACCCCAGCCTCACTTTCATCAGTCAACATTCTTGTCAAAAGCCTGCCCTTAGGCTGCCAGAACTCACTTTGCCTTCAGCTTACCCACAGTGGTAGCTCATTTAACACTGGGCCCCACTAGCTATCTTCCCACACTCAAACCACCTCCCCACACCCTTGCCAGTGCCCCTGCACCTTCCAAATCAGTCCTCTGAGTTTATCAGCCTTTCTCTTGGGATCTGCTTTTGGCAGAAACCAACCTCAGAGGAGTGGCTGCCTCTTAAGGAAGGGGCCAGGCTGAATGGGCTGGGGGACTTCCAACCATATCTATAAAAATGTTTTTGAGTTTGAAACAAATATGGCAAAATAGTTAAGTGTTGAAATTGAAAACAGGAGTCTTTATTATTTTATTCTTTATACTGTTGGCGTGATCGGAATATTTTGAAATTAAAACACAGCTTAAGACGGGAACTTTTAACAATGGATAATGCTAGTAAGAGTAGTGCAGAAAGTGGGAAGGGAGAAAGGACATAATGTCAGTTTTAGCCATGCTGAGTTTCAGGCACTGGTGAAACTTGGGAGTGTACATTCCACAGATAAATTGGAAGGCCAATATTATGGGGGAAGGGGGAAGAATTCAGCGCTTAAAATAAAAACTTAAGAGTGGATCCATGTATAATTGGAGGCTGAAATTATGCGTCCAGAGAGAGAAAGGGGCCAGATGATTCGAGAACATTCCCTGTTAAATGGTGGGGAAAGAATCGCTGAAGGAAATGGAGTAAGAAGGAAATCTCTCAATGGGCCTCCATGTGCTTCTCTCTTTCCTGCGCTGAATGAGCGGTAGCTTCCCTTCAGTTCCATAGGTTATGAATTATTCTAGGAAAGAAGAGAACTATAGGAACGCCGTGTTGTAGAATCAAGTTGGAAAGTTTTCAGAAGTGAGAGTAGTTGGTAAGAACAGACAGCTGAGGGTCCCACACTCCTCCTTCTGCACAGGCTCCTTTCCTGTCTCACTTAAGCTTTTCTGGCTCCAAGGAACAGATTGTGACCATACACTCTCTTGAGTAATGTTTTGTTTTTAATGAGATTACACATGGTAGTAAGGGAGAAGAATCTTGCAAAGACCCAAGAAATGCTACCATTCAGCGTTTAAGGCAGCCTTCGGGGCCTGTGTTATCCCGGAGCCCCCTGAGCAGCACGAGTGCGTGGAGAGTCGAGGGGAGAGTCGAGGGCCTGCCGCTTCCTGGGGCTCTGCTGCTCTCTTGAGCGTCTTCCTCCTGCCAGTCACCGTCCTTGCCAGACAGCACAGGCTAGCGCAAGGCTAGGGTCTACGTCAGCCAGCCCAGTAAACCACTGGGGTGTCCTCCTGCAGGAACATATGGAGCACAGTCTCCAGATGAGTCCTCACCATGGCAACTGGTTCTGCTTGACCCACATCGGTACTGCAGCTCCTTCCCAAGCACTTGTTAGTCTGCACGTATCTTCTTCCCTGACTTTTCCTAGTGTGGCATGGATAATTACTACAGCTCATTTAGGACATGATTGATCTCTTCCCTCTACAGTCTTTGGCCACTGTCCTTAGGCCCAAGTCATTTTTGACCTTGGTCACAGAGCTCGCTGGGGGTGGTCATCAGGAGAGAAGTGCTTCAAATAGGCCAGCTTCATCAGGCATCCGTGGGGCCTTGGACCCTTCCCACCTCCTGTTCCGGCCTCCAGGATTCCAGTTCTTGTCAAACAGGACCTGGCTCGCGCTCACGGATGCCCGTCACGGGTGAGAGTTTCAGCGAGGCTCTCGTTTGGCTCTGTGTCTGATCAGCTTCTAAACCTGGTCTTCGCCAGGGCTTTTAACTGCTTCCAGCCGGCAACACGGGGTGAATATTTGTTGTTTTCCTAATGCACCGTAAAAAGTACTGAACCGGTTTACTGTCTTTACACCTCCCAACCCATTGAACTTGTGTAAAGCAGTAGTAGCACCTAAGTGTCCCAGGCCTTAACGCTAATGGGCATATCAGCCAGCGTCCAGGGGCTCGGCTGTAACGGTAAGTGACCGCTTCCCCCCTACAGACCCCGCTGGCTCTGTGTGCTGGGGAAAGAGCGCCTCTTCCTCGCCGACAGGCTGCAAGCAGGGCCACGTCCCCTCTGAGACTGGTTTCCGGCAGCATCCTTGTGCTCATTTCTTCCTGCTAGATCTTAAGGTGCGATGAACAGAGACTTAAGGAGACTCGCTTAATGGGCAGTTATGCCTGGGTTAGAACAGCAGTGTGGGAATTGCCTTCACTGGGGGTTTCAGACCGCTGTGACGCTATTGTCTCATTACAGCATGTACAATCTCAGTGACTCAAGTCTTCCTTCAATAAGTGATCACTGAGGACTCGTTATGTGCCATACCTATGGGTATTGTGGCATGGAAGGGTCAAAATGGTCCGTTTCTGCCCTTATGAAACTTTGGTGGCGAGTAGCAGACTTTGGGCTTATGTGTAAATGTGCATGTACACGTGCATGTATATACGCACACGCGTCATATAATCCATCAGCAGGGGAAAAGGAAGACACAGACTAGGGAGGGAAGATAGAAGCTGTGAGAGGTGTTGTAATTACAAATAGGGTGATTGGGCCTCACTCTGAAGCTGACATTCAAGCGGAGACATGAAGGAGCTAAGAAATGAGCCAGATGTTTAGTTGGAGGGAAAGTATTTGGGGCATAAGGAAGAGCAGAGACACAGAGACATGAGCAGGAAGGAAAGAGCCTTCTGGGGGCTGGAAATGACCAGCTCCATGGCTTGAGCTGGTGGTGGTCACACTTGGGTATGCATGTATTCAAATTCATCGGGCAGTTTCCTTGAGATATGTGTGCCCTGCTGAATGCATGTTATATATACCTCCGTGAAGGGGGAGGAGAGGGGCGCCTGGGTGGCTCAGTTAGTTGAGCATCTGCCCTCAACTGAGGTCATGATCCGGGCTCAAGTCCCTGCTCAGCAGGGAGTCTGCTTCCCCCTATGCCTCTGCCCCTTCCCACCGCACTCGTTCCCTCTCGCTCTGCACTCTCTCCTCAAATAAATACATAAAATCTTTTTAAAAATAGAATCTAAAAAAAGGTGGTGGGGGAAGAAAGCTATCTGTGAAGGAAGACCGAGGAGGAAGGGTAAGCCAGAGAGAAAGGTGAAGTAAAGGAGGCAGGTGATCATTGAAGCCCAGGGAGGATCTGGACACCTGATACACAGACCATTACCGTCCAGTGTGTGAAACACCTACAGTCACGTTTGTTTTCTCCTCTGTCTGAAGAAGAGTACGCCCCAGTCCCTTGAGCTCGGAGAGGCAGCCCTCTGCTGTTCCTCGGGGGAGAAGAAGCTGCTAACTAAACCAGAGTAGCCACTTGATTTCAGGGAAGCCAGTGATCTCGGGGATGGCCCCAGGTGGAGATCTTTGCACTGTACCTCTGTTACATACCCTCTGTGTCCTTCATATTGATCAGATGTGCTTTTTCTCATTTTTTCCCAGGTCAGTTTTGCTAGAGACCTATTTTGTTGATTTCATTACCTTTTCATTGACCTCTGCTCTTTTTTTTCTTCTCCAGTCTCTAGACTTACTCTGTTGGTTCTTTTTTCTAGCTTTTTGAGTTGAGGGATTAGCTGCTTTTGTTTCTAAATTTTAGTTTTTATAAAATGCATCAAAGATGATACATTTGTGTTTAGGAATGGCTTGAGCTGAACGTCACGTGTTACAATATGTGTTATTGTCCTTGTTCAGTTCTAATTATTTTGTCATCTCCATTGTGAGTTCCTTAAGCATGGGTGTTTTAGTGGCATGTTTTCAAATTACCACGTATATGTTAATGTGTGGTACTTGCGTGTGTATTTTCTAGAGGAGGGAGGGAAGTCCACAGACTTTAAGTTCTTTGATTGCTTGTGAGAAAATCTGTTTCATGTATATTTTAACATCAGCAACATCTCAGGAGGCTGTTACCCTGCAGTCAACATTCTGTACTGGCCATATCCCTAAATTATTTTTTAAAGATAAGAATTCATCAGATCATCATCTGTTGTATCGTTCTAGTGAGTTTCTGTTAAATTAAAAGCAAAACATGTTGCAGAATTAAAAACAGTCTTTCAGGGCACCGAGGTGGCTCAGTCAGTTGAGCATCTGACTCTTGATTTAGTGCAAATCATGCCCCAGGTCAGTTTTGCTAGAGACCTATTTTGTTGATTTCATTTCCTTTTCATTGACCTCTGCTCTTTTTTTTCTTCTCCAGTCTCTAGACTTACTCTGTTGGTTCTTTTTTCTAGCTTTTTGAGTTGAGGGATTAGCTGCTTTTGTTTCTAAATTTTAGTTTTTATAAAATGCATCAAAGATGATACATTTGTG